>NC_053023.1:335406473-335706473 GCF_003073215.2 Triticum urartu | reverse complement strand
AGACTTTGCGAAATTAACACAAGTCGGGAAAACTACATGCTACAGGAACTTAACATGGCAAAGCAAGGCATGGCATGAAAATACTCAAAGCACTTAACAAAAGTCCCTTAGTGACCTTGTGCCAAAAGGGATCATAAAATACAATTGCAAGCATGTGAACATGGCAAAAACATAATCAGGTTACAGAGTTAATGAAAAACTGGAGCATGCAAATCTGTTAACGAGTAGGTATGTTCACGAGCTCGATGCACTCACTACAGAGCATGGCATGACAAACTAAGCATACACCCATCAATAATACATGGCATAGAAGCTAGACATGGCAAGAACAACAACATAGCATGCACGGATCGATAACAACATCCTCGGCAAAATCGCTAACAAGTCAACAATCTGCCAGGAATCACGAAATAGCAAAAGTAGAGCTCGATTGACTCAAGCTAGGGTGCTTCATAATTGTAAACAAAGACAAGGATGAGAACCACGATGTTAACAAATCATCCTTACTGATCATCCTCAAAAGAGGAACATATCACTAGGAAACAACATGAACATATGGCATAATGACAAAAATCAGGACAAGGACTTAGAGTAATTCTAAGTCCCTGAAATCAGCATTAATGAATACACTAGTTTAGAAGCTTGTGCTAGTCACCACACATATCACAAAAATACATGATAAGCACCTCTGTAAAGATGGCATGGCATATAACAAAACTCATGTAGAGCTCAGGAGGATATCATGCACACATTAATCACGACAAAAATGACAAATATCTATTTGATGAAACAGATATGACAATTTTATCACATAGCCTTCTTCCAACAGCATTTAGGGCATCAAGAGGAGGTCAAATGAAACTGATTCAATGATATGAAATGATGTACTCTCTGAGGCGAACATTTTGATATGCTACACGCGCAAATCGGAGCTACGGATGCGGAGTTACGATGCAATGAACAATGCTAAAAATAATGCAGACTTAGGGAAAAAATGAGGTCAACCCCTAGGGTTTCACTGTAGCGGGCGCGCGAACCAAGGACTTCGGCGAGTAGGTGGCAGCTCCGGCGAGGGGAAGGCGAGGCGGTGGCCGGAGAAGGGCGGATCCGGCCGGCGGAGGTGCGCCAGCGTCGAGGAGGGCACCGGACGGCAGAGCGGCGTCTCCCACGGCGGATCTGACCAGTGAGGCGGCGGGGCGACGCACGGCGACGGTGGAAGCAGCGGCCGGCGACAAGGCGGGCGAGGGCTGAGGTAGCGCGGTTACAGCGGCGCGGCGAAGGCGGCGGCGGGCACGCGTGGGCCCGGGAGGGCCCTGCCTGGGCTCGGCGGGCCGACGAAGTGGGGCGGCGCGGCGGCGAATGAGGGTCTGCCACGTGGCGGCGGTGGCGCGGGTCGGACACGTCCGGCCTGGCTGATTTCGTCTAGCGGCGCGAGGAGAGGGAGAGGCTTAGGGTTTGACCCGGGAATTTCGGAGGGGGGGTCTATATTTATAGGTAGAGGGAGCTAGGAGGCTCCAAATTGAGCACGGTTTGCGGCCACGCGATTGTGATCGAACGATCTAGATGATGGAAGGGTTTTTGGTGGGTTTTGGGACAAAATGGAAGGGTGTTGGGCTGCAACACACACGAGGCCTTTTCGGTCCCTCGGTTAACCTTTGGAGTATCAAACAAAGTTCAAATGGCACGAAACTTGACAGGCGGTCTACCGGTAGTAAACCAAGGCTGCATGACAAGTCTCGGTCCAATCCGGAAAGGTTTAACCCCCACACACGAAAAGAGGTAGAAAGGGGCACCGAAGGAGATAGGAGCGCCGGAATGCAAAACGGACAACGGGGAAAAAGCTCGGATGCATGAGACATACATGTATGCAAATGCAATGCACATGAATAACATGATATGAGATGCATGACAAAGGCTACAACACACGAAGACAAAAACCCGAACCCGAGGAAATAAAATAACTTAGAGCCGGGAACGGCAAGAGTTGGGATACATATAAGGTAAATTACATCCGGGGTGTTACAACACTCCACCACTACGAATGGATCTCGTCCCGAGATCTAGGACTGGAAAAACACCGAGAACTCAGAATAGAGGTGATCCTCGCGTTCCCAGGTAGCTTCACACGGTCGGAATGGTGTGACCACTTGACTTTGAGGAATTTGATTGACTTATTGCGAGTCTTGCGTTCAATCTCTTCAAGAATAGCAACTGGGTGCTCATGATAAGAGAGGTCTTCTTGGAGATCAATGTCTTTGAAGTTGACGGTGTGGTCAGGGGTCTTGAAGCACTTGCGGAGCTAAGAAACATGGAACACGTCGTGCACGTTTGCAAAGTTGGAGGGAAGCTTGAGTTGATAGGCGAGATCGCCTCTGTTGCTGACGATCTTGAAAGGACCCACGTATCTAGGGGCAAGCTTCCCTTTGATGCCGAAGCGACGAGTACCTTTCATTGGAGAAACGCGGAGGTAAACATGGTCTCCGATCTCGAAAGCCAAATCACGATGCTTACTATCATAGTAGCTCTTCTGGCGCGATTGCGCTGCTTTGAGGTTATCACGAATGACTTTGCACATCTCCTCTGCCTCTGTGATCAAGTCATTTCCAAGAAGTTGACGTTCACCGGCCTCCGACGAGTTAAGAGGAGTACGACACTTCCTGCCATAGAGAATTTCACATGGGGCCTTGCCCGAACTTGCTTGAAAGCTGTTGTTGTAGGAGAATTCGGCATGTGGAAGACAATCTTCCCACTTCATACCGAAAGAGATAACGCAAGCCCTGAGCATATCTTCAAGAATCTGATTGACACGCTCGATTTGACCGCTAGTTTGAGGATGAAATGCTGTGCTGAAACGGATGTTGGTGCCCATGGCCTTCTGAAAAGAATCCCAAAACTTGGAGGTAAAGATGCTTCCATGGTCGGAAGAGATCAACTGTGGAATGCCGTGCAGAGAGACAATTCGAGAGGTATACAGCTCCGCCAATTGAGCTGCGGTGATAGACTCTTTGATAGGCAGGAAATGAGCCACTTTAGTGAGTTTGTCGATGACAACAAATATAGCATCATTGCCACGCTTGGACTTTGGAAACCCAGTCACGAAGTCCATCTCAATGTGGTCAAACTTCCATTATGGAATGGCAAGAGGTTGGAGGAGACCCGCTGGTCGTTGGTGTTCTTCCTTCACTCTTCTGCAGACATCACATTCATTCACGAACTGAGCAATCTCGCACTTCATTCGTGTCCACCAATAAGCCTGCTTGAGGTCCTGGTACATCTTCGTACTCCCAGGGTGGATAGAGAGGAGTGAATTGTGAGCCTCGTTCATAATGACTTTACAAAGGTCACCTTTAGGCACAACAATGTGATCCTCGAAGAAGAGAGTATCCTTGTCATCAAGGCGATAACACTTGTACTTGGGTTGACTCTTGGCAATCCCAATCTTCACCTTCTTCACCATAGCATCAAGAAGTTGAGCCTCGCGAATTTGATCTTCCAAAGTAGGAGAGACTTGAAGTTTGGCGAGGAACCCTTGAGGAACAACTTGCAGATTGAATTTGCGGAAAGCTTCACAAAGCTCGGGTTGGTAAGGCTTTATAATCAGACTGTTGCAGTACGCCTTCCTGCTCAAAGCGTCAGTAATCACATCGGCCTTGCCTAGATTATATTCGATGCTCTGATTATACTCTTGAATCATTTCGACCCAACGAGTCTGCCTGAGGTTGAGATTAGGCTGAGTGAAGATGTACTTGAGACTCTTGTGGTCAGTGAAGATGTCCACTTTTCTGCCCAATAAGAGATGTCTCCAAGCAAAAGAGCATGCATAACTGCCGCCAACTCGAGGTCATGAGTGGGGTAGTTCTTCTCGTTGGGCTTCAACTGGCGAGAGGTATAAGGCACAACTTTCTTCTCTTGCATCAACACTGCACCAAGACCTTGAAGAGAGGCATCGCAGAAGACCTCTAAAGGTTTGGATTCATCAGGAGGAGTTAGAACTGGAGCAGTGACTAATTTCTCTTTCAGGGTGTTGAAAACGATGTCACATTCCGGAGACCAAACATACTTCACATGCTTCTGGAGAAGGTTTGAAAGAGGCTTCGCGATCTTTGAAAAGTTCTCAACGAACCTTCGACAGTAGCTTGCGAGACCAAGGAAGCTGTGGAGTTTCTTCACGTTCTGAGGTGGTTCCCAATTCACAATTGCAGACACCTTCTCAGGATTAACCGCTATGCCCTTGGCAGAGATGATATGCCCAAGATAGAGAACCTCATCGAGCCAAAACTCGCACTTTGAGAACTTGGCGTAGAACTGATGTTCCCTGAGCTTATCGAGCACCAAACGCAAGTGTTTGGCATGATCTTCCTTGTTCTTCGAAAAGACCAGAATGTCATCGAGGTAGACCAAGACGAAGTCATTTGTGTAGGCGTTGAAGATGAAGTTCATCATGCGAGAGAAAGTCGGCGGAGCGTTGACAAGGCCAAAAGACATGACAGTGTATTCATATGAACCATAGCTTGTTCTGAACGCCGTCTTGGGAATATCTTGCTCACGGATTCGAATCTGGTGATAGCCCATACGGAGATCAAGCTTGGAGAATACTTGAGCACCTTTGAGTTGTTCAAATAGCTCGTTGATGTTGGGAAGTGGGTACTTGTTCTTTATAGTCTTCTTGTTCAATGGACGATAGTCAACACAAAGTCGGTCCGTTCCATCCTTCTTCTTCACAAAAAGAACTCCACAACCCCACAGAGAAGAACTAGGTCGGATGAGACCCATTCGCTCTTGAATATCGAGTTGCTTCTTCAGCTCCTTCAACTCTTCAGGTCCAAGCTTGTAAGGACGTTTGCAAACAGGTTCCGTGCCAGGCTCAAGATCGATGACGAATTCAACTGGCTGGTGCGGAGGCATTCCTGGAAGCTCTTCTGGAAAGGCGTCTTGATATTCGCAAACGACTGGAATTTGAGAGATGGCATCCAGTTCACCCTTCTCATTGAGAGAAAATAGACGGATGGTATCATCACGAGCGGCAAAGACAATTACATCCTCAGACGAATGATTCAATTGAATCTGCCTGGCAGCACAATCAAGCTGAGCCTTGTGCTTAGAAAGCCAATCCATTCCAAGAATAAGATCAATATCCGAGTTACCAAGGACCACTGGAGTAGCCAGAAACTTGAAATCACCCATCATGATAGAAATATATGGAATCTCGTAGTTTGTGAGCAAACATTTACCCGGTGAGACAACTACTAACGGTTTATGCAAAACTTGAGAAGACAACTCATGCTTAGATGCAAAAGGTCTCGAGATGAAACAATGCGACGCACCAGTGTCAAAAAGTACTTTTGCAGGAACATCATTAACAAGAAGGTTACCCATGATGACATCTGACGAGTCCTCTGCCTGAGCTGCATTCATCAAGTTGACCTTGGCGTGCTTGGGGTTATGCTTGACCACACCTGTACTTGCCGATCTCACAGGAGGAGGAGGAGGGAGACGCCTCTAATTGATGCCTTTGTTGGCATAGTGACCCTTCTGTTGGCACTTGTTGCACGTGACCTCTAAAAGCGGACGGTGATACGGAGCACTTGATCTTGGAGCTTGAGACGAAGTCTTGTTCTGAAAGCCAGGGTTGGGTGGGTGGGAAGATCCACTGCCACCTTTGCTCTTCTGCTGATAAGGCTGACGGAATGGAGGAGGAGGAAGCCAATACTTCTGCTGCTTAGCCACTTGAGTTGAGGAAGAAGGGGTAGCATCTCTGACTCGCTTCTTGGAAGCATCGCACTTCAGTTAAGCAGTCTCTTGCTTCATTGCCATGTGGTAAAACTCATCGTACCTCTTGGGCTCAAAGAGAACGAGAGCTAGCTGGATTTCTTCTCTAAGACCACCCCTGAACTGGTATACCATGCTCTTCTTGTCAGGGACGTCCTGCTTAGCAAAATGGGTGAGATTCTAAAACATCTTGTTGTACTCATAGACAGACATAGAGCCTTGCTTCAGGTTGCAGAATTCCTCACGCTTGCTTTCAACCACGCTCTGTGGAAAATGATGAGCTTTGAAGTCTTGACGGAATTCATCAAAGGTAATCACACGGCCTCCTCTCGAATCTTTGTACTGCTGAAACCATTCTGCAGCTTGGTCTTTGAGTTGGAAGGAAGCGAACTTGACAAAGTCCTCAGGCCTGACGTTACTGCACTCGAAATGCTTGCATATGTCCATGAGCCTATCATCAGCGTCTGTTGCCTCAACACAATTGCTGAAGGTCTTTGGCTGGTTAGGAAGGAACTGGTTGAGTGTAGCAAAGTGATTCTGATTGTTGCCTTGGCCCTGGTTCGCTTGATTGCTCTCTTGAAGAAGTTTCATGATCAGCTGCGTGTTTGCATTGGTAGCGGCCATCACAGCTTGCCCTGCCTCCGGAGGTGGAGGTGGTGGTGGCGGATCAGGATTCGGAGTAGTGTGTGTTGGAGGAGCCATCCTGAAGAGGTTGACATCCATTAGCACATAGATAGACAAATATTGAAGCTGAATCAAACGGGTTGAAATTGCAACATATAGTCTTCACATCCGAACAAAATGAACGAATGCATTCCTATTGAAATGGTCACATATCCATAAATTGAGAAGCCACTTAGAATTTAGGTAGAAGAAAAACAACAAGGTACGGACCAATAACGAATACTCAACGAGGATTACCCAATCCCAAACCAAATATCCGCAGAAGAAGAACTAGATCTACAAGAATTCCCACCTATGAAACTCCTGAACATTTCCGGTTATGCAATCAGGTGTTGGGGATACATGGGAAGCATAATTTCTCACCCAAATCTAGCAAATCCTACATCCAGTTGTATCCATCCTTCAACACGTAACCGAGAAAAACTTCGGAAATCGTCTACCTCAACCTTCGAAAAGCATCCGTTATACAAGTTATGGCAATACTCCCGAACTCCTGCCCCAGTACTGGGTGGCGTCGAGGTTATCTCACCAACAACTGCATAAAAGAGATTTTCGATGTCGGCGAAACTAAACTCAGGTATTCCAGAACTGCAACGATAAAATTGTGATGACAACACCTCGGAGCTCAACTCCCCGGGACACTGCCACAACCCCTAAATGACAGGAGGCACCAAGAACAATGTTCTCGTCACAAATCGATCGGAACGATTCCAATATACCCGTGTGATCCCAATTTTTTTAGTGAAATTTGAGAAGAGAAGAGTCAAAACTCTATGTCAGGATGCCTTAACAGTGCGATGAAGGTACTGGGGAGTAAAAAGAATTCCTAAACTCTCCGATATATATAATCCTAAATGACTCAAAACATTTTTCTAGACTCAACAATGCCAGCTATTCGATCAAGCAGGGGGGCTCCTATGGTCGGGGAAGGCTCTGATTACCAACTTGTAACGCCCTCGATGTGGCTATATCTCCTACGTGTCGAAGCACGACTCAGAGGCATAACCGCATTGAAAGCAATGTCGCAAGTAAGGTAATCTTCACAACAACCCATGTAAATAGATAATAGGGGAAACAAGTACATAGTTGGCTTACACTCGCCAGGTCACACAAATACATGAATAACATTACAATCATCCAATACACTCATGGTCCGACTACGGTACAAAAATAAAAGATCAACCCCAACATGCGACATAGTCCCTGATCGCCCCAACTGGGCACCTCTACTGATCATCTGGGAAAGACACATAGTAACGACGAGAGTCTTCGTCGAACTCCCACTTGAGCTCAAGCGCATCATCTGGAACGGTATCATCGGTCCCTGCATCTGGTTTTGGAAGTAAACTGTGAGTCACAGGGACTCAGCAATCTCGCACCCTCGCGATCAAGACTATTTAAGCTTATAGGTAAGGCAAGGTAATATGTGGAGCAGCAGCAAGCGACTAGCATATATGGTGGCTAACCTGTTCGCAAAAGAGAGCGAGAAGAGAAGGCAAAGCACAAACGAAGAACTATGATCAAGAAGTGATCCTAGAACAACCTACGTCAAACATTACTCCAACACCGTGTTCACTTCCCGGACTCCGCCGAGAAGAGACCATCACGGTTACACACGCGGTTGATTCATTTTGGTTAAATTAATTTTCATGTTATCTACAACCAGACATTAACAAATTCCCATCTGCCCATAACCGCGGGCACGGCTTTCGAAAGTTCAAATCCCTACAGGGGAGTCCCAACTTAGCCCATCACAAGCTCTCACGGTCAACGAAGGATATTCCTTCTCCCGAGACATTCCGATCAGACTCGGTATCCCGATTCTACAAAACATCCTCGACAATGGTAAAACAAGTCCAGCAACACTGCCCGAATGTGCCGACAAATCCCGATAGGAGCTGCACATATCTCGTTCTCAGGGCACACTTAGATGAGCCAGACGTCGGGTAGGCCAGCCCAGAGTTGCCCCTGGTAGCCCCGGACATCGCTCACTTGGACCAACACTTAGAGAAGCATTGGCCCAGGGGGTTAAAATAAAGATGACCCTTGAGTCTGCGATACCCAAGGGAAAAAGGCTAGGTGGCAAATGGTAAAACCAAAGTTGGGCATTGCGGGAAGAGTTTTATTCAAGGCGAACTGTCAAGGGGTTCCCATTATAACCCAACCGCGTAAGGAACGCAAAATCCGGGAACATAACACCGATATGACGTAAACTAGGTAGGCAAGAGTGGAACAAAACACTGGGCAAAAGGCCGAGCCTTCCACCCTTTACCAAGTATATAGGTGCATTAAGATAACAAGATAATATAGTGATATCCCAACAATAAACAATGTTCCAGCAAGGAACGATCTCCAATCTTCACCTACAACTAGCAACGCTATAAGAGGGGCTGAGCAAAGCAGTAACACAGCCAATCAACGGTTTGCTAGGACATGGTGGGTTAGAGGTTTGACATGGAAATTTGGGAGGCATGATAAGCAAGTGGTAGGTATCGTAGCATAGGCATAGCAAAAGAGCGAGCATCTAGCAAGCAGAGATAGAAGTGATTTCGAGGGTATGATCATCTTGCCTGCAAAGTTGTCAGAGTTGACTTGATCCTCGTAATCAAACTCAATGGGCTCCTCGTTAGCGAACTCGTCTCCCGGCTCTACCCAAACAAGACAAACAAGCAAAAGGAACACAATCAACCACGTGCAATACTCAAACAACATGATGCGAACATGGTATGCTATGTGGGATGCGATATGTGATGCATATGCAAGATTTGACAATGAATGATTGAACCTTGCCTCAACATGGAAATCCAACAGTGCCACTGGAAAGGTGAGGTGATTTCTGTTGAAATCAATATAAGGATAACCGGAATCGGATGCACGGTTTGGAAATGGCAAGCAAAACAAATATGGCACCAGTCTGCGATAATCAGCAAGTAGCCATCTAAATGCATCAAGATAATAATGCTACAGCACTCAAACATGACAAAAAAATACATGGCAAGGATCCAATCATGATGCTTGACAAAAGATGAACACTGAGCTACGGCCAATTCATCCATTAACAGGTTCAAACAAGCATGGCAAAAATGCAAACGATAACAGGTTTCAGACTTAGTGAAATTAACACAAGTCGGGAAAACTACATGCTACAGGAACTTAACATGGCAAAGCAAGGCATGGCATGAAAATACTCAAAGCACTTAACAAAAGTCCCTTAGTGACCTTGAGCCAAAAGGGATCAGAAAATACAATTGCAAGCATGTGAACATGGCAAAAACATAATCAGGTTATAGACTTAGTGAAAAACTGGAGCATGCAAATCTGTTAACGAGTAGGCATGTTCACGAGCTCGATGCACTCACTACAGAGCATGGCATGACAAACTAAGAATACACACATCAACAATACATGGCATAGAAGCTAGACATGGCAAGAACAACAACATAGCATGCACGAATCAACAACATCCTCGGCAAAATTGCTAAAAAGTCAACAATCTACCAGGAATCACGAAATAGCAAAAGTAGAGCTCGATTGACTCAATGTAGGGTGCTCAATAATTTCAAAAAAAGACATGGATGGATAGAGCACCACAATTTTAACAAATCATCCTTACTGATCATCCTCAAAAGAGGCACGGATCACTAGGAAATAACATGAACATATGGCATAATGACAAAAATCAGGACAAGGACTTGGAGAAATTCTAAGTCCCTAAAATCAGCATTAACAAATGCGCTACTTTGCAAGCTTGTGCTAGTCACCACACATATCACCAAAATACATGATAAGCACCTCTGTAAAGATGGCATGGCATATAACAAAAACTCATGTAGAGCTCAGGAGCATATCGTGCACACATTAATCATGGCAAAAATGACAAATATCTATTTGATGAAACAGATCTGACAATTTTATCACATAGCCCTCTTCTAACAGTATTTCGGGCATCAAGATGAGCTCAAATGAAATTGATGCAATGAGATGAAATGATGTACTCTCTGAGGCGAACATTTTGATATGCTACACGCGCAAATCGTAGCTACGGGTGCGGAGTTACGATGCGATGAACAATGCTAAAAATATTGCAGACTTAAGGAAAAAACGAGGTCAACCCCTACGGTTTCACTGTAGCGGGCGCGCGAACCAAGGACTCCGGCATGGAGGTGGCTGCTTCGGCGAGGGGAAGGCGAGGCGGTGGCCGGAGAAGGGCGGATTTGGCCGGCGGAGGTGCACCGGCGTCAAGGGGGGGCACGGGACGGCGGAGCGGCGTCTCCCGCGGTGGATCTGACCGGTGAGGCAGTGGGGCGACGCACGGCGACGGTGGCGGCGGCGGCCGGCGACGAGGCGGGCGAGGGCGGCGGTAGCGCGGTTATGGCGGCGCGGCGAAGGCGGCAGCGAGCGCGCGCGGGCCCGTGAGGGCCTTGCCTGGGCTCAGCGAGCCGGCAAAGTGGGGCGGCGTGGCGGCGAATGAGGGGTGCCACGTGGCGGCGGCGGCGCGGGTCGGACACGTCCGGCCCGGCTGATTTCGTCCGGCGGCGCGAGGAGAGGGAGATGGTTAGGGTTTGACCCAGGAATTTCGGAGGGGGGTCGATATTTATAGGTAGAGGGAGCTAGGAGGCTCCAAATTGAGCATGGTTTTCAGCCACGCGATCGTGATCGAATGCTCTAGATGATGGAAGGGTTTTTGGTGGGTTTTGGGCCAAAATGGAAGGGTGTTGGGCTGCAACACACACGAGGCCTTTTCGGTACCTCGGTTAACCGTTGGAGTATCAAACGAAGTTCAAATGGCACGAAACTTGACAGGCGGTCTACCGGTAGTAAACCAATGCCACATGACAAGTATCGGTCCAATCCAGAAATGTTTAACCCCCACTCACGAAAAGAGGTAGAAAGGGGCACCGGAGGAGATTGGAGCGCCGGAATGCAAAACATACAACGGGGAAAAAGCTCGGATGCATTAGACAAACACGTATGCAAATGCAATGCACATGATGACATGATATGAGATGCATGACAAAGGAAACAACACACGAAGACAAAAACCAGAAACCGAGGAAATAAAATAACTTAGCGCCGGGAACGGCAAGAGTTGGGATACATATAAGGTAAATTACATCCGGGGTGTTACATCGCCGTCCTTGCAGATAAAGATGGAGCATGTTTTTAAACTTAGGCGAGTACTGGACTGCGGCTAAGCCCCCGAGTGGGAGGATTGCTCACCACTCGGTAGGATTTTTTATACTTAGGCGAGTACTGGACTGCAGCTAAGCCCCCGAGTGGGAGGGTTGCTCACCACTCGGTAGGATTTTTTATAATTAGGCGATTACTGGACTGCAGCTAAGACACCGACTGGGAGGGTTGCTCACCACTCGGTAGGATTTTTTATACTTAGGGGAGTACTGGACTTCAGCTAAGCCCCCGAGTGGGAGGGTTGCTCACCACTCGGTAGGATTTTTTCAACTTAGGCAAGTACTGGACTGCAGCTAAGCCCGTGAGTGGGAGGGTTGCTCACCATTCGGTAGGATTTTTTATACTTAGGTGAGTACTGGACTACAGCTAAGCCCCTGAGTGGGAGGGTTGCTCACCACTCGGTAGGATTTTTTATACTTAGGCGAGTACTGGACTGCAGGTAAGCCCCCAGTGGGAGGGTTGCTCACCACTCGGTAGGATTTTTTTTAAACTTAGGCGAGTACTGGACTGTAGCTAAGCCCCCGAGCGGGAGGGTTGCTCACCACACGGTAGGATTTTTTAAACTTAGGCGAGTACTGGACTCCAGCTAAGGGTCCGAGTGGGAGGGTTGCTCACCACTCGGTAGGATTTTTTAAACTTAGGCGAGTACTGGACTGCAGCTAAGCCCCCGAGTGGGAGGGTTGTTCACCACTCGGTAGGATTTTTTAAACTTATGCGAATCAGGTTCACAGCTAAACCACCGAATGGGAGACATGCTCTCCACTCGGTGGGATTTTAATTTTTGGAACTTAGGCGAATAAGGTTCGCAGCTAAGCCACCCACTGGGGGATTTTGGACACATGCATAAGAATTGAAAGGTACTTCTTATTACATCTCGACAGTCCGAATGATTAAGTGTTAAAGTGGCAGAGAAGCTCCGCATTCCAGGCACGTGGCTCATCTTTCTTGTGCTCCACATCGTACAGGTGGTATGCACCGTTGTGGAGTACTTTGGTGATGATGAAAGGGCCTTCCCAGGCAGGGCGAGCTTGTGTGGATGTTGCTGGTCCACTCGGAGAACTAGGTCTCCTTCCTGAAAAGCTCGACCCCTGACGTTTCTAGCATGAAAGCACCATAGGTCTTGTTGATAGATGGTCGACCGGATCAGCGCCATCTCTCTTTCTTCTTCCAGAAGGTCAACAGCATCCTGACGGGCTTGTTCTGCTTCGGCTTCTGAAAAGAGTTCTACTCGCGGGGCATTATGAAACAAATCAGTCGGTAGTACGGCTTCAGCTCCATAGACCAATAAGAAAGGAGTCTGACCAATCGACCGACTCGGCGTTGTCCTCAGGCCCCACAGTATTGATGGTAACTCATCTACCCAAGCGCCAGCCGCATGCTTGAGATCTCGCATTAACCTGGGCTTCAGCCCTTGGAGGATCAAACCATTTGCTCTTTATGCTTGCCCATTCGACTACGGGTGAGCGACTAAAGCATAATCGACCCGAGTGCCTTGGGAAGCACAGAAAGCTCTGAATTCGTCTGAATCAAAGTTTGATCCATTGTCTGTGATGATGCTGTGTGGGACTGCAAACCTAAACGTTAGCCCTCTGATGAAGCTGACGGTAGTGATCAAATCGAGGCTTTTGATGGGCTTGGCTTCAATCCATTTAGTAAACTTGTCCACTGCAACAAGCAAGTGAGTGAAACCACTTCTGCCAGACCTCAAGGGTCCAACCATATCGAACCCCCAAACGGCAAATGGCCATACGAGTGGAATGGTCTTCAGGGTTGAGGCGGGTTTGTGAGACATGTTGGAGTAGAACTGGCAACCTTCACATTGTCGACTATTTCTTTTGTCGTTTCATTTGCTCGCGGTGAGTAAAAACCTACTCGGTATGCTTTGGCCATGACTATCTGTGAGGACGGATACGTCTCCAACGTATCTATAATTTTTGATTGTTCCATGCTATTATATTACCCGTTTTGGACGTTTATGGGCTTTATTATACACTTTTATATTATTTTTGGGACTAACCTATTAACCGGAGGCCCATCCCAAATTGTTGTTTTCTTTCCTATTTCACTGTTTCGAAGAAAAGGAATATCAAGTGGAGTTCAAATGGAATGAAACCTTCGGGAGAGTTATTTTTGAAACGATAGCAATCTAGGAGACATGGAGTAGACGTCAGGGAAGCTTCGAGGTGGCCACGAGGTTGGGAGGCGCGCCTGCCCCTAGGCATGCCCCACCCTCGTGGGCCCCTCGTGGCTCCCCTGACCGGCTTCTTTCGCCTATATATGTCCATATACCCTAAAAACATCGGGGAGCAGAATAGATCAGGAGTTCCGCTGCCAGAAGCCTCCGTAGCCACCGAAAACCAATCTAGACCCGTTCCGGCACCCTGCCGGAGGGGGGAATCCCTCTCCGGTGGCCATCTTCATCATTCCGGCGCTCTCCATGATGAGGAGGGAGTAGTTCACCCTCGGGGCCGAGGGTATGTACCAGTAGCTATGTGTTTGATCTCTCTCTCTCTCTCTCTCTCTCTCTCGTGTTCTTGAGTCGGCACGATCTTGATGTATCGCGAGCTTTGCTATTATATTTGGATCTTATGATGTTTCTTCCCTCTACTCTCTTGTGATGAATTGAGTTTTCCCTTTAAAGTTATCTTATCGGATTGAGTCTTTATGGATTTGAGAATACTTGATGTATGTCTTGCATGTGCTTATCTGTGGTGATAGTGGGATATCACGTGATCCACTTGATGTATGTTTTGGTGATCAACTTGCGAGTTCCGTGAACTTATGCATAGGGGTTGGCACACGTTTTCGTCTTGACTCTCTGGTAGAAATTTTGGGGCACTCTTTGAAGTTCTTTATGTTGGTTAAATAGATGGATTTGAGATTGTGTGATGCATATCGTATAATCATACCCATGGATACTTGAGGTTACATTGCAGTATCAAGGTGACATTAGGGTTTTTGGTTGATTTGTATCTTAATGTGTTATTCTAGTACGAACTCTATGATAGATCGAACAGAAAGAATAGCTTCATATTATTTTACTACGGACTCTTGAATAGATCGTTCAGAAAGGATAACTTTGAGGTGGTTTCGTACCCTACCATAATCTCTTCATTTTTTCTCTGCTATTAGTGACTTTGGAGTGACTCTTTGTTGCATGTTGAGGGACAGTTATATGATCCAATTATGTTATTATTGTTGAGAGAACTTTCACTAGTGAAAGTATGAGCACTAGGCCTTGTTTCCTAGCATTGCAACACCGTTTGTGCTCACTTTTACCACTTTCTACCTTGCTGTTTTTATATTTTTCAGATTACAAAAACCATTATCTACTATCCATATTGCACTTGTATCACCATCTCTTGGCCAAACTAGTGCACCTATACAATTTACCATTGTATTGCGTGTGTTGGGGACACAAGAGACTCTTTGTTATTTGGTTGCAGGGTTGGTTGAGAGAGACCATCTTCATCGTACGCCTCCCATGGATTGATAAACCTTAGGTCATCCACTTGAGGGAAATTTGCTACTGTCCTACAAACCTCTGCACTTGGAGGCCCAATAACATCTACAAGAAGAAGGTTGTGTAGTATACATCAAGCTCTTTTCTGGCGCCGTTGCCGGGGAGGTTAGAGGTTGAAGGTATATCTTTAAATCTTGCAATCGAATCTTTTTGTTTCTTGTTTTATCTCTAGTTTAGTTTATAAAAAAAAATTATAAAAAATGGAATTGAAGATACCTCATATGCTTCATCTTTTTAATGTCTTTCATGAAAATAAGGATTCCGGTAATTGTGCCATAGTGTTAGAAGAAGAATGCATTAGGATGTTTCGCACTATATCTATGTATGATGAGCATGATTGCAATGTTGTTAGTATGAATTCTTTGAATATCCATGATGCTAATGATATGCAAAGCCACAAGATTGGGGATGCTATGTTTGATGAAGATGATATTTTTTGTCTCCCAAGTTTTGATGAGCAAATTTATTTTGATGATAGCATGCCTTCTATTTATGATGATTATATTGATGAAAGTGGGTTTGGAAGAGTGTCAACTTTAGGAAGTAATGATCCCACTATTTTGGAGGGTGTTCAATATTATTGTGATAATTATGAAAGTGGGTTTGGAGAGGTCATGACTTTAGTTAATGTTAATCCCACAATTTTGGAAGAGTGTCAACTTTGCATACTTGTAGATCATGAAAAGAATGCTTTATGTGATGGTTATATTGTTGAATTCATTCATGATGCTACTGAAAATTATTATGAGGGAGGAATATATGCTTGTAGGAATTGCAATAATATCAAGTTTCCTCTCCGTGTGCTTAAAATCTTGAAGTTATGCTTGTTCTGCTTTCTTATGCAAGTTGATTCTTGTTCCCACAAGTTATTTGATCACAAAATCCCTATGCATAGGAAGTGGGTTAGACTTAAATGTGTTATTCATATTCCTCATGATGCTCTCTTTATGTTACAATTCTTATCTTTTATGTGAGCATCATTGAAATCATCATGCCTAGCTAAGGAAGTTAAACGATAGCGCTTGTTGGGAGGCAAACCAATTTTATTTTTGTTATTTACTTTTTGCTCATGTTTAGTAGTAAATAATTGATCTATCCTCTGTTTAGATGTGGTTTTATGCTTTTAATTAGTGTTTCTGCCAAGTAGAACCTTTGGGAAGACTTGGAGAAAGTCTTTGTGATCTTGCTGTAAAAAACAGAAACTTTAGCGCTCACAAGAATTGCTGCCATTTTTTTATTGAAGAGTGCTATTTAGTTAATTGTTTTTTCAGATGATTAATAGATAGATTCCTCACGTCCAGAAATTTATTTTAGAATTTTTGGGTTCCAGAAGTATTCGAAAGCTACAAATAACTACAGACTGTTCTTTTTTTGAAAGATTCTGTTTTTCGTGTGTTGTTTGCTTATTTTTATGAATCTATGGCTAGTAGTAGAATTTATGAACCATAGAGAAGTTGGAATACAGTAGGTTTAACACCAACACAAATAAAGAATGAGTTCATTAAAGTATCTTAAGTGGTGGTTTGTTTTCTTATACTAACGGAGGTTACGAGTTTTCTGTTATGTTTTGTGCTGTGAAGTTTTCATGTTCTGGGTAAAGATTCGATGGACTATGGAATACGGAGTGGAAAGAGCCTAAGATTGGGGATGCCCAAGGAACCCAAAGGTAATATTCAAGGACAACCAAGAGCCTAAGGTTGGGGATGCCCCGGAAGGCATCCCCTCTTTCGTCTTCGTTCATCGGTAACTTTACTTGGAGCTATATTTTTATTCACCACATGACATGTGTTTTGCTTGGAGCGTCATTTTCTTTTCTTTTGTTTTTCTTGCTGTTTGAATAAAATACCAAGATCTGGAATTCTTAAATATTAGAGAGTCTTCACATAGATACATAATTATTCAAGTACTCATTGTGCTTCGCTTATATCTTTCAGAGTAGTTTGTCATTTGCTCTAGTGCTTCACTTTTATCCTTTTAGAGCATGGCGGTGGTTTTATTTTGAAGAAATAGATGAACTCTCATGCTTCACTTATATTATTTTGAGAGTCTTCTAGAACAAAATGATAATTTGCTTTTAGGCATAATAAAAACTTTCATATAAGTGCATCGAATACTATGAGAAGTTTGATACTTGATAATTGTCTTGAGATATGGAGATGGTGATATTAGAGTCATGCTAGTTGAGTAGTTGTGAATTTGAGAAATACTTGTGTTGAAGTTTGTGCGTCCCGTAGCATGCATGTATGGTGAACTGTAATGTGATGAGGTCGAATCATGATTTATTTATTGATTGTCTTCCTTATGAGTGGCGGTCGGGGACGAGCGGTAGTCTTTTCGTACCAATCTATCCCCCTAGGAGCATGCGCGTAGTACTTTGTTTCGATAACTAATAGATTTTTGTAATAAGTATGTGAGTTCTTTATGACTAATGTTGAGTCCATGGATTATACGCACTCTGACCCTTCCACCATTGCTAGCCTCTCCAGTACCGCGCAACTTTCCCGGTACCATAAACCCACCATTTACCTTCCTCAAAATAGCCACCATATATACCTACCTATTATGGCATTTCCATAGCCATTCCGATATATATTGCCATGCAACTTTCCACCATTCCGTTTATTATGACATGCTTCATCATTGTCATATTGCTTTGCATGATCATGTAGTTGACATCGTATTTGTGGCAAATCCACCGTTCATAATTCTTTCATACATGTCACTCATGAGTCATTGCACATCCCGGTACACCGTCGAGGCATTCACATAGAGTCATATTTTGTTCTAAGTATTGAGATATAATTCTTGAGTTGTAAGTAAAAAGAAGTTTGATGACCATCATTATTAGAGCATTGTCCCAGTGAGGAATGGATGATGGAGACTATGATTCCCCCACAAGTCGGGATGAGACTCCGGACAAAAAAAGAGAAAAGAGGCAAAAAGACAAAAAAGAAGGCCCAAATAAAAAACGAGAGAAAAAGAGATAAGGGACAATGTTACTATCCTTTTTCCACACTTGTGCTTCAAAGTAGCACCACGATCTTCATGATAGAGAGTCTCCTATGTTGTCACTTTCATAAACTAGTGGGAATTTTACATTATAGAACTTGGCTTGTATATTCCAATGATGGGCTTCCTCAAATTGCCCTAGGTCTTCGTGAGCAAGCAAGTTGGATGCGCACCCACTTAGTTTCTTTTGTTGAGCTTTCATACACTTATAGCTCTAGTTCATCCGTTGCATGGCAATCCCTACTCACTCATTGATATCTGTTGATGGGCATCTCCAAAGCCCGTTGATACACCTAGTTGATGTGAGACTATCTTCTCCTTTTTGTCTTCTCCACAACCACCATTCTATTCCACCTATAGTGCTATGTCCATGTCTCACGCTCATGTATTGCGTGAAGATTGAAAAAGTTTGAGAACATCAAAAGTATGAAACAATTGCTTGGATTTTCATCGGGGTTGTGCATGATTTAAATATTTTGTGTGATGAAGATAGAGCATAGCCAGACTATATGATTTTGTAGGGATAGCTTTCTTTGGCCATGTTATTTTGAGAAGACATGATTACTTTGTTAGTATGCTTGAAGTATTATTATTTTTATGTCAATATTAAACTTTTGTCTTGAATCTTATGGATCTGAATATTCTTGCCACAATAAAGAAGATTACATTGATAAATATGTTAGGTAGCATTCCACATCAAAAATTCTGTTTTTATCTTTTAGCTACTCAAGGACGAGCAGGAATTAATCTTGGGGATGCTTGATACATCTCCAACATATCTATAATTTTTGATTGTTCCATGCTATTATATTACCCGTTTTGGATGTTTATGAGATTCATTATACACTTTTATATTATTTTTGGGACTGACCTATTAACCGGAGGCCCAGCCCAAATTGTTGTTTTCGTGCCTATTTCAGTGTTTCGAAGAAAAGGATTATCAAACGGAGTCCAAACGGAATGAAAACTTTGGGAGAGTTATTTTTTGAATGAAAGCAATCCAGGAGACTTGGAGTAGATGTCAGGGAAGCTTCGAGGTGGCCATGAGGCAGGGAGGCACGCCTGCCCCCCTGGGCGTGCCCCCACCCTCGTGGCTCCCCTGACCAACTTCTTTCGCCTACATATGTCCATATACCCTAAAAACATTGGGGAGCAGAATAGATCAGGAGTTCCGCTGCCAGAAGCCTCCGTAGCCACCGAAAACCAATCTAGACCCGTTCTGGCACCCTGCCGGAGGGGGGAATCCCTCTCCGGTGGCCATCTTCATCATCCCAGCGCTCTCCATGACGAGGAGGGAGTAGTTCACCCTCGGGGCTAAGGGTATGCACCAGTAGTTGTGTGTTTGATCTCTCTCTCTCTCTCGTGTTCTTGAGTCGGCACGATCTAGATGTATCGCGAGCTTTGCTATTATATTTGGATCTTATGATGTTTCTTCCCCTCTACTCTCTTGCGATGAATTGAGTTTTCCCTTTGAAGTTATATTATCGGATTGAGTCTTTAAGGATTTGAGAACACTTGATGTATGTCTTGCATGTGCTTATCTGTGGTGACAATGGGATATCATGTGATCCAGTTGATGTATGTTTTGGTGATCAACTTGCGAGTTCCGTGAACTTATGCATAGGGGTTGGCACACGTTTTCGTCTTGACTCTCCGATAGAAACTTTGGGGCACTCTTTGAAGTTCTTTATGTTGGTTATATAGATGGATCTATAATCATACCCATGGATACTTGAGGTGACATTGGAGTATCAATGTGACATTAGGGTTTTGGTTTATTTGTATCTCAATGTTGTTTTACTACGGACTCTTGAATAGATCGATCAAAAATGATAACTTTGAGGTGGTTTCATACCCTACCATAATCTCTTCGTTTGTTCTCTGCTATTAGTGACTTTGGAGTGACTCTTTGTTGCATGTTGAGGGATAGTTATATGATCCAATTATGTTATTATTGTTGAGAGAACTTGTACTAGTGAAAGTATGAGCCCTAGGCCTTGTTTCCTAGCATTGCAATACCGTTTGTGCTCACTTTTACCACTTGCTACCTTGCTGTTTTTATATTTTCAGATTACAAAAACCATTATCTACTATCTATATTGCACTTGTATCACCATCTATTCGCCGAACTAGTGCACCTATACAATTTACCATTGTATTAGGTATGTTGGGGACACAAGAGACTCTTTGTTATTTGGTTACAGGGTTGCTTGAGAGAGACCATCTTCATCCTACGCTTCCCACGGATTGATAAACCTTAGGTCCTCCACTTGAGGGAAATTTGCTACTCTCCTTCAAACCTATGCACTTGGAGGCCCAACAATGTGTACAAGAAGAAGGTTGTGTAGTAGACATCAAGGACGCATGGTGACCGCAGGTCCCCGAGTGGATGTTATTTAGGATCATTCGACCTTCTTCTGGGGTAATGCATCGCTGAGCAACTCCAGTCACACTTTCTTTGTACAATCAACCGCTTATCACGGTGAAGGCTTTGGATCGATGGACGATCTGTCGCGCTTCATCCTCGTCTTCTGGCAGCTCTTTCTTGAGAATATTTGCGATGTACGGTACAGTCCAATCAGGAATGATGACCAAAACTTCCATGACTAAGTCGACGACAGCCGAGACTTCAACTTCAGTCAGATCAGAGGAACTCTTAGGTTGCGGGGGCTCTTCCGTGAAGGGATCTTCCTGGAGTGATCACTACAAAAAAATACACTTCCGTGATGATACGTGTTTGTCACAGTAGGTCATGTTTTCTGTCATGCATGTACATCCATGAAATATTTATGACAAAATCAACATAGTCATACCTGTGCTATCGTAGAAGTGTTCCATGACATCACCAAAATTATCATCACGGAAGTGTCCACTTCCATGATGATAAATCGCGCGTCACAGAAGTGCTTTCGTCAAGGGTGACCGACACGTGGCATCCACCATAGCGGAACACCGTTAAGCTACCGTGTCCGGTTTTGGATCCGATAACCCGTTAACAGCCCCGACCAATGGGGATTTTCCATGTGTAAAATCATCATTCGCTGGAGGAAACACGTGTCGGTTCACCGTTGGGACAGATGTCATCCACTCATTGGACCCAAAGCACCTATGATACGTCGACACGTGGCATGGCCAAACAGAGGCCTATTCCTGTGAAAAGGCCGGCCCGTTTGACTTGGTCAAAAGGTGGCGGGCCAGCCCACGGCAAGCCTGTTAACGGCTTGTTTGCATATAGCCCATTTATAGCCCGCTAGCACAGGGCCCGTTTATGGCCTATCCGAATTAGGCCCAGTAGTGTCATCTGGGCCGTCCAATATAATTCCAGCCCGTTTTAACTTCTGGCCCATGTATGGCCCATGACGTCTTTCGGCCCGTATGAGGCCCTTATTACTCTTGGCCCATTAACGGTCGTGGTAAAACTGGCCCGTAATGAATAGTGTATCACTTTATACCCATTAACGGCACGTGGTGAAACTGGCCCGTAATGAACAGTGTATCACTTTATAACCATTACCGGCCCATTATTCCGTTGGGCCGTTTCCAGCCCGTGTTATCCTTCGGCCTTCTCGGGGCCCATTTATTCTTGGGCTCATTTCCACATTCGTTTACTTACGGCCCGCTATTGTCATTTCCTACTTGTGGGCCAAATTCAGCCTGTGGTTACAATCAGCCCGTTTGTGGCCCATTAATATGTTGGGACATTTTCATAGCGTCATCAAAATACGACCGGTTAACGACGACCCGTTATGGTCGGCCCATAAATGGACGATTTCAACTCTAGCCCATTTACGGCCATGTTTGGCCAACCGATCATAAGCCCGTAGAAGGCCCATTGATGATACGGCTCATAGAAGGCCCATTGTGTCTACGGCTCGTATAAGGCCCATTGTTTCTATGCCACGTAGAAGGCCCATTGTTTCTACGGCCCTTAGAAGGCCCATTGTTTCTATGGCTCGTAGGAGGCCCATGTTAACTACAGGCGGTGGGCATCAAAGTTCGCCACCAGTGAAAATATAGGGAACACCCTACACTATACAAAAATGGCTTGCTGTTTTCTTCAGCCGGTGGCTGCACGTTAAGAACAAATTTTGTATCACACCAAAACAAATTACAACTATAAAACAAAAGGAAAGTTGGCATAAAAGTTAATAGTCTAGCAGATAAATGCACCACCAGAAGTTCAGAAGCTCAGTTCATTCGACCTGACTGTTACATTTTCATGCTGTATTGTCGGATGGAGCACCATAACCTCGCCTTCAATTCTCTTAGGCTCCTAAACAACATAGCAAATATCTGATAGTCTGGTTTCAAGACCATGCATATCTTGACAACATCGAACAATGTCTCTCCCTGTTTCACAAAGGGTCTCTGTTAGGGAATGGACTTGTGTCTGGAGCGCAGATACAACATTGTTTGGATCTTGCATGTCTTGATCATGAGGCAGTTTGGACGAGATTGCCTTAACAACCAGGCCAGTATTACGCAGGAACGTGCTTTTGGCACTGTTAATGGACAGGTACCGACCCAGTGCAGCAAGAGATGACATTGCGGTTATAGTTGCCTCGCCACCTTCAGAAGGTGGCGGTTCCACCATTTTTTCCATAGCTCGCTGAAAAGTTGTGGTTTTACATTAGTAGTACCAGAATAGAAGATATTAAGGAGGCTGCAAAACCAAACAAAATAGCTTTGATCTATATATAGAACTTATTCTGGTGAACCCATGTAAAATAATAGTTGTATTTTATTACAAAGTACATAATAAAACCATGTTCCAAACATATGACCATGTACCATCGCTAATGTATTGTCTATTTCTTCACATTGAATTGAGGGCTAAGGATAAAGAGACAAAGTTTATAATACGGTAAGCATAGTACGACATCATTCATATCACAAAACAACTGAGAACAGACAAACAGGCAATTGTAACATTGTGTAGGGAAATCCAGCACGGAACTAGATTACATGTCAAGATCAAAGGAACATCACTCCGCTCTTTTATACCTTGTAAGGTGCAATGATACACTAAGAAAATTGTGTATAAAATTGAAAAAAGTAATAGACATTTGCTGCAAACCATGCAGTTCAAGGCACAAGTCAGAGTAAGTAGTAGTTAAAAGGCATGAGGATTAAGGACTTATAATAGAGGCTTTGACTGGTGTAGTCATGCCCTTCTTCTTGCTGGTGTGACAGTCCTTGAAGATTTCGACAGCATTTGGTTCAGGTACTTTTTGGTCCTTGCAGGCTTTCCTCCGCATTTGGAACAAGTCAATATAGATCTGATAATATGGTACAATGAAAAGAGTGAAACACCAGCTAATTACAAGAGCCTCGCAGTGTGCAATATAGCTACGAGATCCTGTCGTCTGTTGGAATTTCACTTTCGTACGGTTGGACTTGTTGTTTGAACAGTTCACCTACAAGAAGAAAGATTTTTGTGGCACATGCGTAAATAGGACTTCAACATGTGATTTGATCACATATATATAATGTACCTGATACTTCAGATCGGACCAGTGTGTCAGGACCCCGATTCCAAGTCACATCGATCTAGCCGGTAACACCTCATATCACTTTGCGGCCTCACACACGGTATTCCCACGTGTGTCGCCTTACCATGGCCCGGGACCGTTTGCGCCTTTTGGCTCACATATATGATAGTGTCCCTAGCATCCATATGACAGAGAACCCGGGCCGAGATGGCTAGTCGTGAACCCAAAGCGGCACCAACCTATGGGGACATGCATACCTGAATCACATCGAGCATGTCGGTCATCAGCGTGTGAATCCGGGCTGTAGCACTGGGCTAACAGGACTCCAGGAACCCCGGCTGTAGCAGGCTAGGCAGGACTCCGGATGTCACCGCGTGACATTTCCCCGAAGGGACAGACACAGGAATGAAGTGAAACACATGCAGGCCAGTCAAGTGTCCTGAGCAGTAGTGCTGGGCTAGTAGGACTCCGGTGAACCGGGCTGTAGCGGACTACTATGGCTCATGGAAGCACTAGACTACATTTCCCCATAAGAGAGGCTACCAAGGATAAACAACTAGGTTGTCGGATGCCACACATACCAAGCATTTCAATCATACACACAATATGCTCGATATGTGTAAATACAACATGGCATCACAACATAACTCTACGACTCAAGTATTTATTCATTAGGCTCCAAGGAGCGAGATATTACAAACATGGGTCTCATGACCCAACATTCAGAGCATACAGGTCAAAGCACATGCGGAAGCTTAACTTGTCTGGGTACAGACAACTAAAAATGAAGAAGGTTGAGGAGCCTGACTATCTACAAGACCCTCCCAAGGGTACAAGATCGTAGCTGAGGTAACAAGCTAAACGTCGAAGTCCAAGCGGAAATACTAGTGATACTGACGTCTCTCTGCAAAACATAAATTAAGCAAACATGAGTACAAATGTACCCAGCAAGACTTACATCAGAACTAACTACATATGCATCGGTATCAACAAAGGGGGTGGTGTAGTTTAACTGCAGCAAGCCAGCTTTGACTCGGTGGCTAACCTGAACTACGACTGCAAGTAACTCTTTTCAGGTGGCGCACACGAGTCCACAAATTCACCATACCAATACACCACTATGGATCCGCTCCCGTCTCCCCTGCGAGAACGCCATCCATAGCACTCACACTTATCTTGCGCATTTTAGAGTATCCACTTTCACTTGTCTATGAACTATGCAAGGGTTCCAAGTTTCCATATCCGAGGAATCCGGCTATTCGAATAGATAATGCTAACCCTGCAGGGGTGTACTTCTTCACACACGCTCTCGCCACTTATCACCATGTACACGTCGTGTATCTCGGCAACCTTCAAGCGGAAGCCTGGTGAGGGAGTCGGCCATGACCTGACTAACCAACAAGTCTCTAGTCCAGGTTTATCGCCTATTCAGGTTCCATCCGCAAGGAGATCCGGCCGGGGTGTAGCTCACGGCGCCAAATGATGTGAGTAGGGTTCCCAAGCCCACCATCCGGGTGCCACTTGGTACACCGTGCCACTGTGCCTAGTATGTCCCAAGCCCACCTGTACCGGGTGCCACTTGGTAGACTACTAACACTACCTACGAACACCAGAAACTAGTTGCAACTCCTAGACAGAGATCGAGTTGATTAATAAGTCGAGAGAGCTTGGAGCGCCCGGAGCCCAATGTGTGGTAGTAACTGTTAATGGATCACAAACATAGAAATCAGTTCCTGAGAACGGCTGCAATGAGACAACCCACCATGTACTCCTACATGGCCTCTCACCGCTACCTTTACCAAATCGTGTTCACACACTTAGCTCTCAATGGTAGGACATGTTCACCACGTTCCAATTCATTCCCGATGAATCAGACTTGACTTAACTCTAAGAAGTAGCAGGCATGACAACAAGCATGCATGAGTAGGCACATCAGGGCTCAAACATTCCTACTCATGCTAGTGGGTTTCATCTATTTACTATGGCAATGACAGGTTATGCAGGGGAAAGGGGTTCAACTACCGCAGCATGTAACAATTGAATCGTTGTTGTCCTAATGCAGTAAAAGAGAGCAGGAGCGAGAGAGTGGGATTGTATCGGAATGACCAAGGGGGTTTTGCTTGCCTGGCACTTCTGAAGATAGTATAGCTCTTCATCGGTGTCATCAATCACATCGTCGAAACCACGTCTACTGAGAGGGGACAAACACCAGCAAACAAGGAAGAAACACAATCAATGCAATGCAACAACATGATGTATTATCATGACATGGCAACATGCTGGTGTTTGGGCTAACGCAACAGAAAGTCATTTTAATTGAAGTGGAATTCAAAACTACATCAAATTCCAACTCCAAACCTATTATGAAATTTGCCCTAATCATGTTTCATCCTAAACAGTGAGGTTAACTTGTTCAAAAATGCATGAAAATGCCATAAACAGATTCTTCATATTTTTCTGATAATTTTTCATATATAATTTATTTCATTCCGAGTTACGGTCGATTTTCTATGAATTTTTGAAGTTTTAACTATTTTCTGAAATTTTCTAAACCTTTTATGATTTATTCAAATTTCAGAAAATAGTTACAGTGTCAGCATGACGTCAAGATGACATCATCAGGTCAACCGAGGCTGACCAGGGTCAAACCTGACACGTGGGGCCCACATGTCATAGGCTCAGTTATAATTAGTGATTTTAGTTAAACCTAACCAAAATCGTTAGAGGGGCTAGGCCCACCGGTCAGTGGCTGCGGGTGTTATTTAGAGCCTAAACTAATTGTTGCCACGTCAGCTAAACAGGGTTTCGTCGCCGGTGACCTCATCCGACGGAGGAGGCATGTCGGAATCGCTGCTCCGGTAGCGGT
Source organism: Triticum urartu (assembly GCF_003073215.2). NCBI lineage: Eukaryota > Viridiplantae > Streptophyta > Magnoliopsida > Poales > Poaceae > Triticum > Triticum urartu. Next base: position 335,679,940 of record NC_053023.1, on the reverse strand, counting down.
TCGATGCGCCGAGGGTACCAGTGGAGAGCTCACGCTCGTGTGCGACTACGGGAGGCCTCGGGAGGCGGTGGGGTGGCCGGGAAAGACGACCATGCCGGCTTTGGCGGTGGCCGGAGCTCAGGCCAGCATGGGCGCGGTGGATGCAGCGCGTTAGCCAGAGAGCAGAGGAGCACGTCGGGATCCTGGGGACCTGGAGAGCACACGGGCGCTACTGGAGCGAGCGGAAGAGCACCGGGGCACGAGGTTCGCAGGCCATGGCAATGGCCGGAGCTCGGTGCTTGCGGGGACGGCAGCTACGGCACAAGAACGAGCAGGGGAGGAGGGGGAAAACGAAAGAGTCCTCACAGCGAAGTTGTTTAGCAGCTCAGACGGCTCGGGGAGGCCCTCTTCGGCGCGAATCGACGGCGATGATCCACGGGTTGCCAGCGAGGAAGACGATGATGCTGACGGCGCTGCAGTGCACCTGGGATTCAGATCTTTAGTGATTAGACGAGGACGAGCTTCTCTCCACAGCCGGACATGGCGTGGGGCCTAGCTAGGGTGCGCGGTGGCTACGACGGCAAGCAGCGGCTCTCCGGTGCGCTCGGCTTCGGGGGAGAGATGAGGCAGGGAGAGAGGGGAGCGGTCGAGGGTGTCCAGGGGTCTGTGTGGCAACGCCAGAGGCGTCCAGACCGTCAAGGAGGCAGGCGAGCTGGGTGGAGGTGGCGCGCGCGTGTGCACGCACGGCGGCCACACGCCGTACCTACTGTCCTGGGGAGGAAGACGACAAGGGAGGTGGAGGTGGGCTGGGCCGGTACAGTAGCGGGCCACGTAGGTGGGCTGGCCTCTCTTGTGGGCTTCACAGGTGAGGCCAGGTAAAAACTACTCTGTTTTATTATCTATGTTGTTTTCTTTTTATTTAATCATTTTGCCACTGATTCAAATTCAAAAGTAAATCAAAGCAGGGCAAAACCTTCTGAATATTTGTATGTTGCCATTATGGACTTTTCCAAAGGCGCATAAATAATTTCAGGGCCTTTTGAAATATATTCTATATAAAATGAATATAATCGAAAGGTCAAGTACTTATTGATTTAAATTCAAGTTTCAGAAATTTAAATAAGATGCATGAATGCAATGCCTCTAATTACAAGCATTAAACTGGGGCTATGACACAGTGTTTAACGAGGCCTCTCCAGTCTTCATCAGATATATTTTCCACTGGAGATGTTTGGGCAAGTTCACTGTTAGCCTTGCCTTCAAAGTGAGTTTTCCTCAAGTTATACTGATACTGTCGCAGAGCAGACTTGAAAACATGGGTGCAAGCTTGTCTGGTTGGATAACTTGGCTATCCAACTTGAACCTCATCTGTTGAAAATTATGGGAGTCTTATTGTCAGCAACCTAGAAAGTATTGGACAGAGCAAGACGATATTACTAGTTTCCATACATAACCATACATACAGATAAATGGTCGAGGAAGATGTTGAACTGGGTTTCGTCTTTGTCATTCCTGTACTGAATCCATGTTGGGAGGATACGTACATGACACCTAACAGAAACCGCTGCCTCTGATACTAACTTGGCTAACTCTGTAGCATCACGTGGTCTTTTTAAACCTGCCTCAAAACGGATCTCCATTCTTCCTCCTCTAGATTTTGTTAACCTATCGAGCATGATCCCTGATGTTTGTTTCCTCTTGTGCCCAGGTGCTAGTCCAACAACAAACATAGGAAGTGTTAGTGTACATCAAACTGTGAGACTACATATAAAGAAGCATGCAACTATAACTTGACTCCAGCAACTACCTTCTTGTTGGTGAAGCTCACAAAGTTCATCTGATCTTGCCAACTCATCTTCTGTCTAGGGTGCTTCGGAAGTAGTGTCAGGTGGAAAGGGAGCTTGGGAACGTGCTGCTAGCTGAGTTGACGAACGAGTAAATCGTGCAGCTGGTGGTACTGTGGAAGGTGTTGCAACAACTAGGGTTGTCTCTTCTTGTTTGGTGGCAGCTATTTGTTTCTGTTTGGCTTGTTCTGTAGCTCGTGTAGAATGGGATATCCTGTCGGTACAATTTTCCGCTGGACTTTGACCTTCTATTGCACCATCAGTACGAGCAGAATCTGCAGGATTGTTTCGCTTCCCTTTCCCTGTCGTTCTGTCTTGCTTCCTGTTTGTATGTGCCATGTTAAGTCAAGCTGACAAGAATAACGAATAACAATTTAGTTCTTCAGAACAAATGTACTTTGATGTAAGAACATGGTGTGATAGACAGATATTGTATGTTCTAGAAACAGGAACACGTGTCTTAGTCACAAGTATAATGTGTAAAGTAAGCAGATGAAATTCAACAAAATTAGAAGCAATATAAGCTAGACATCATACATAACATGCAACCACATATAACAATGCCAAGTTAGAGGGAGCACCTGTGATGGTGCACTAGGGGAGACATGCTCATCACCAACATAGCTACGTTGAGTGTCTATGCATGTGTTGTCTTGGAAATCATCTTGGGGTGATGGAGGAGTAGAATCTGTAGAGGCCCTCCATTTGGAAGGAGCACCTTCATCCGCTGCCTTGCTAACTTCCTTCCGCTTTATGGATTTTGAATTGTCAAGTAAAACCGAGAAGAAAAAGGAATAAAATTCACTCTTCAGAACTCATTCATGCATGATACTGACAATCACTACTTTGATGTAAGGCAAACACATGATTCCAGGATGGAATAATACAAAAAACAAGACGGCATGGCATATTCACAATTGTTTGTGTAAACTAAGGAGAATCCATTTCACCAAATAAGAAGCAATGCAAGCTAGACACCACGTGAAAGATGCAGCCAATATGACTCTGCCAAGTTAAAAGTGTCCCATCATAAATGGCATTTCAACAAATTAGAAGCAGCGCATGCTATAAATCATATCAAAGATGCAACTAATATCACACTGCTATAAATCATATTGATTTATCCGGGATAAAAAAAACAATAGTTTTATGTGAGGACATGCTTAATAGACAGATGTACTATGTACTAAATACAGGAAGGCATGTCACATTAATAGGTATAATGTATAAGCTAAGCATAATAGCACATGCAGTTTAAACAGCTTGGAAGAATTACAATCTAGACACCATATGCAACATGCAACCACATATCACGCTGCCAAGTTAGAGCAAGCACTTGCGATGCTAGTGTAGGGGAAATGCGGTAATAAACTACAGAGCTACGTTCACTATCTTCATCTAGCCTTGCTGTTTCTTGACAATCATGTCGGGAGGCTGACACTGCATTATTTAAATAAGGAGTAATCCACTTGCCTAACTGCCTCATCATAAGTGATTGATGAGGGATACACAAGAACATTACTTTGATGTAAGGCATGTCATATTCAAAGGTATAATGTGTAAGCTAAGCAGATGCAATTTAACCAAATTGGAAGCAATGCACGCTAGACATCCGGCTGGAGTGGTGAGCATGATCATCTAGGACCTAAGAGCCTGGTGGGAGGCGGGCTGCTTTGCCACCATCGCGGCTTTTTAGTTGGCTTCCAGGTGATGCCTCTCTTTGCTGGGCTTGTCACTGGCTCGACCAGTGCCCTGACTAGCTATTTGTCTTCTGGTTCTCATGGGATGGTAGTTCATGTAAAAATTATCTTTCCTTATCTTAATAAAGACCGACTTCGGCCTTTGGAATAGAAGCTAGACACCATATGGAACATGCAACCACATATGACACCGTAAAGTTAAAGCAAGCACCTGGGATGGTGGTTTATTGTGAGCGAGGTCATCAACTCCAGAGCTACGTTTACCGTCTCCATCTGCTTAGCGTTGTAACATGCCGTCCTTACCCATGTAGAAAGCCGGAGCAACTTGTCTCTTTTCTTTTCTACTTCCCTCGAGGCATACTCTGAAATACCCTTGCATAAAAACACAATAGTGAGAGTATGGGTGAAGTGTGTGCAGAACTAGTGCACTGTAAAAGTAGAAGATACCAGGTGGCTGAAAAATAAATGACAGGACACATATGATAGCTCTACAACATTGCATGGTAAACAAAATTAGATTCTACTCCATATGATTTTGTAATATATGAGCATAGGAAATGCAGGTACTCCTCCAGCACAGCAGCACATGTGGTCATATCAAGATAATAGTCGACTGAAAATAAATAGGTCAGACGATTTTTCTAATGAACTGTCCGATCTACAAGGAACAGGCAAATGGCCTTCGTCTACATCCCGCCAGTCACTGTTGACGATCTTTCTCGAACCACCAGCGACCACCGGCCCAGACCCGTGCCACCGCCGCCCCGCCCTCCCCTCGACCTCACACCACCACCATGCCTGGCAGCACCCCCAGGCCACCCCTTTAATCCCGACCGACCTCCAGATCGGGCGCCAGTATCTCTAGGCCCCAGACGCCCCTAAGATAAACACCGAGGCGCTGCTTCCCCGGTGTAATAGGCGGACTAGTGTACGCCGGGGAATGCTTCCGTTAATTGGGAATCAACTGACCAGGAATTGAAATTCAGTGGGGGCGATGGACCTCTAGCTAAGGTGAAATAGTATATGAGGAGAAACCTTGTGCATCGCGAGTTACTAGGAACATATAATATCAAGAAGAAGCGTTCAACTAGTTTCTTCTGTGGGATGAATACCGTGCAAGTAGAAATGTAATATTTGCACGAGTAAGGTAAGAGGAGTACCATTTTCGGTTGCCGGTGTTGTCGCCTCCACATGTCGCGCCGATATTCTTCTTTTTTCCGGGGAAACCGATGTTCTGGAGGGTACAGGCTTGGACGAACCCATGGCCAAATTGTTGACTATGTTGCCGTGGCTGTATGTCGGCGGAGGGGAAGCAGATCCGAGGTGGCGAAGGACGGCGTAGCAGGAACAGCTCCGGTGCGGTGGAGGGTGGCGAAGTTGGAGCGGCAGTGGTGAAGCGCAAGATGGCATGTTTGAACTGGCTCGGGTACGAACGGCTCGGCCTCGGCTTCAACTACTAGCCGTGGAGGGCGTTGCGGTTAAGGTTGCGGTGGACGACGACGTCGGGGTATCGGCTCTGGCGTGATGGAGGAGGGCGGCGGTTGATGGGTGGAATGGGGTGGCGAACGGAGAACGCCGGGGTTTCACAGCTGGTGGAGAGGTAGTTTTTGCGCCCACGGTGTATGAATGGGGAATCAGATGGGTGGGCGGGGGGGAGGGGGGAGAGCCATGTTTCGGTCTGGGACGCGCTTGTTTTCGGCTTTTTCGAATAGAAGATGGGACGCTCTTGTTTGAAATTTTGGTAAAGTACAAACTTTTCCCACCTCTTAAATTTTGGACCTACTGCGGGTCGGGGGTAGGATGGTAATCCCAGGTTTCCCCAATAGTGGGCAGGGGTGATTTCGGCCGCGCGCATGTGTGCTTAGGCGGCCATTGTGTATGAATGTTTTTCGGAGGCGGTTGCGTGGCGTCTAGATGAAGCTACAAACCTACCCCAGTTTAGACCTTTGGACGTCGGGCCGGTAGGTTTTGCGGGTCGGAGTTATTAGAAAAGTAATTTCCTTGTACTACCAAACATTGGTCTCACACGGTTTCGGGCGAGTAGAGGCTCTTTTGGCACTTCATTCGAAATTTTGAAACACAAGCATTCACGTTTAGAGTACTCTTGAACTTTGAGGATTTACCTAAATAGACAACGTTAAATTTGACCTTGTGAAAACTTCATTAAATTATCCGCTTCTTTTTGAATTTTGACACTTGAAAATCCTATAACTACAATTATTTTGGAATGGAGGAGCTAAATTAGAATCTATTTTCTACACGACTACATATGCTATTATGTACAAAATCAAAGCAAATATTGGTGCCCCCATAATTTAGGTATGACTTACAAATGCCATGATATCAAATTCAAATAATTGAATGGACTTCATGTTGAATTCGATTTTTTAAAACCACCTTAAGTTGAATTCAAATGTATGCTAGTTCATAGGTAGCTATTTATAATGTTCATTGTGTAACTTTCGTATGTATAATGTGCTTTACACACAAAACATGAACTATACTCATGTTTATATTCGATTGCTAAAGCGATGCATTGTCTGGAGTTCAAAAAACTAACTATGTGGATCAATTGTGTCGAATAATAACATAGACATGCTCAAATTCGATAGAATCTAGATGTCTGATGGATCAATGACCATTCCTTACGTGAATTGCAAATATCATGATCCCATTCTAATATTTGGATACAATTTATATATTTAATCAATGTGTACATCAGTCTTCTACGTGTAGTTTCACTCTCCGTCGGTGGTCTCTCACACATGCTCACACACTCTCTCCCGAGGTGTCTTTCATGCACTCATGCTCTAGATATAACTCTCCCTCCCTCTCGTAACCATTTATGACTGTTTTCACTAACCTTTATCACAAGCTCTCTTCCTCTCGCAAGCATACACACGCACAATCCCCATCGACCCTTTCTATATACATAGACCTGCCTACGTGTCTCCTGTATGCACATTATCTTTAGGCCTGTCTCTCATGCATTGTCTCACACCTCTCTTCCTAATCGACGAGTATGATTCTACCAGAACATTCTGTAGGATGCCCCTTAATGTTAGGTTGGATGAATATTAATATCAGGGATAAAGGGGCTACCTTAGTCCGAGAACCTAGGGTTAGAAATCCTAGCCCGCTTTGTCAGTGGACATAGAGTCCTTCACAATTATGCTATCTTTGTCTTGTACGAGTAGTCATCCACGAGTCCCCCTAAATGCGTCACGGGCCGACCAATGTGGCGCAGGACGGAATCGAACGAAGGGCCTCACCTTGACCCACTGGACCTCACGCGGTGACACACCCTCTGCCCACACGTCTCTTTATTGTAACACCCCGGATGTAACTTACCATATTTGTAACTCCCACTCTGCCATTTTCGGCTTTAAGTTATGAGATTCCCTTCGTTGTTGGGTTTTTGTCTTCGTTTTGCATTTTGTTCATGGCATGCATTTCATATCATGTCATCATGTGCATCTCATTTGCATACATGTTCGTCTCATGCATCCGAGCTTTTTCCCCGTTGTCCGTTTTGCAATCCGACACTCCTACGTGCACCGGCGCCCCCTTTTGTCTCTTTTTGTGAGTGGGTGTTAAACATTCTCGGAATGGACCGAGATTGGCCAAGCGGCCTTGGTAGACCGCCTGTCAAATTTCGTGTCATTTGGAGTCCGTTTGATACTCCAACGGTTAACCGAGTAACCGCAAAGGCCTCGTGTGTGTTGCAGCCCAACACCCCTCCAAAACGGCCCAATAACCCTTCCAAACCACTCCCATGTCCTCCGTCGTGGGATCACGATCGCGTGGTCGAAAACTACACCCCATTTGGACACTCCAAACTCCTCCTACCTAAATATGCGCTCCTCGTCCAAATCCCGGTTGAAACCCTAATCTAGCGTCCCCCGCCGCCACCGGACGCGTCCGCGACGCCCGGACATGTCCGCCGCCGTTCCCTCGGCAAATACCGCACCGACACGTCACCGGGCCACGCACACATCGGCGCCACAGCTCGGGGCCCAGATCCGGCCCGCCCCGGAGCCTCGCCGGGCCCGCACGCCCCCGCCCGCTTCGCCCCGCCGCTTGCTCGCCGTCGCCGACGACGGGCGACAGCGCCGCCCTTGCCGGACGTCGTCTCCACCACCACCGCAGCGCCGCCCTTGCTGGACCTCGTCTCCGCCACCACCACAGCGCCGCCACTGCCGCTCCCGCGCCTCAACGCCTGCGCTGTCGCGCCTGCAAACTGCTGCCGCGCCTCCCGCCTTGCTCGCCGGCGCGCGCCGCCGCGGGGAGCTCCACCGTGCCTGCAGCGTCTCCGGCCACCGCCCCGGCCAGATCGGGCCGCGCCATGCCCAGATCCAGCCGGATCAGCCGCCCTCCGGCCTCCCCATCGCCTCCCTCCGCTTCGCCGGTGCCCTCGAGCTCGTCATAGTTGCATGGGCTCGCCGGAGCCAGCTTCGCCCAGATCGGGATGACTCCGACCCTGGACGTCCCCAACCCCTATCCAAACGGCCTCCCGCACCGCTCCGTCTGATTTCCCGCGAGGTCCAAATTTTCACTAAGTCCCTGAGGTTGTTACATTCTGGTGCCTCCTTTGACATGCCATACATTTTGTGCGTATGATATATCAAAATGTTCATCATGATGTTTTCATAATTTTGTTCCATTGTGGCATGCTTGTTTGAGTCCATCTTGATGCCCTAATCGTTGATGCAAGAGTGCTATAAAATGTTAGCTCCTGTTACTTAGCAGATTACGATGATTTGTCATTTTCGCCACATTTGATGGGTGCTTCATATGAACATGAGCTCTACATGTGTTTTGATTTATGCCATGCCATCTTTACAGGGGTGCTTGCCATGTATTTTTGTGATCTTTGTGGTGACTAGCACAAGCATGCAAATAGCCTTCATGATATTGCTGATTTCAGGGACTTAGGATTTTGCTAAGTCCTTGTTTTGCTGTTATTTTTATGCCATGTAAACATGATGCTACAGTGAGATCCATGCTTGTTTTGAGTTGCTTCAGTAAGGATGATTTTGACATATGGTTGTGCTCTATCCATCCATTCCCCCTTTTGCAATTATGGAGTGCCCTAGCATGTCTTAATCTTGCTCTACTTTTGCTGTAAAATGTTCCTGGCAGATTGTTTACATGTGAATCAATTTTGCCATGGTTGTTGTAGTTGATCCATGCATGCTATGAACTTGATCTTGCCATGGTTAGCTTCATAAACATGTCTTCTTGCTATTGATATGCTTAGTTTGTCATGCAAGGTCTTGTGGTGAGTGAATCGAGCTCGCAAATATGCCCTCATAATTCTGTTTATGCCAAGCTTGTTTTTACCAAGTTTGTAAAGCTGATATCTTTTGCACTTTTGCCAAGCTTGTTTGGACCTGCTCTGATGTGATTTAGCTGTAGCTCAGTGTTCATGTTTTGTCAAGCATCTTGAGTACATCACTGCCATGTGCTTTGTTGTTATGTTGGAGTGCAGTAGCATAGTTTCTTGTTGCATTCTAGATGGCATCGTGCTGTTAATCGCTGAATTGTGCCTTTCTTGTTTTGCTTGCCATTTGCAAACCGTGCATCCGATTCCAGTGATCTTTATATTGATTTCGACCGAAATCATTTCATCTTTCCAGAGGCACACTTGGTTTTCCAAGTTGATTCCTTGTTCAATCTTTCCCTTCCAAAGGTCGCATATGAATTGCATATCACATCCTGCATGTCATGCCATGTTTTGCATCATGTTGATTGTGCATTGCACCGTGATTGATTGTTGGTCCTTTGCTTGTGTTCTTGCTTTGGGTAGAGCCGGGAGATGAGTACGTGATCGAGGAACCTATTGAGTACGCTAACGAGGATAAAGCTTTCGTGAACTCTGAGAACTTTGCAGGCAAGATGACCATACCCTCGAAATCACTTCTATCTTTGCTTGCTAGTTGTTCGCTCTTTTGCTATGCAGCGATACCTACCACATGTTATATCATGCCTCCCATATTGCCATGTCAAGCCTCTAACCCACATTTCATAGCAAACCGTTGTTTGGCTATCGTACTGCTTTGCTCAGCCCCTCTTATAGCATTGCTAGTTGCAGGCGAAGTTGAAGTTTGTTCCATGTTGGAACATGGATATTGTTGATATATCATTATTATATCTTGTTTACTTTAATGCACATATATACTTGGTGAAGGGTGGAAGGCTCGGCCGTATGCCTAGTGTTTTGTTCCACTCTTGCCGCCCTAGTTTCAGTCATACCGGTGTTATTTCCTTGATTTTGCGTTCCTTACGCGGTTGGGTGATAATGGGAACTCCTTGACAATTCGCCTTCAATAAAACTCCTCCAGCAAGGCCCAACCTTGGTTTTACCATTTTCCACCTAAGCCTTTTTCCCTTGGGTTTCGCGGACTCAAGGGTCATCTTTATTTTTAACCCCCGAGCCAGTGCTTCTCTAAGTGTTGGTCCAACCTGAGCGATGTCCGGCGCCCCCTGGGAAACCAGGCTCTATGCCAAACCGACGTCTGGATCATCCGGTGTGCCCTGAGAACGAGATATGTGCAGCTCCTATCGAGATTTGTCGGCACATTCGGGCGGCTTTGCTGGTCTTGTTTTACCATTGTCGAAATGTCTTGTAACCGGGATTCCGAGTCTGATCGGGTCTTCCTGGGAGAAGGAATATCCTTCGTTGACCATGAGACCTTGTGATGTGCTAAGTTGGGACACCCCTGCAGGGTTTTGAACTTTAGAAAGCCGTGCCCGCGGTTATGGGCAGATGGGAATTTGTTAATGTACGGCTATAGAAAACCCGAAACTTAACTTAATTAAAATGAATCAACCGCGTGTGTAGCCGTGACAGTCTCTTTTCGGCGGAGTCCGGGAAGAGAACATGGTCTCATGTTATGCTTGAACGTAAGTAGCTTCAAGATCACTTCTTGATCACTATTACCTTCTCGACCATGCTTCGCTTCTCTTCTCGCTCTCTTTTGCGTAAGTTAGCCACCATATATGCTAGTGCTTGCTGCAGCTCCACGTCACTACCCCTTTCCTACCCTTAAGCTTAAATAGTTGTGATCGCGAGGGTGTGAGATTGCTGAGTCCCCGTGACTCACAAATACTTCCAAACGAATGCTGGTGAGACGATGCCAGTGCAGGGGACCCTACCAAACTCAAGTGGGAGTTCGGCGAGGATTTGGGCTGTTACTATGTTTCTTTTCCGGATGATCAGTAGAGGAGCCCAGTTGGGGCGATCGGGGATCTAGCATTTGGGGTTGTCTTTCTTTATTTTGGTTCGGTAGTCGGACCTTGATTGTAATATGGATGATGTATGATATATTTATGTATTGTGTGAAGTGGCGATTGTAAGCCGACTCTTTTTCCCTTTCTTATTCAGTACATGGGATGTGTAAAGATTACCCCTCTTGCGACATGCCTACCATGCGGTTATGCCTCTAAGTCATGCCCCGACACGTGGGAGATTTAGCCGCATTGTGGGTGTTACAAGTTGCTAATCAGAGTCTTCCCCGACTTAGGAGCCCCCTGCTTGATCGAATCGTTGATGTTGTTAAGTCTAGAAGAAAATGTTTTGAGTCTTAGGATTATATATATCGGAGAGTAGGATTCTTCTTACTCCTCAGTCCCTTAGTCGCTCTGGTGAGGCCTCCTGACGTAGAGTTTTGACTCTTCTCTCCTCTAATTTCACTAAAAAAATTTAGGATCACGCGGGTATCTTGGAATCGTTTCGATGGTTTTGTGAAGAGAACATTGTTCTTGGTGCCTCCTCACATTTAGGGGTTGTGGCAGTGTCCCGGGGATTGAGCTCCGAGGTGTTGCCGTCACAATTTTATCGTTGCAGTTCTGGAATACCTGAGTTCGCCGACATCGAAAATATCTTTTATGTAGTTATTGGTGAGATAACCTCGACGCCACCCAGTACTAGGGCGGGAGTTCGGGAGTATTGCCATAACTCGTATAACGGATGCTTTTCGAAGGTTGAGGTAAATGATTTCCGAGGGTTTCTTGGTTATGTGTTGAAGGATGGATACAGCTGGATGTAGGAATTGCTAGTTTTGGGTGAGATATTATGCTTCCCCTGTATCCCCAACACCTAATTGCATAACTAGAAAGTTTCGGGAGTTTTATAGGTGGGAATTCATGTAGCTCTAGTATTTCTTCTGGCAGATATTTGGGTTGTGATTGGGTAATCCTTACCAATTATTTGTTCATATCCTTACCTTGTTGCTTTATTCTTCTACTTTTATCTAAGTGGCTTCTCAACTTAATGGAAGTGTGATGATTTACTTTGGAATTCAGTCGTTCATTCTTGTTCGAATGTTAAGTCTACATGTTGCAATTTCGATCCATTGATTCGGCTTGAATATATGTCTTTCAAGATGTTAACGGATGTCAACCTCTTCAGGATGGCTCCTCCAATGCGTCAGAATCCGGAACCTCCGCCACCACCTCCACCTCTGGAGGCATGGAAAGCTGTCATGGCCGCCACCAACGCCAACACTCAGATGCTTTTGCAACTCTTGCAAGAGCGCAACCAAGGGCAAGGCAACCAAGGAAATCAAGGCCAAGGCAACAATCAACCTTAGTTTGCTACCCTCAATCAGTTCCTCGCAAACCAGTCGAAGTCCTTTAGTAACTGTGTCGAGGCCACAGACGCCGACGACTGGCTCGTGGATATCTGCAAATATTTTGAGTGTAGCAATGTCAGGCCTGAGGACTTTGTCAAGTTTGCTTCATTTCAACTCAAAGACCAAGCTTTTGAGTGGTATCAACAATACAAAGATTCCAGAGGAGGTCGTGTGATTACCTGGGATGATTTCTGCCGAGACTTCAAAGCTCACCACATTCCTCAAAGTGTTGCTGAGAGTAAGCGCGAGGAGTTCCGCAATCTCAAGCAAGGCAGCATGTCTGTTTACGAATACAATATCCTGTTTCAGAGGCTCACTCGCTTCACTAAACAAGACATCCCTGACGAAAAGAGCATGATTTATCAATTCCGAGGTGGTCTCAGAGAAGATCTGGAATTAGCTCTCGTGCTTTTTGAGCCAACCAAGTATGATGAATTCTACAACATGGCACTAAAGCAAGAAGCTGCTCAGCTCAAGTGTGATGCTTCTAAGAAGAGAGTCAGGGATGCAGCTCCATCTTCTTCTTCAACTCAAGTGGCAGCTAAGCAACAGAAGTTCTGGTTGCCTCCTCCTCCTTCGTTTCGTCAGCCTTACTAGCAGAACAGTAAAGGTGGCAATGGATCTTCCCACCCACTCAACCCAGGCTATCAGAACAAAACGCAGTCTCATACTCCAAGGTCAAGTGTTCCTTATCACTGTCTGCTCTCAGAGGTTACCTGCAACAAGTGTCAGCAGAAAGGGCACTATGCAAACAAATGCTTCAACCAAAGGCGTCTCCCGCCTCCTCCTCCTGTGAGATCTGCCAGCAATGCAGTGGTCAAGCATAATTCCAAGTCTGCTAAGGTTAACATGATGAATGCACTCAGGCAAAGGACTCTTCAGAAGTTATCATGGGTAATCTTCCTGTTAATGATATTCCTGCAAAAGTCCTTTTTGATACTGGTGCATTGCATTGTTTCATTTCAAGACCATTTGCATCTAAGCATGAGTTGCTTTTCCAAGATTTTCCTAGGCAGTTATCAGTTGTCTCTCCGGGTAAATTCATGAACGCAAGCTCTATGGTTCCAAATGTTTCTATCAAGATGGGTGACTATAAATTTCTGTCCTCTCCAATTGTTCTTGGTAACTCGGATATTGATCTAATTCTCGGCATGGACTGGCTTTCTAAGCACAAGGCTTAGCTTGATTGTGCTGCCAGGAAGATTCAATTGACACACTCTTCTGAGGATGTGATCATATATGTCGCTCGTGATGAAACCATTCGGCTGTTTTCTCTCAATGAGAAGGGTGAGTTGAATGCCATCTCTCAGATTCCAGTCATTTGTGAATATCAAGACGTTTTTCCAGAAGAGCTTCCAGGAATGCCTCCTCACCGGCCAGTTGAATTCGGTATCGATCTTGAGCCTGGCACAGAACCTGTTTGCAAACGTCCTTACAAGCTTGGACCAGAAGAGTTGAAGGAGCTGAAGAAACAACTCGATGAACAAGAGCGTATGGGTCTGATCCGACCGAGTTCTTCTCCATGGTGTTGTGGTGTTCTTTTTGTCAAGAAGAAGCATGGCACGGACCGACTTTGTGTCGACTACCGTCCATTGAACAATAAGACAATAAATAACAAGTACCCACTTCCCAACATCAATGAGCTTTTTGAGCAACTCAAGGGTGCTCAAGTATTCTCCAAGCTTGACCTCCATATGGGTTATCATCAGATTCGCATTAGTGAACAAGATATCCCTAAGACAACATTCAGAACAAGCTATGGTTCTTATGAATATACTGTCATGTCTTTCGGCCTTGTCAATGCTCCTCCAACGTTCTATCGCATGATGAACTTCATCTTCAACCCTTACACAAATGATTTCGACCTCGTGTATCTCGATGATACTTTGGTCTTTTCCAAGAATAAGGAGGATCATGCCAAGCATAAGAGATTGGTACTCGACAAACTCAGAGAGCACCAGTTCTATGCGAAGTTTTCAAATTGTGAGTTCTGGCTTGATGAGGTTCTCTACCTTGGGCATATCATCTCCGCCAAGGGCATAGCTGTTAATCCTGAGAAGGTGTCTGCAATTGTGAATTGGGAACCACCTCAGAATGTCAAGCAGCTCCGCAGTTTCCTTGGGCTTGCAAGCTATTGTCGAAGATTTGAGAATTTCTCTAAGATTGCAAGCCTATTTCCAACCTCCTATAGAAGCATGTTAGGTGTGTCTGGACGCCTGAATGTGACGTGGTTTTCAACACCCTGAAAGAGAAGTTAGTCACAACTCCTGTCTTGACTCCTCCTGATGAATCCAAACCATTCGAAGTTTTCTATGATGCTTCCTTTCAAGGTCTCGGTGTTGTGTTAATGCAAGAGAAGAAGGTTGTGACCTATACATCTCGCCAGTTGAAGCCCAACGAAAAGAACTACCCCACTCATGACCTGGAGTTGGTGGCAGTTCTCCATGCTATATTAACATGGAGACATCTGTTGTTGGGAAGGAATGTGGACATCTTCGCTGATCATAAGAGCCTCAAGTACATCTTCACTCAACCCAACCTCAACCTCAGGCAGACTCGTTGGGTCGAAATGATTCAAGAATACAATCTGAGTATTGAATATACTCCAGGCAAGGCCAATGTCATTGCAAATGCTTTGAGCGGGAAGGCCTACTGCAACAGCCTAATTCTCAAGCCCTTCCAACCGGACCTTTGTGAAGCTTTCTGCAAACTGAATCTCCAAGTTGTTCCTCAAGGCTTTCTTGCCAACCTACAAGTCTATCCTACTTTGGAAGATCAGATTCGTGAGGAACAACTTCTTGATGCAATGGTGAAGAAGGTGAAGAATGGGATCACCAAGAGCCAACCCAAATACAAGGGCTATCGCCTTGATGACAAAGATAATCTATTCTTCGAGGATTGAATTGTGTTCCCTAAGGGTGATCTACATAAAGTCATTATGAACAAGGCTCACAATTACCACCTATCCATTCATCCTGGAAGTACAAAGATGTACCATGACCTCAAGCAGATGTATTGGTGGACTCGAATGAAACAAGACATTGCTCAATTCGTGAATGAATGTGATGTCTGCAGAAGGGTGAAAGCAGATGTCGGTGTCAAAACCGGCGGATCTCGGGTAGGGGGTCCCGAACTGTCCGTCTAGGATCGATGGTAACAGGAGGCGGGGGACACAATGTTTACCCAGGTTCGGGCCCTCTCGATGGAGGTAATACCCTACTTCCTGCTTGATTGATCTTGATGATATGAGTATTACAAGAGTTGATCTACCACGAGATCGTAGAGGCTAAACCCTAGAAGCTACCCTATGGTATGATTGTTGTTTGGGTATCTATCGACTAGCCTGGCCCTAGTTTATATAATGCACCAGAGGCCTAGGATAACAAGAGTCCTAGCCGAATACGCTGGTGGGGGAGGAGTCCTTGTCTTGACCACCAAGTCTTGTGGAATCTTCCTTGTATGCGACAGATGTCCGAATTGGCCCTTGAGTCTACGGCCATGGGGGTCCTCGGCCCAATCTAACTGACTAGGAGATGGCGTGGTGAGTGCCCCCTAGTCCAGGACACCGTCAGTAGCCCCCTGAACCGGTCTTCAAGTTGGGGACGCTCCTCAATTCTTCTGGATTGTTCTTCATCTTCAGTCGTCGGTCTTGAAAACTGGTTCAACAAATCTTCTTCGATCTTGAGGATCACCAACATGCATCTGAAGAGTTTATACATCGGGTATCTGAGGAGCCCCTTTAAGTTTTTGGCCTTTATCAATTCCTTGTTTATTTTTATGCCACGCATCGGGGTTGAAGTTGTTCCCGGGGCGGCAACGCCCTCTTGCGTCCGAGCTCCAATTCCGGACTGCATTCGAGGTTTCCTTTTTAGACGAGTACCAACGCCAGACCGCTTCCGAGCTCCAACGCCGTAATGTATCCGAGCTCCAACGCCGGACTATATCCAAGATGTCATACATCACCTTGGTCCAAAAAAGTTGAAGGAGTTTAGCCGAGCTTAATGCCGGAAATGCCCTCTATGGAGCTAGCCGCTAGCGCCCGAGCTTTATGCCGGACTGCTTCCAAGGTGGTGCACCACCCCGACCGCGGGCTTATTTTTTGTGAATATTTTTAACTGGTGCATTTTATTGTCTGCCGATGTATATCTAGTAGCCCTCAAGGTGTGTATCAATCTAAAACCCGAGATGCACCTGAAGGCAAGCATCAAACCGCTGTTCCCAGTAGCCCCTGAGACTCAGGTCGATGCATGAAATCGCCTGAGGATCAATGTCGGTGTCAAAACCGGCGGATCTCGGGTAGGGGGTCCCGAACTGTGCGTCTAGGCCGGATGGTAACAGGAGGCAAGGGACACGAAGTTTTACCCAGGGTCGGGCCCTCTTGATGGAGGTAAAACCCTACGTCCTGCTTAATTAATATTGATGATATGGGTAGTATAAGAGTAGATCTACCACGAGATCGGAGAGGCTAAACCCTAGAAGCTAGCCTATGGTATGATTGTTGTTCTGTATCTTGTCATATGGACTAAAACCCTCCGGTTTATATAGACAACGGAGAGGGTTAGGGTTACACAAAGTCGGTTACAATGGTAGGAGATCCACATATCGTATCGCCAAGCTTGCCTTCCACGCCAAGGAAAGTCCATCCCGGACACGGGACGAAGTCTTCAATCTTGTATCTTCATAGTCCAGGAGTCCGGCTGAAGGTATAGTCCGGCCATCCGGACACCCCCTAATCCAGGACTCCCTCAATCAACTCCTAGCTCGACAGCATACATAGGAACAAAAAACGCTGGGTAATATATTAGAGATAATAGTGATCGGCGAACGGGCCCCTGAGAGAAGGTCGTGAGAAGTCGATGATATATTAGCTTGACGCCAGATAGGTCCAAATGGTACTTATTGTTGTCCAAAGACGTGCTTTCCCATAGTTCGGTCAAGCCGAACACTGAGCCCTTTGAATTTTCTGCATTGAATAGGCAATGCAGTAGCCCCCAAGACACTGGTCGGGTGGCAACACCAGATCAGGGGATCGATGTGCCCCTCTAATATTTGTAAATGATAAGCCCGAAGCCCAGTAGCCCCCGAGCCTTAATGCGGGCACGGGTGGCCAAATTAAGGATTGATATCCAGAGTAAAATCACAAATTATGTGTAATGATTCTATGTATCGAAGTACTTTACATCATTAATGCTCGGATCCGCATTGTACAAAACTTTGTTGTTCGACCATCGACGTCCACCTCCTCGGCCAGTAGCCGAGGAGTTTTTGTCCTACTTTATAAAGCCTTTATGAGGGCAAAGATTTACGACAAACAAGGCAATCTGACCATACTGTTTTGTAAACAAAGGTACGCAGAGAGATATGTTATATTACTTGTTTAACATAAGAAATGTCTTCCAAAGAAAATAGTCCCGCTATCGGTTCCTTTCTTTGGGTTGTCATGCTAAGCATGATCTTGAAACCTCAGCTCTAACGTAAGAGCAAAATATTGAGGATTTTGTTTGGGAGGACAGTTCCTAGCCCCCGGTAGTGTTCTGCGACAGTCGAGGTCAAGTCGTAAACACTTCGGCCAGTGTTATGAACGGCCCATCATTTTAACATAGTCATCGGATCGCTGACCAGTTTACGCCTATTGTGACAGTCAGTTTTTGGCTTTCTCCACTTTGCACACCTAGCCGAACAAAGTGGAACGTAGGAGGCAAGCACAGGAGCCGGGCAACCCAACTATTGACCGAAGACACAATTCGAAACCAATGCATATATAGTAGTGTCCGAGAACGTTTTTGCCGAATCTCTAAAGGTGTCCGGCGTTGCACTGCGAGACTTATGCTGGAAACACACAAATATTTAAAAAGTGCCATGGGCTTGGAAAACCAAAAGTCGTCAGTAAAAACTTGACGTCCAAACAAGATCGAGTCTTCGGTGCCAATCCGAAAATTGGTCTTACTTTTGTGCTTCTGTCGTTTATTAATATGACACATCCGATCTCAAGACTTCAAGCGGGCCAGCCTACGGCTGTAGCCTCCTATCCCGAAGGCAGAGTACTGCTCGTTAGACCAGTTTAGTGAACTAAACTCGAGAGATCACTAGAGAGAAAATGGGTTATCTGGCTATTAACCACACACTCGCGTCAAAAAAGGAGTGATAGAAAAAGATTTTGCGATGACTAGGAAGAAAACACATTTACTATAAAACAACTCCTATAGATTTTAAGAGCCCCCAAGTGACTTGGGTAAAAGAATCTTATGTATAATGATTGTATGTACCGAAGTACTTATATCATATCTGTGTTCACCTGAACTTTAAACGCGTCTTAACCGACCGTCGGCTTCTCCCTCTTCGGCCAAGGGCCGAAAAGTGTTATGTACTCCACCTGTCGAGAATATCGACGATGTTTCCGATAACCAGGCAATCAGGCCATAAGGTTGTAACAGACAAAGCGCGCTCAGGGAACTTATGCTATATTACTGACAAAGTGTAAGAAGCATCTTCGAAGAAAATAGTACCCCCATCGATACCTTTCTTCGGTTGCTCATTGTTACTATGAGACTTGTGCAATATATTTTTTGTACTCATGAGTTCCGTTGTGTGCCGACCATGATTGAAAACAATAAGAGCGCTAGCTTTCGGCTTCACCCAGTCTGAGGTACTAACTCGGATGACCCGGTAGTAACAATCGCAGAGGTGCTCCCTTTACTCCCTAGCTGAACAATGGGGAACATAGGGGTAAGCACAGGAGCCAGGCAATCCATCTTGCGAATCGCTTAGGTCAATATGGTGCATAGTGTGGCGTAATACACGAACAAGGAACGAAGCCGTACAAGTATAATCATATGCAAGAGGAAAAGCTCCATCAAGGGAGCGCCCAAATAAACGGGGTATTTGTGAAAGTGCGTTATATCGACTAGAGGGGGGGTGAATAGGCGATTTTTATGAAAGTCTTCAAAACGTGGGAGTTATGAAGACAAATAGCGAAGATTTTGCCTATTACTATGCAGCGGAAGTTAGATTACACTAGGCAAGCCATGGTCAAGTATTCAATAGAGTGAAAGCACAAAGACAAACAGCTGCAGTGTAATAAGGATCAGGTAGGAAGAAGTTATGAAGCCAAACAGATCATACATTCACGTTGTGAATACAAAAGATATAGCAAGCATGCAATGGCTTCACAATGAGTAACAGTAAGAAAAAGGAAGTGAAGATGAAACCGGTGACTCGTTGAAGACAATGATGTGTTGGACCAGTTGCAGTTGCTGTGACAACTGTACGTCTGGTTGGAGCGGCTAGGTATTTAAACCTCAGGACACCCAGTCCTGAACACGCAGCTCAGGACACCAAGTCCTCACCATATTCTCCTTGAGCTAAGGTTACATAGTCCTCGCCCAATCACTCTGGTAAGTCTTCAAGGTAGACTCCCAAACCTTCACAGACTTCGTTCACTGGCAATCCACAATGTCTCTTGGATGCTCTGAACGCGACGCCTAACCGTCTGGAGGATTCACAGTCCTCAAGTGTAATAAGTCTTCAGATCACACAGACAAGAAGACTTAAGTGATGCCCAATGTTCTCTGGCTCTGGGTGGTTAGGGCTTTTCTCCTCGCTAGGAATTTTCTCTCAAAGGCTTCGAGGTGGGTTGCTCTCAAACGACAAAAGCCGTGCAGTGAAATCTGAGCAGCCAACCGTTTATGGTTATACGGGGTGGGCTATTTATAGCCACTTGGCAACCCGACCTGATTTGTTCGAAATGACCCTGGGTCACTAAGGAACTGACACGTGTCTCAACGGTCAGATTTCAAACTCTCATGGCAACTTTACTTGGGCTACAAGCAAAGCTGACTTGTCCGGCTCTGGACAAGATTCGCTCTCATTGTCTTCACTCAAAGACATAGGTTTTTGGTTTAGGCATCACTTCAGTCATTCTGACTGGTTCTCCTGGACCCCATTTAACAGTACGGTGGTTCCTATGACTCAACACAAAAGAAAAAGAACTACGAAAGATCTAAGTCTTCGAGCTCCATAGGCTTCATAACGTGTCTTCTTTTGTCATAGTCTTCAATGTGAATATCTTCATATACCACCTTTGGCTTCAATGTCTTCATACATTTTAGGGGTCATCTCTGGTAGTAAAACCGAATCAATGAGGGACTTCTACCTGCGTTATCCTGCAATTCTCACAAACACATTAGTCCCTCAACTAGGTTTGTCGTCAATACTCCAAAACCAACTAGGGGTGGCACTAGATGCACTTACAATTTGAATATGCGCATCACAAACAAAGTTTTGACAAGGAACTTTGCCACAAACAACTTTGTGCCGAAAAGTATAGTTCTTGGTCAAACCGACCAAATTTAAAACTTAGAGTTTTTGAGCATGAAAGCAGCTTAGCTGGTTAATGTGCTCGGTGTTGATGACGCGATTTAGGCTTGTGGCGGGACGAAGACGCCCATTGATCTGTGACAGATCCGACAAGGTTCGCAGTCCTCGGCATGGCCAAGGTCCCAACCCCCAGGCCCGAGGTGTCCGAGCAAGGAGTTCGGCACTACGGAGTTGTGACCACCTAACACAGTCAAAATCGATTACCTGCACACATAAAACGGTGCGGTCCAGGAAATAATATATATATATATAATCCTTGCATAATTGCTTTATGAAAAAATAATTTATTTAAAGAAATGTGGCCTGGCGCCGAAGCCAATGTCGATGTAGGGCGTCAGCGTGACGCAGTGAAGGCGTGACAAAGCTTGAATTTGCAGGGCGGTCCAGACTCCGGATGCGGCGTTCGCCGAACTATATACGGAAACTGACCGAACCACCATGCGACCGTTTCTAATATGGTCGCCATTTGATAGACCTGTGTACAGATGACGGAACAAACCAGAGTAATAATTCCTTAAGAAAAATAAACCCAACAAGCAAAAATTGTTAGGATTAATAGCACCTGGTTTATTTGTTGTAGCATTCCGAAGAAAAGCGACTCCCAAAATCGGGAATCGATCTACACACCCATTGCCTGATGGGCGATAAAGCGATGGCCTGGTGATGCTGGCAAAGGTTGGCTTCCCGAGGCAAAGCCCTCGGGCCAGCTAACGTGACGAAGCTGGTCGGCTGGTGACGCCGAAGTCACCGGAGTATGTTGATGAAGAAATAGCCAAGTCCCCGGTCTAGCCGAGGCGACGGAGCAGGCCGGTGAGGAGTAGTTGTAGCTGCCATGTCAGCCGAGGTGTTGAAGTAGTTCGGCGTGATGGACATTGGCTCGAAGAAGCAACAGTGCGGCCATGCCGACCCAGGTCGTAACTTGTGATGCGACCAATGCTGGTTAGATGAAGTGACCATGAAGTGATGCCGGTGTGCCTGCTCCGTGTAATCCGTGGGGTGGCGATGTTAGTGATGATTTATCCTTGGCAATTCCAAACTCTTATTCGGCTTGCCGAGGTGAGGATCCGAAGAAGTTGAGCTCGGCTTAAAAAGTGACGACATGTCTAGTGCAGGTCGGCAATCGTGGAGCTATATTGCCGGACTGGTTTGACACCAGCATGATGGCGAAGATTACCTCAAAGGAGATTAAAATTTTATGGGCATGTGTTTAAAAACAACGCACAATAACATAGAAGAAAATTCCTTAAAAAAGGTAGTCCAATATCACGTTCATAAAAGAAACATTAATTCTAGTCGGATCCGTATTCGCGCAGAAAACATATCCGAAAATCGTTGCACTCATCGGAGGTTTCCCGGAGTTTGAACGGTCGGATCGAGCTGAATTTTGAGGGGTGTTAGATATTGGAATTCCGCAGAAGATCAACCATTGTATCTTCCAAAGGACGTCCGAGCTAGATGGTGGACACCATGCTCCAAAATCATCCAGATTCTCGTCCATATTCAAAATGGCTCCGGTATATCATAGATTGCCAGAGATTCCTCCATCGGAACTCGATGAATTTTTGCATGGTTGTTTTAGACTCAATTCTGCACAATCCCACCGAAGCAATCATCAAAGCGATACTCGAGGAGGCGGTGGCGGTAGATACGAGTTCGCTGTCCAGGAAAACAGCACGGTCGCTCGAGGGCAATGTTGACGTTGAGCCCCCGAGCTCCATGGATGATTCCTCCATGATCTTGATAGAGATCGGAGTTGATGTTTGGTGATGGCCCTCGTCCGAACATGGTCATCCGAACATGGGGCACAGTTCTTGGTCGAACCAAGGTGACCAGTCGAGTTGGTGATGAAGATGCCGAAGTCGCAGTTGATCTATAGGAGAGCCATTGATCCTTTGCCGATCACACAGCGGAACTCTCAATGAAAGCACCAATGTCGGTGTCAAAACCGGTGGATCTCGGGTAGGGGGTCCCGAACTGTGCGTCTAGGATCGATGGTAACAGGAGGTGGGGGACACGATGTTTACCCAGGTTCGGGCCCTCTCGATGGAGGTATACCCTACTTCCTGCTTGATTGATCTTGATGATATGAGTATTACAAGAGTTGATCTACCACGAGATCGTAGAGGCTAAACCCTATAAGCTAGCCTATGCTATGATTGTTGTTTGTATATCTATCTACTAGCCTGGCCCTGGTTTATATAATGCACCAGAGGCCTTGGATAACAAGAGTCCTAGCCGAATACGCCGGTGGGGGAGGAGTCCTTGTCTTGACCACCAAGTCTTGTGAAATCTTCCTTGTATGCGGCAGCTGTCCGAACTGGCCCATGAGTATACGGCCATGGGGTTCCTCGGCCCAATCTAACTAACCAGGAGACGGCGTGGTGAGTACCCCCTAGTCCAGGACACCGTTAGCAGAACACCAAAGGCCAGCTGGTCTCCTCCAACCTCTTGCCATTCCAGAATGGAAGATTGACCATATTGGGATGGACTTCGTGACTTGTTTTCCCAAGTCTAAGCGTGGCAATGATGTTACCTTTGTTGTCGTCGACAAGCTTAGTAAAGTGGCTTATTTCCTTCCTATCAAAGAATCTATCGTAGCAGCTCAGTTGGCAGAGCTATACACCTCCAGGATTGTCTCTTTGCCCGGCATTCCACAGTTGATATCTTCAGATCGTGGAAGAATCTTCACTTCTAAGTTCTGGGACTCCTTTTAGAAGGCCATGGGTACCAACATTTGGTTCAGCACAGCCTTCCATCCTCAAACTAGTAGCCAAGTCGAGCGAGTCAATCAAATCCTTGAAGATATGCTCAGGGCTTGTGTCATTTCTTTCATTATGAAGTGGAAACATTGTCTTCCATATGCCGAGTTCTCCTACAACAACAGTTTCCAAGCGAGTTCGGGCAAGGCCCCATTCGAGATTCTCTATGGCAGAAAGTGCCATACTCCTCTAAATTGGTCAGAGACTGGTGAGTGCCAACTTCTTGGCAATGACTTAATCACAGAGGCTGAAGAAATGT
This sequence comes from Triticum urartu, assembly GCF_003073215.2. NCBI lineage: Eukaryota > Viridiplantae > Streptophyta > Magnoliopsida > Poales > Poaceae > Triticum > Triticum urartu. The sequence continues at coordinate 335,656,387 of NC_053023.1, read as the reverse complement.
GCAAAGTCATCCGTGAAAATATCAAAGCCGCGCAATAGCGCTAGAAGAGTTACTATGATAGCAAGCATCGTGACATAGCTTTCGAGATCGGAGACATTGTCTACCTCCACGTCTGTCCAATGAAAGGTACTCGTCGCTTCGGTATCAAAGGGAAGCTTGCCTCTAGATACGTGGGTCCTTTCAAGATCATTGGCAAAAGAGGCGATCTCGCCTATCAACTTGAACTTCCGTCCAACTTTGCAAATGTGCATGACGTGTTTCACGTGTCACAGCTTCGCAAGTGCTTCAAGAGTCCTGACCGCACCATCAACTTCGAACGGATTGATCTCCAAGAAGACTTGTCTTATCATGAGCATCTCGTTGCTATTCTTGAAGAAACTAAGAGCAAGACTTGCAACAAGTCTATCAAATTCCGGAAAGTGAAGTGGTCGCACCATTCCGACCAAGAAGCCACCTGTGAGCGCGAGGACCACCTCCGTCCTGAATATCTGGAGTTCTTTCAGTCCTAGATCTCGGGACGAGATCCTTTCGTAGTGGTGGAGTGTTGTAACACCCCGGATGTAACTTACCATATTTGTAACTCCGACTCTGCCATTTTCGGCTTTAAGTTATGAGATTCCCTTCATGGTTGGGTTTTTGTCTTCATTTTGCATTTTGTTCATGTCATGCATTTCATATCATGTCATCATGTGCATCTCATTTGCATACGTGTTCGTCTCATGCATCCGAGTTTTTTTCCTCGTTGTCCGTTTTGCAATCCGACACTCCAACGTGCACCGGCGCCCCCTTTTGTCTTGTTTCGTGAGCAGGTGTTAAACATTCTCGGAATGGACCGAGATTTTCCAAGAGGCCTTGGTACACCACCGGAAGACCGCCTGTCAAATTTCGCGTCATTTGGAGTCCGTTTGATACTCCAACAGTTAACCGGGTAAACGCAAAGGCCTCGTGTGTGTTGCAGCCCAACACCCCTACAAAACGGCCCAATAACCCTTCCAAAGCACTCCCATGTCCTCTGTCGTGGGATCACGATCGCGTGGTTGAAAACTACAGCACATTTGGACACTCCAAACTCCTCCTACCTATAAATATGTGCTCCTCGTCCAAATCCCGGTTGAAACCCTAGTCTAGCCTCCCCCGCCGCCACCGGATGCGTCCGCGACGCCCGGACACGTCTGCCGTCATTCCCTCGGTGAATCCCGGGCCGACACGTCACCGGGCTGCGCCCACATCGCCACCGCCGCCGCCCGGGGCCCAGATCCGGCCTGCCCCGGGGCCTCGCCGGGCCTCGCCGGGCCCGCACGCTGTCGCCCGCTCCGCCGCGCTTCGCCCCGCCGCCTGCTCGCTGTCGCCGCCGATGGGCGCCAGCGCCGCCCTCGCCGAACCTCGTCTCCTCCACCACCGCAGCACCGCGCTCGCCGAACCTCGTATCCTCCACCACTGCAGCGTCGCCACCGCCGCTCCCGCACCTCGGCGCCCGCGCTGTCGCGCCCACAAACTACTGCCAAGCCTCCCGCCTCGCTCGCCGGTGCGCGCCGCCGCAGGGAGCTCCGCCGTGCCCGCAGCGTCTCCGGCCGCCGCCCCAACCAGATCGGGCCGCGCCGCACCCAGATCCAGCCGGATCCGCCGCCCTCCGGCCTCCCCATCGCCTCCCTCTGCTTCGCCGGTGCCCTCGAGCTCGCCGAAGTTGCGTGGGCTCGCCGGAGCCATCTTCGCCCAGATCGGGACGGCTCCGACCCTGGATGTCCCCGACCCCTATCCAAACGGCCTCCCGCACCGCTTCGTCCGATTTCCCGCGAGGTCCATATTTGACAAAGTCCCTGAGATTGTTAGATTCTCATGCCTCCTTTGACATGCCATAACTTCTTGTGTGATGCTCCGTTTTGTGCATGTGATATATCAAAATGTTCATCATGATGTATTGCTCATTGTGTTCCATTGTGGCAATCTTGTTTGAGTCCATCTTGATGCCCTAATTGTTGATGCAAGAGTGCTATAAAATGTTAGCTCCTGTTACTTAGCAGATTATGATGATTTGTCATTTTTGCCACATTTGATGGGTGCTTCATATGAACATGATCTCTACATGTGTTTTGATCTATGCCATGCCATCTTTACAGGGGTGCTTACCATGTATTCTTGTGATCTTTGTGGTAACTAGCACAAGCATGCAAAGTAGCCTTCGTGATATTGCTGATTTAAGGGACTTAGGATTTTGCTAAGTCCTTGTTTTACTGTTATTTTTATGCCATGTAAACATGATGCTACAGTGAGATCCATGCTTGTTTTGAGTTGCTTCAGTAAGGATGATTTTGACATATGTTTGTTCTCTATCCATCCATGCCACTTTTTGCAATTATGGAGTGCCCTAGCATGTCTTAATCTTGCTCTACTTTTGCTATAAAATGTTCCTGCCAGATTGTTTACATGTGAATCAATTTTGCCATGGTTGTTGTAGTTGATCCATGCATGCTATGAACTTGATATTGCCATGGTTAGCTTTATAAACATGTCTTCTTGCTATTGATATGCTTAGTTTGTCATGCAAGGTCTTGTGGTGAGTGAATCGAGCTCGCAAAGATGCCTTCATAATTCTGTTTATGCCATGCTCTGTTTTCACTAAGTCTGTGAAGCTGATATCTTTTGCACTTTTGCCATGCTTGTTTGAACCTGCTCTGATGTGATTTAGCCATATCTTAGTGCTTGTGTTTTGTCAAGCATATTGAGTACATCACTGCCATGTGCTTTGTTGTTATGTTGGAGTGCAGTAGCGTAGTTTCTTGTTGCATTCTAGATGGCATCGTGCTGTTAATCGTTGAATTATGCCTTTCTTGTTTTGCTTGCCATTTGCAAACCGTGCATCCGATTCCAGAGATCTTTATATCGATTTCGACCGAAATAATCTCATCCTTCCAGCGGCACACTTGGTTTTCCAAGTTGATTCCTTGTTCAATCTTTCCCTTCCGAAGCTCGCATATGCATTGCATATCACATCCCGCATGTCATGCCATGTTTTGCATCATGTTGATTGTGCATTGCACCCTGATTGATTGTTGGTCCTTTTCTTGTGTTCTTGCTTTGGGTAGATCCGGGAGAGGAGTACATGATCGAGGAACCTGTTGAGTACGCTAACGAGGATCAAGCTTTCGTCAACTCTGAGAACTTTGCAGGCAAGATGGCCATACCCTTGAAATCACTTCTATCTTTGCTTGCTAGTTGTTCTCTCTTTTTCTATGCCACGATACCTACCACTTGCTATATCATGCCTCCCATATTGCCATGTCAACCCTCTAACCCACCTTTCCTAGCAAACCATTGTTTGGCTATGTTACTGCTTTGCTCAGCCCCTCTTATAGCGTTGCTAGTTGCAGGTGAAGTTGAAGTTTGTTCCATGTTGGAACATGGATATTGTTGAGATATCATTATTATATGTTGTTTACTTTAATGTACATATATACTTGGTAAAGGGTGGAAGGCTCGGCCTATGCCTGGTGTTTTGTTCCACTCTTGCCACCCTAGTTTCTGTCATACCGGTGTTATGTTCCTTGATTTTGCGTTCCTTACGCGGTTGGGTGATAATGGGAACTCCTTGACAATTCGCCTTCAATAAAACTCCTCCAGCAAGGCCCAACCTTGGTTTTACCATTTTCCACCTAAGCCTTTTTCCCTTGGGTTTTGCGGACTCAAGGGTCATCTTTATTTTTAACCCCCAAGCCAGTGCTTCTCTGAGTGTTGGTCCAACCTGAGCGATGTCCAGCGCCCCCTGTGAAACCAGGGTCTATGCCAACCCAACGTCTGGCTCATCCGGTATGCCCTGAGAACGAGATATGTGCAGCTCCTATCAGGATTTGTCGGCACATTCAGGCGGCTTTGCTGGTCTTGTTATTCCATTGTCGAAATGTCTTGTAACCAGGATTCTGAGTCTAATCGGGTCTTCCTGGGAGAAGGAATATCCTTCGTTGACCGTGAGAGCTTGTGATGGGCTAAGTTGGGACACCCCTGCAGGGTTTTGAACTTTCGAAAGCCGTGGCCGCGGTTATGGGCAGATGGGAATTTGTTAATGTCCGGTTGTAGAAAACCTGAAACTTAACTTAATTAAAATGAATCAACCGTGTGTGTAGCCGTGACCGTCTCTTTTCGATGGAATCCGGAAAAAGAACACGGTCTCGTGTTATGCTTGAACGTAAGTAGCTTCAAGATCACTTCTTGATCACTATTAGCCTCTCGACCGTGCTTCGCTTCTCTTCTCGCTCTCTTTTGCGTAAGTTAGCCACCATATATGCTAGTGCTTGCTGCAGCTCCACCTCACTACCCTTTCCTACCCTTAAGCTTAAATAGTTTTGATCACAAGGGTGTGAGATTGCTGAGTCCCCATGACTCACATATTCTTCCAAACAGATGCAGGTGCCGACGATGCCAGTGCAGGGGACGCTACTGAACTCAAGTGGGAGTTCGACGAGGATTCGAGCCATTACTATGTTTCTTTTCCGGAGGATCAGTAGAGGAGCCCAGTTGGGGCGATCAGGGATCTAGCATTTGGGGTTGTCTTTCTTTATTTTGTTTCCCTAGTCAGACCTTGATTGTATTCTCGATGATGTATGATATATTTATGTATTGTGTGAAGTGGCGATTGTAAGCCGACTCTTTATCCCTTTCTTATTTAATACATGGGATGTGTAAAGATTACCCCTCTTGCGACATGTCTACCATGCGGTTATGCCTCTGAGTCATGCCCCGACACGTGGGAGATATAGCCGCATCGTGGGTGTTACTGTTATCTTCTCACACCCACACATACCAACACATACACCACACACAAAAAATATATTCTCCTGGTGCCTCTATCCACTCCCCCCTTGCATATACACACTCAAGGGAATCTCCCGCCGTGACGTCATATTCGCCTTTCTCTCTAGACCACTCTCATTTCTCGTGCTACCTCTCCCACGCCCCCTGTCGGCCCCTCTATCCATGCCTCTCTCGAATACGTAATACACACACATACCTCTCTAGGCCCTGCCAAATGCATCAACTACACATTCACACATGTTACATCACGTACCCCATTGATCTAAAAAGCCATCTCTTCACGTTTATTTCGCATACAACATTCCTTTTGAATAAAGTGTGGCCAAAAGAAATGTTTTAGAATTTCTACATATATACAACATTACAAAGTTATATGGAGGAGTATGAACGCTTGCATTGCATGGTGCCCACAATGATATTTATTCCGCACTGTGAATTTGCATATTTTTATACTATATATAAAGTTAGTCATAAGAATCCACTCATTACGGTCACCATTTACGTTTTGTGGTTATTATACAGTCACAGGCTCACCGTACAACTCTGTATTTGCTCAAGACATGACTAGTTGACCAGTTAAACGCTCCATGTGGCACCTCTAGTGTTGCATCACATTATCTCACTACCATCGGGCCCACCTGTCGGCTTGTATCTACTGTACATCTACACTCTTATAAAATACTAGCAAGATGCCCATGTGTTGCACAGAACATCAAGATGCATTTGTATGAGTAGTTTATCTTGTGGCAGAAAAGGATGAACAAGGGAAGGCATTATTTGCAAGTGTGGAGAGGGGTGTGGGTATCTTTTTGCAAAATTGACATAGTTTCCTTCCTATCCGTCAGATATAGATCGGACGACCTATATTGCAGGATGGGAGGCAGACGATCATCACCGACTATGCTTTTTATAAGAGTAGGGATAAAATACACTCTTATAAAAATAGAGTTGGTGATGATGGTGTGCCTGCCATCCTACAATATAGGCCGTCCGATTTATATCTGACCGATAGGAAAGAAACTATGACAATTTTGCAAAAAGGTACCCACGCACCTCCCCACATTTGCAAATAAGGCCTTCCCTCATTCATCCTTTTCTCTCACAAGATAAACTAGTCATAAAAATGCATCTTGATGTTACGTGCAACGCACGGGCATCTTGCTAGTAAGAATGAAAACAAACGACAAAAATATATTGGATGGTGGTTCGAAGTCATGACCGCGGGCACAACGGACAAGGTGGCCTTGTATTGGTATGCTGAGCCGCCTGTTTTAACACACAGGAGCTGGAGTGGTGATTATACACACACGCACGCATGCACATGAACTGCATGCACGCAACACTCACACGAACACATGCACCCACGCACGCACGCAACAATCACACATACACACGTAGCCACGCACGCACGCAACACTCACACGCACACATGCATGCACACACCAGTACACCACACGACCAACAAACACTCTCACGCTCAAGTGCTAAACCTACACGTGCATGCGCAGACATCAGGCCCTGACAGACACATACACAACCAGGTGATTCCCACGCACGGGGTGGAGTCTTGTCACGCCTGCGTAAATTTGTGTTTATCTGACCTTTTCCCTATGCGAACTGACAGGTGGGACCCATAAGGAACGTGGTCAATTTAACTAGTCAACATGGTGCCACGCAGACTATTTGGCCGGTCAACAGAGTGCAATCCGATGCTGAACCGTGAGCAAGTGACCGTATAATCACCGCAAAACGTATATAGTGACCGTAATCAACTTATTCTGAAGTTCGGTGAACGTATTACGCTTTTCTCTCTGTAGGACCTCCAAAACTACATCTCTACACGTTCTCGCATGTTACATCTAACAACTATGCAATACAACACTACTACTACACTCTAACACAATAAATCATATGTGTTTTTAGTTTTACTACATATCATATTGTTACTTAATTATTCAGTTTGCATACATTAAAATTGCCTTTGAAATGTATGGCCAATATCATATACAGTGCGGGAAAAATCCTGCCCTTTCCTATTTAATCGGGTTTGTATCGATGGATCGTGCGAAACAACAAAACTATAGTACTATATACAGTACAAATGACAGTTCACTTGGCCGTCGTGTCGTGTACTCCTCCGTCGTAAGAGTGGAGCACTCGCTTTCATAAATCTTCTAGCCCCTTTCGCCGACATGTGGGGCATTAAGCTACCAGTTCCACATGCCATACCGGAATACAGTGCAGAGTAGCCGGGGTGAAGCACCCAATCATGGCACCGGCGTAGTAATGAGCAATGAGGCGTCAAATGAAAAGGTGCACCTTTCCCGTAGTTAAGTTGGAGGGCCGAAGTAATAATGCTAAAAAAAGAAGTTGGAGGGACGAAGCAACCATCATTTTACTCATTGCTGAATCCGCTTCTCGCTCATCTTCTTCAAGTTAACCACGTGTTGCTTCTGTTGTTGTTCTGCATCATGTGGGAAGCGGATCGGCTTGGTAAAGCACTGACACGTGGTACCACATGTTAGCAAACCGCCAGTACAACATGCCCTAAAAATAAGAAACCTCCCCCGCCATCCGCGAGGCAAAATCACCTCCTTTTTACTAATCTTTATTCTATATTTTTTTAGATCAATATAATTGAGACTTGTATAGATAACACACATGAGCAAAACCAAGTGGTACGGGTAAGGGCATCCACAATGTGTAGTCAAATGTGAAAATAGCTTCTGGCATCGTGGGAACCATTGTGGACGGTGTTGCCAAAGCCAAAAGGATGGAACCGGAGCTCCCTGATTGATTGATTGAAGGAATAGAAAAATGCAACGTCTCTCCTCTTTCTCCCGTGCTTGGACGCATGTACAGTATAGAGGACAGAGTCTACTCCCCTGTCCCTTCTATCACAAATCACAAAGCAGTGAGGCATCAAATCACATAGCATGGACGAAGCAACCATCATTTCACTCTTCGCTGACTCCGCTTCTCCATCGTCTTCTTCGAGAAACCATCTCACCGCACTAAGCTGGACGGACGACGCTATTGTGTATGAGTAGTACTAGTACATTTACGTGTCCTTTGGTTCAACGGACCTCCTGGATGCAAATAAGGCAGTTGTCTCGGCTTGCAGGCGGCACTTGCGAATGACTTACCGTGGTCTCCCTCAATGGTGTTCTTTGTCGAACGCACTTCGCCAAACCACAACGTTCTAGATATCGTCGACGTCACCTCAATGGGGAAGGAAGTCAAATATAGTTACTACCTCCATTTTTTGTACACATGGTCAGTATATCAAAATTATAATTTGCAAAAGGCCACCAACACTAATCGAGGCAAAATTGATGGTGTTTGCCTCATACTAGCAACCAAGGACATTAATATCCCCTACATGCATGTGGAAGTGAGAAGGTTGGTTTGCATGGTGCTGCATTAATCAAGCGATGAGGAGTGAGATGGTTAGCTCTTTGGGCTTTGGAGAAAAAAATACGCATTAATTGACACATGAAACGAGGATTTGTATCGATTAATCCCGCGAAGGAAAACCCCGCCTTTCTTTTTTAACACTAGTACTCCTAGTACGTAGTACTACGTACTTATCCTGTTTTGGTCTAGTCCTTGCATTGCCATACTTCGCCACACATTTTTGCCAAGCTTGCCTAAAGTTTTCAAAATGAAAAGTAGGTACACTTGTGCACGGCTGTCGCGGTCGCACCGCACCCTCACACGGTCGCTCCTGCACGCCACGGTCGCACCGCACCCTCACATGCACAGTCGCTCCTGCACGTTGCAAACCCAACAAAGGGAATGCACCCTCACTGACACGTGTTGTCGCATGTGAACAAACCAAACTCAGCCATCCTACTGCTGACACATAATTTTCATTCATAGAGTATGTTTATCCAACCGCATGTTTGGGAGTATCCGTACGACCCGTGCGGTGGTCAGTTGGGGAAGAAGAAGAGGTGAGGAAGAAGGGTTAGGAGACGTAGGATATTTATCCAACCGCCTGAAATGGAAGACTGACCCAAGTCAAGTGACTTGCATAACAATATATGTTTTTACTACACAACAAAAGATCCATAAAAACAACAACATAAAGAAAAACTATCACTGCTCGCGAAACGAGACGACCTCGTCGTCTTTTGCTGCCGGCGCGAACCAGCCATAGCTGCCGACGTGTGTCTTCGCACCGTGGTTGTCCTCGGCCTCCAGCTACTCGTTCACGCAGAGCGTGTAGGCGCTCTGCACGGACAAGAGCACCACCCGGTTCAAGTCGAGGACGTCTGGTTCCGCCTGCAGGACGGCCATGATAGCAGCGGCATCAGCGCACTTGATAACCCACAAGTATAGGAGATCACAACAGCTTTCGAGGGTAGAGTATTCAACCCAAATTTATTGATTCGACACAAAGGGAGCCAAAGAATATTCTCAAGTATTAGCAGCTGAGTTGTCAATTCAACCACACCTGGAAACTTAGTATCTGCAACAAAGTGTTTAGTAGCACAGTAATATGATAGTGGTGGTAGCAACAACAAAAGTAAAGACAGCAAAAGTAATGTTTTTGGTACTTTGTAGTGATTGTAACAGTAGCAGCGGGAAAGTAAATTAGCAAGAACCAGTATATGGAAAACTCATAGGCACCGGATCGGTGAAGGATAATTATGCTGGATGCGGTTCATCATGTAACAGTCATAACATAGGGTGACACAAAACTAGCTCCAATTCATCAATGTAATGTAGGCATGTATTCCGTATATAGTCATACGTGCTTATGGAAAAGAACTTGCATGACATCTTTTGTCCTACCCTCCCGTGGCAGCGGGGTCCTATTGGAAACTAAGGGATATTAAGGCCTCCTTTTAATAGAGAATCGGAACAAAGCATTAGCACATAGTGAATACATGAACTCCTCAAACTATGGTCATCATCGGGAGTTGTCCTGATTATTGTCACTTCGGGGTTGCCGGATCATAACACATAGTAGGTGACTATAGACATGAAAGATAGGATCAAGAACTCACATATATTCATGAAAACATAATAGGTTCAGATCTCAAATCATGGCACTCGGGCCCTAGTGACAAGCATTAAGCATAGCAAAGTCATAGCAACATCAATCTCAGAACATAATGGATACAAGGGATCAAACCATAAAAAAACTAACTCGATTACATGATAAATCTCATCCTACCCATCGCCGTCCAGCAAGCCTACGATGGAATTACTCATGCACGGCGGTGAGCATCATGAAATTGGTGATGGAGGATGGTTGATGATGACGACAACGACGAATCCCCCTCTCCGGAGCCCCGAACGGACTCCAGATAAGCCCTCCCGAGAGGTTTTAGGGCTTGGCGGCGGCTACGTATCGTAAAACACGATGATTTCTTCTCTCTGATTTTTTTCTCTCCAAAAGCAAATATATAGAGTTGGAGTTGTCGTCGGAGGGCATCCAGGGGGCCCACGAGGTAGGGGGCGCGCCCTAGGGGGGCGGCGCCCCCCACCCTCGTGAGAAGTGTGTGGGCCCCCTGGTCTTCATCTTTGGCAAGGATTTTTTTTTATTTTTTCTAAGATGTTCCATGGAGTTTCAGGTCATTCCGAGAATATTTGTTTTCTGCACATAAAACAACACCATGGCAATTCTGCTGAAAACAGCGTTAGTCCGGGTTAGTTCCATTCAAATCATACAAGTTAGAGTCCAAAACAAGGGCAAAAGTGTTTGGAAAAGTAGATACGACGGAGCCGTATCAACTCCCCCAAGCTTAAACCCTTGCTTGTCCTCAAGCAATTCAGTTGACAAACTAAAGAAAGAAAGAAAAACTTTTACAAACTCTGTTTGCTCTTGTTGTTGTAACTATGTCAAGCCAGCATTCAAGTTTTCAGCATAGATCATAACTAACCACATTTGCAATAATTCTCTGGTCTCATAATTACTCATATCAATAGCATAATCAACTAGCAAGCCATAATAATAAATCTCGGATGACAACACTTTCTCAAAACAATCATAATATGATATAACAAGATGATATCTCGCTAGCTCTTTCTGAGACCACAAAACATAAATGCAGAGCACCTTTAAAGATCAAGGACTGACTAGACATTGTAATTCATGGTAAAATAGAACCAATCATAGTCATACCCAATATAAATTAACAGTGATGAATGCAAATGACGGCTGTGCTCTCCAGCTAGTGCTTTTTAATAAGAGGGTGATGACTCACCATATAAGTAAATGGATAGGCCCTTCGCAGAGGGAAGCAGGGATTTGTAGAGGTGCCAGAGCTCAGTTTTGAAATAGAGATAAATTGTATTTTGAGCGATATACTTTCATTATCAACGTAACAACTAAGAGATGGCGATATCTTCCATGCTAAACACATTATAGGCGGTTCCCAAACAGAATGGTAAAGTTTATACTCCCCCTCCACCAACAAGCATCAATCCATGGCTTGTTCGAAACAACGAGTGCCTCCAACATACATCAGGTCCCAGGGGGAGTTTTGTTTGCAATTAATTCTGATTTAGTTTGCATAAAGCATGGGACTGGGCATCCCGGTGACCAGCCATTTTCTCGTGAGTGAGGAGCGGAGTCCACTCCTCTTGAGAATAACCCGCCTAACACGGAAGATAAGGGCAGCCTTGGTTGATACATGAGCTATTTGATCATACAAAATAGAATGTTTATTTGAAGGTTTAGAGTTTGGCACATACAAATTTACTTGGAACGGCAGGTAGATACCGCATATAGGAAGGTATAGTGGACTCATATGGAATAACTTTGGGGTTTAAGGGATTGGATGCACAAGCAGTATTCCCGCTTAGTACAAGTGAAGGCTAGCAAAAGACTAGGAAGCGACCAACTAGAGAGCGACAACAGCCATGTACATGCATTAAAATTAATAAACATTGGATGCAAGCATGAGTAGGATATAATCCACCATGAATATAAATATCGTGAAGGCTATGTTGATTTTGTTTCAACTACATGCGTGAACATGTGCCAAGTCAAGTCACTTAAATCATTCAAAGGAGGATACCATCCCATCATACCACATCATAACCATCTCAATAGCATGTTGGCACAGAAGGTAAATCATTATAACTCATAGCTAATCAAGCATGGCACAAGCAACTTTGATCTCTAATTGTCATTGCAAACATGTTTATTCATAATAAGCTGAATCAAGAACGAGGGACTCATCATATTTACAAAAACAAAAGAGGTCGAGTTCATACCAGCTTTTCTCATCTCAGTCAGTCCATCATATATCATCATAATTGCCTTTCACTTGCACGACCGAACGTTGTGAATAATAATAAGAGTGTACGTGCATTGGACTAAGCTGGAATCTGCGAGCATTCAATAAACAGGAGAAGACAAGGCAATATGGGCTCTTGGTTAAACCAACAATAATGCATATAAGAGCCACTTCAACAATTTAATTATGGTCTTCTCCTACTGACCCCCAAAGAAAAGAAAAGAAATAAAACTATTTACACGGGAAAGCTCCCAACAAGCAAAAGAAGAACGGAAAATATTTTTGGGTTTTCTTTTTAATTATTACTACTACAGCGAAAAAATAAACTACTACTATTTTTTTTGTTTTTCTTAAGGTTTAACAAACACACAAGAAGAAAGCAGGAAAAAGAAAATAAACTACCATGGATATTACAGTGAAAAAGTATGAGCACCGACATCTAGCAATGAGTGTGTGTGAACATAAATGTAATGTCGGTGAGAAATACGTACTCCCCCAAGCTTTGGCTTTTGGCCTAAGTTGGTTTATGGCCACGGCTGGCCTGGCGAATATCCATAATAATAGTTGTTGGGGTCGTACTGTGATGAGGAAGAAGAAGGCTCCGATTGCCACTGGCTGGCAATCATCTCCGGATCCCACTGATAGTTAGACTGCCGTGAAGGATCAAATTGTGGTTCCGGTTCTGGCTCCTCGGCTGGTGCAGGGTTCTGGTAGGCGTGAATAGCCGTCAACGGAACAAGGTACGTGCCTACAGTCAAATCAAACAAAGAAGGAGCAGGCAGGATAATAGTCTTAGGATGATGTTTGTTAAAGAACAATTGATACTTAAGCTCTCCTGCCCTATTCTTAACAATAAATCATGTGCCACCATACTTTTATGATCTAGATAAACACGGGGCAGCACCTTTTCTTCCTTCTCAGCATGCCTAATAGGTATGTTAAAATGTATGGCTAGGCGTGTAGCATAGATGCCTCCAAAGATGGGGCCTTTGGTACGGTTCATACTCAAGCAATAATACCACCCATACTAAAAGTGTTATCACTGTATAAACCGTGGTGCAAAATAATTATATCAGGGATACTAAGGTTTCCATAGTTTCCGCATCCAATTAAACAACGACTAGCAAATAATGCAAAGTAACGTAAAACAGGAAAATGTATGCTAGTGATTCGTGCATCGGAAACCTTCCTAGTTTCTCCTACAGTGATAGTATCAATAAACCCAATTACATCATCATGATGTGGTTCTTCTGTCTTGCCCTCAAAAGGGACTAAACAAATCCAACAGAAATCTTAAAGTGACATCTCCTTATGCCCATCATATAAATGAAACTCCACCGTAGGTGGTGAGTTCCTAGAATGAAAATGAAAGTTTTGCACAAAAGTATTTGTGAGTAAGAGATACTGATCACATTGGTCGTGGAGGAAAGCGGTGAGGCCTGCATTGTGAGCCAATTCATGAAAATCTTCATAGATACCGGCTGCTCTCATGAAATCATCAGAAGGCCATTCACACGCCCGAATCTCCGCGGTGCGCGGCAAATTATACTTAGGCTTCGGTGCCTTTTCCTTCGAGCTTTGGCTCAATGAGCCCCTCAAAAATCTCCTCATTATTTTTCTAAAATAATCTGAAATTTTTAGTAACTTCAAAATAAAAGTAAACCAACTTCAATAAAACTGATAGCAACTACTCCTACAAGTGCCTAGAGCCTATATCAAGCACTAGAACTACTTAGAACCATATAAATTTGACATGCAAGTTCAAGAACATGGTCACCTATGCAGCACAAATTTGCAAAGAATAAAGCACTAAAACAAAAACTAATTGGACCAATGGAGGAGTCACATACCAAGGAACAATCTCCCCAAGCAGTTTTGCGAGAGGTCCTTTGAGCAAGGAGATCGAAAATCACAGCAAAAGTGGCTGGAACTCGTGCTTGAGTTGGTTTTTCGGGTTTGTGTGAGACAGAGGAAGAAGATGGGTGCTGGGATAAGTGGAGGAGGGCCACCGTGGGCCCACGAGGCAGGGGGCACGCCCTAGAGGGGGGGGCGCCCACCACCCTCATGGCCAGGTGTCAGCTCCTTCCGTGGTAATTTTTGCACAGTAAATCCTCAAATATTCCTGAAAAAATCATATTAAATTGGGACAATTGCATTTTTATCCCTAGTTGGTTCCTACCCACGGGTTTTCCCTTAGTTTTCGAGCTTGCTCAGTCTTGCCCTTACTTTTTCCGTCGAGGTCCCTCGAATGCCCTTTAACCGTTTGACCAAAACTTTGAAAATTCATAACTAATTCATATGAACTCAGAAAAATGCAAATAAGATATCAAAATGTTCAGATAAACATTACCTTTATGTGCATATCATTTGCATTTAGGACAAAAGCACCCTTTAAACTACCTAAGGTAATTAATGTTATTAACATTATTAAAAATAAAAATGTATAAACAATATTTTTTCATGAATAAAAATTATATGCAAATGTAGGTAATGTTTTCTGAACATCCAGATATCTTATTTGCATTTTTCTGAGTTCGTATCATCTTGTTATGTATGTTCATACGACTTTAACCATTATTTGGAAACTTCATAACAAATTGATACGAACTCAGAAAAATGCAAATAAGATATCAGGATGTTCAGAAAACATCACCTACATTTGCATGTAATTTTTATTCATGAAAAAATATTGTTTATACATTTTTATTTTTAATAATGTTAATAACATTAATTACCTCAGGTAGTTTAAAGGGTGCTTTTGTTGTGAATGCAAATGATATGCACATAAAGGTAATGTTTATCTGCACGTTTTGATATCTTATTTGCATTTTTCTGAGTTCATATGAATTAGTTATGAATTTTCAAAGTTTTGGTCAAACGGTCAAAGGGCATTCGAGGTACCTCGACAGAAAAAGTAAGGGCAAAACTGAGCAAGCTCGGAAAGTAAGGGAAAACCCGTGGGTAGAAACCAACTAGGGGTAAAAATGCAATTGTCCCTATTAAATTAGCATGTCATTCTGAGGACTTTTATTTTCGGGGTATTTTTATGTTGCACGGATAAGCCAGGAAACAGACTGGAAAATACTATTTTTACTTTATTTAATATAAATAACAGAAGGTAAAAGTAGGGTACAGAAGGTTGTGCTTCTAGTTTCATACATCTCATGCTCATCAAAAAGAATCCACTAACAAGGTTTATCAAGTCTTGTTAACAAACTCATTCCGAAAATCATGAAACCGGAGAAATTTCGAATAACACTAAGTTACCTCAATGGGGATATGCACATCCCCAATAATAAGTATATCATATTTCTTTTTGACAGTAGGAAGAGGAAATTCAAAACCTCCAATTATAATCAATGGAATTTTTCCAATGGAGTTGATACTATGAACTTGAGGTTGTTTCCTCGGAAAGTGTACCGTATGCTCATTACCATTAACATGAAAAGTGACATTGCCTTTGTTGCAATCAATAACAGCCCCTACAGTATTAAGAAAAGGTCTTCCAAGAATAATAGACATACTATCGTCCTCGGGAATATCAAGAATAACAAAGTCCATTAAAATAGTAACGTTTGCAACCACAACAGGCACATCCTCACAAATACCGACAGCTATAGCAGTTGATTTATCAGCCATTTGCAAAGATATTTCAGTAGGTGTTAGCTTATTCAAGTCAGGTCTACGATATAAAGAGAGAGGCATAACACTAACACCGGCTCCAAGATCACACAAAGCAGTTTTAATATAATTTCTTTTAGTGGAGCAAGGTATAGTAGGTACTCCGGGATCTCCAGGTTTCTTTGGTATTCCACCCTTAAAAGTATAATTAGCAAGCATGGTGGAAATTTCAGCTTCCGGCATCTTTCTTTTATTAGTAATGATATCCTTCATATATTTAGCATAAGGATTTGTTTTGAGCACATAAGTTAATCGCATACGCAAAAAGATAGGCATAATCATTTCAGCAAAGCGCTCAAAATCCTCATCATCCTTTTTCTTGGATGGTTTCGGAGGAAAAGGCATGGGTTTCTGAATCCAAAGTTCCCTTTCTTTACCATGTTTCCTAGCAACAAAGTCTCTTTTATCATAACGTTGATTCTTTGATTGTGGGTTATCAAGATCAACAGCAGGTTCAACTTCTACATCATTGTCATTAGTAGGTTCAGCATCATCATGAACATCATCATTAATATTTTCACTAGGTTCATGTTCATTACCAGATTGTGTTTCAGCATCATACATAGATATATCATTTGGATTATCAGGTGGTTCAGCAATAGGTTCACTAGAAGTTTGCACAGTTCTATCATTTTTCTTTTTCTTCTTTTTAGAAGAACTAGGAACATCAATATTATTTCTTTGAGAATCTTGCTCGATTCTCTTAGGGTGGCCTTCAGGGTACAAAGGTTCCTGAGTCATTCCACCAGTTCTAGTAGCCACTCTAACAGCATAATCATTTTTCTTACTATTCATTTCATCAAGCACTTCTTTTTGGGCCTTAAGTACTTGTTCTACTTGAGTGGTAACCATAGAAGCATGTTTGCTAACAAGTTTAAGTTCACCTTTAATATTAGCCATATAATCACCCAAGCATCTAATCATATAAGAATTTTCTTTTAATTGCCTACCAAAATAAGCATTGAAGTCGTCTTGCTTAAACATAAAGTTATCAAACTCATCCAAGCACTGACTAGCAATTTTAGTAGGAGGGACTTCAGCTTTATCATATCTATAGAGAGAATTTACCTTTACTACCTGTGTCGGGATATCGAGATCAGGAGGTTCTTCAGTAAATAAAGAATTGAGATCATAGGTTTCTTCAACAGGCGGTATATTAAGACCATATATTTCTTCAATAGGAGGTAAATTCTTTACATCTTCAACTTTAATACCTTTTTCTTTCATAGATTTCTTTGCCTCTTGCATATCTTCGGGACTGAGAAATAGAACACCTCTCTTCTTCGGAGTTGGTTTAGGAATAGGCTCAGTAATTGGAGCAGGAGTTGGCTCAGGAGCTGGCTCAGGAGGTGCCCAATTATTTTCATTTGTCAACATATTATTCAATAGAATATCAGCTTCATCCGGTGTTCTTTCCCTGAAAAGAGAACCAACACAACTATCCAGGTAATCTCTAGAAGCATCGGTTACTCCATTATAAAAGATATCAAGTATTTCAGGTTTCTTAAGAGGATGATCAGGCAAAGCATTAAGTAACTTGAGAAGCCTCCCCCAAGCTTGTGGGAGACTCTCTTCTTTAATTTGCACGAAGTTGTATATTTCCCTCAAAGCAGCTTGTTTCTTATGAGCAGGGAAATATTTAGCAGAGAAGTAATAAATCATATCCTGGGGACTACGCACGCAACCAGGATCAAGAGAATTAAACCATATCTTAGCATCACCCTTTAATGAGAACGAAAAGATTTTGAGTATATAAAAGTAACCCGATCTCTCATCATTAGTGAACAGGGCAGCTATATCATTTAACTTAGTAAGGTGTGCCACAACAGTTTCAGATTCATAGCCATAAAACGGATCAGATTCAACCAAAGTAATTATATCAGGATCAACAGAGAATTCATAATCCTTATCAGGAACACAGATAGGTGAAGTAGCAAAAGCAGGGTCGGGTTTCATTTTGTCTCTAAGTGATTCTTTGTTCCATTTAACTAATAACCTCTTAAGCTCATATCTATCTTTGCAAGCTAAAATAGCGGCAGAAGATTCCATATAAAAAAGATAGCCCTCAGGAATAACAGGCATATTTTCATCATCACTATCATCATCGTATTTAGATTCAATAATTTCTTTTTCTCTAGCCCTTGCAATTTTTTCATCAAGAAATTCACCAAGGGGCACAGTAGTATCAAGCATAGAAGCAGTTTCATCATAAGTATCATGCATAGCAGAAGTGGCATCATCAATAACATGCGGCATATCAGAACGAATAGCAGAAGCATGTGTAGGTGTCGCAAACTTTTTCATAACAGAAAGTGAATCAAGTGCAGAGCTAGATGGCAGTTCCTTACCTCCCCTCGTAGTTGAGGGATAGATCTTGGTTTTTTGATCTCTCAAGTTCTTCATAGTGTCCAGCAGATATAAATCCCAAGTGACTCAAAGAATAGAGTTATGCTCCCCGGCAACGGCGCCAGAAATTAGTCTGGATAACCCACAAGTATAGGGGATCGCAACAGCTTTCGAGGGTAGAGTATTAAACCCAAATTTATTTATTCGACACAAGGGGAGCCAAAGAATATTCTCAAGTATTAGCAGCTGAGTTGTCAATTGAACCACACCTGGAAACTTAGTATCTGGAGCAAAGTGTTTAGTAGGACAGTAATATGATGGTGGTGGTAGCAGCAACAAAAGTAAAGACAGCAAAAGTAATGTTTTTGGTATTTTGTAGTGATTGTAACAGTAGCAGCGGGAAAGTAAATAAACGAGAACCAGTATATGAAAAACTCGTAGGCACCGGATCAATGAAGGAAAATTATGCCGGATGCGGTTCATCATGTAACAGTCATAACATAGGGTGACACAGAACTAGCTCCAATTCATCAATGTAATGTAGGCATGTATTCTGTATATAGTCATACGTGCTTATGGAAAAGAACTTGCATGACACCTTTTGTCCTACCCTCCCGTGGCAGCGGGGTACTATTGGAAACTAAGGGATATTAAGGCCTCCTTTTAATAGAGATCCGGAACAAAGCATTAGCACATAGTGAATACATGAACTCCTCAAACTATGGTCATCACTGGGAGTGGTCCTGATTATTGTCACTTCGGGGTTGCCGGATCATAACACATAGTAGGTGACTATAGACTTGCAAGATAGGATCAAGAACTCACATATATTCATGAAAACATAATAGGTTCAGATCTGAAATCATGGCACTCGGGCCCTAGTGACAAGCATTAAGCATAGCAAAGTCATAGCAACATCAATCTTAGAACATAATGGATACTAGGGATCAAACCCTAACAAAACTAACTCGATTACATGATAAATCTCATCCATCCCATCACCGTCTAGCAAGCCTACGATGGAATTACTCACTCACGATGGTGAGCATCATGAAATTGGTGATGGAGGATGGTTGATGATGACTACGGCGACGATGAATCCCCCTCTCCGAAGCCCCGAACGGACTCCAGATCAGCCCTCCCGAGAGGTTTTAGGGCTTGGCGGCGGCTCCATATCGTAAAACGCGATGATTTCTTCTCTCTGATTTTTTCTTTCTGAAAGCAAATATATAGAGTTGGAGTTGGCGTCGAAGGGCATCCAGGGGGCCCACGATGTAGGGGGCGCGCCCCCCACCCTTGTGAGAAGGGTGTGGGCCCCCTGGTCTTCATCTTTGGCGAGGATTTTTTATTATTTTTTCTAAGATGTTCCGTGGAGTTTCAGGTCATTCCGAGAATATTTGTTTTCTGCACATAAAACAACACCATGGTTATTCTGCTGAAAACAGCGTTAGTCCGGGTTAGTTCCATTCAAATCATACAAGTTAGAGTCCAAAACAAGGGTAAAAGTGTTTGGAAAAGTCTCCGCCACCCGGTTCAAGTCTAGGACGTCCACTTCCGCCTGGAGGAGGGCCTCAATGAGAGCGGCATCCGCGCGCTCCGCGTCGAGTTGAGCCCCTGCCGCCCGGTTCAAGTCCAGGATGTCCGGTTCTGCCTGCAGGAGGGCCTCGATGGCAGTGGCATCCGCGCGCTCCGCCTCAAGTTGAGCCTCCGCCTCAAGTTGAGCCTCTGCCGCTCGGTTCACATCCACGACATCCGGTTCTGCCTACAGGAGAGCCTCGATGGAAGCAGGATGCGCGCACTCCGCGTCGAGGGGAGCCTCTGCCTCCCTGTCGTCCTTTAGTATCACCAGGTTGAACCGCTGGTCCGCCTGCACCAAGGGGGAATCGGACACCGGCAAGAAGTCGACGTCCATCGCCTCATACCCATCGGGGGCCTTCTGCGCCGCGACCTCCGCCATGAACATTGGATGGGCTTCCTCCTCCTCGTAGCTTGGCTCCAGATAACTTGGGGATTGGCCCGCCGCAAAGCGAGCTTGGGAACAGAGGTCTCTGGCACCGACCACCGCCGCGATTTCTTCATGGCGCTCCGGCGTCAGCATCTTGTAGTACGTGATCTTGTGGCGCACCATGGCTCTCCGGCGAAGTAGTGGACGCTTGATGCGGGCTAGGGGGTCGAAAGGTGGGGGAAGGGGCTGGAGATTAGGTGTGGTTTTAGGGCAGTGGCTGGCGTAGGCCGAGAAGCGAAGGTTCTGGTGTGAATAGTGGTTCCGGTGATGACTTGTCAGTCGGTTTTGACTGTACATCGCTCTTGTCGCGTTCGCATTGCAGACCGGTGCGCTGGACCCTCCACGTCGCTCACCAAATGGAATGCGCTTCACCTTGCATTTTCGCTCGCTTGTGGGACCGCAGTTGAGAGCAAACCGACATCCCTCCCCTCCCCCGCCCGCGTCATTTTATGCTGAGTAAATAAAAACGGAGGGAGTATACTACGGATGAGGATCCCCTGACATGGCTGAACCCATTGAGTAACTGACATGCGTGGCCTAGAAAGCATGGGGTCCGCCAGTAAGTGACCAAAAGGGAGGGTAAGGCAGGGATACGTATGTGAAAGGAGCTTCCAATGATATAATTTTCACATTATACATCTCATGTACTATTAACCTTGTCAATAGTCAAATGCGGTTTTGAAAAACGCATTAGAGCATGGTTAATAATATAGCCAGTTGATGACTATAAGGAACTGCCATGTCATCTATAGCCATCATCTATTATATGCACTCATACAGTAGTGTGGGCAATAAGGTTGGCTATTTCCCGCAAAAAAATTATAAGGTTGGCTATTGTATTAGTAATTTTTTCCATCTCCTCTCCATCTCTTTCTTCATATTTATTGTACGTATTTAACTAGGAATGCATATATAGCTAGGCTCTTGCATGAGAGCTCACTCCCCTTACTTTTTCACATCTCTCTCCTCCACATAGGACCTATATAAATGGAAGGAGGGAGTACAACTATGAGCACTGCATACTCTAGTACAGATGTTGTCAGTACTCCACTAGTACTATTGGACATGGAGCTTAAAAAAAGTTACTATTGGACTGGCTATACATGGCTAAATCCTAGTAGGAAGAGCATGCGCGAGAACAAGCACATTCACGTGGTTGAAAAAAAATTGGAAACCATCTCAACTACAAATCTAGTAGTATATACGAATCTAACAATATTGATTGGGCGTTGTTGAATGTTTATACTTTTTTATCATAGTGGAGATACTTTGACTACAGATAAAACTTATATGTAAACTAGAATGGATACGAGGGAGTATATTGTACGTTCAAAAACGAAATGAACATTCAATACCCTTTATATATGATTTGCGAATGCTATGATCACCGGTTGAAAATTTTGAATCCGCCTTAGGTATCACACATGCCCCCAATCGTTCTCTCTCGATTTCATCTCGGGGTCCGGAGATCGATTGAAAGAGGACTAGGGTGGGTACAATACATTCATTTCGCTTATGAACGTACAATATACTCCCTGTGATCCCCATAGACCCCCCCCCCCCCCCCCCCCCCCCGCGGGTCATTTCTATCATAGAAACATACCAAATCTTTATCTCCTTGCACGACACACAATTGATCTCTGAACATCAATCGATCTCGTCAACATGTGTCGTGGCATGAACCGAATGGGATGTCAAAACTAAGATGCGAAGCGACACGTAGTGGAGGCAAAGTGAAACTTCAAATGAACCGTTTGTTTGTATGCATGTCGGACAAATTACAAATAAACATTGGAAATTCAAGCATGGTCTAGGCCCACATGCGAATGATACTCGGCGGAATGTTCAAATGAGGCATGCGGGAGGATGGACTCGACCGGAGGGCGACACGATTGATGGAGAAGAGGGTTGGAGAGGAATGATAAATAAGCAAACACCACATGATTATACTTAAATGTCTCAAATAAACAATAAGTTGACCCGCTTGGGCTACATAGTGAAAGGCATAATGCGCAACGTGGAGCACTGACGCTTGAATATGGCCGGGAAAACAGGGAAACCGACATGTGGGGCACACCTATCGGGACGACGTAGCGCAATCTAGTCCAATGGAGGAGCTGGCCCACGACCTCCTCGCCACCGGCAACCGTTCATGTGGGTCGTAGGGGCCAACAACGTGACGCAGCTCCAGCACCGCCTCTGGACACAACGACCGCAGTGAGCGACACGCTCATCGTCGCTAGTCATGGTCGGTTTCAGTGTGCCGAGGGTGGCGTTAGTGCTGTGGCATGACCAACAGTATGTTTGGTTTGTGCCCAAGGTTGCCCCATCAAATCATTGGGTAGCCAAAATTTTGGTTGAGGTTTTGGTTGCCCATGATTTGGACGACATCGGCAAGAAAAATGAACTAGAGTTGGCTAGAGTTCATTGGCATGCCAAAAAAATGGCAACCATCTATTTTTGGGTCATGACCAAAACCTCAAAAAAATGGCAACCATCCAAACAAAGACCAATCTTTGGGTCATGACCAAAATTTTGGTAAGGTGCACTTTGGCCACAATCCAAACACACCCCAACACCCGGCTCATCGATGATTCACGGGGCGTCGAGACGCGTCCGTGGAGTGGTGTAGCGCGGCCAACTAGATCCTGAGGACCTGAGACCATCTCGGGTCGTCTTGCTTTTTCAATGACATGCGTCGATCGCATGTGAGCAAAGGGCATCTCCAATGTTGCCACGACCGCAGCTGACTACCCTGGCACACCAAAAACCCTCGTCCCTCACGCTGTCACGCGGTGCGTTCCCAGCCGGCGCCAGCTGCCCGCATTCATGTCGTCCATCCGTATGCCGTCTTTAAGAGGCTTGGTGCCCGAGGAACCAACTCCGGTGACTTAATGATGCACCAGGACGGTTGGCCTCACCGGAATGCGCTACTTAAAGCAGCAACGCCCAGCTAACCTCCACACCATAGTGCATCGTCCTCCTACCTAGCACCACATCCGCCATGACCGCAAGCGCGAATGCTCTGTGGGGGAGCTTTTCTTCGGGGATTTCGCTCGAGGTCGCCGCCCTCGCTCAAGTCGCCAGACAAGCAGTGGCCACGCTGGCGGCCGACGACGGGAGCACCGTCAGCCACGCGTCCTACTTGCCGCTGTCCAACGTCCGGCACCGCCGAGGTCGGGGACTCCTCCGAGGATGAGTAGGGCATGGGAGGCGGCAAGGCATGGTGTGCCAACTGGCCGGTCCGTCTCCCATGTTCTACTTTTCCTTGCCGGAGACCGCACCTTAACTTCACGGGTATTGAACCCCGCCCGCGTACATGGAGATCACAGATGGAGGACGTCGGTCACCGCCATAGAATCGGTTTAGAGTCGGGTTTCTTTTATTTTTCTGTCCTATAAATGTTCGAAATGTAATGAAAACTGCCGTGTTTGTATTAATCTCGGCCAGTGTATATGAACTTTCACAATAATATAGTATATTGTAGGAGTACTAGCAAGATGCCCGTGCGTTGCACAGAAGATCAAGAACTTGTGGGAGAAAAGGATGAATGAGGGAAGGCCTTATCTGCAAATGCACATTCATGCATTTCACATTTTTCTACATCTACGGGAATCTACGAAAGGGTTAACATAAATTGCCTCTCTCTCTCTCCTCCCCTTATTTTCATGGTGGTGGGCCCCTCCCTCCCCCCAATCTACAATCAACATCTCACATGTTTCACATTATGTTAATTACGTAACTGGGACTACGTAGGTGTAGCATAACTCGTCCTAAAAAACCCAACTAAGCCCACCTCCCAGCATATTGCGCGGGAAAAGACCCGGCCGCGCCGTTTTAGTCGGGATTACCGGATTACTAGTAGTAGTATCGATGGATCGCGCGAAGCAACAAGTTTTTTTTGAGGGGGTGAAACACCTAGTTTAAAAGGAAAAAAGGTGGTACACTCACAGCACCCCTGTCACGGTCGCATTGCACCCCACACACGTTCAATCCTACACACGGCTCAGGCAAACGGAACGCGCTTCATCTTGCCTCTTCATTGACACGTGGGACTGCACTTTGAGAAACCGACCATGCACCAAACTCCCCCCGCCCACCACGCGAAAATCCTCCCCCACCAAAAAATTCCCCCCAAATCCTAGATTCAACCGCCCTTCGGCCAACTAGCCAATAATATTCCCCAAACCCCCCCCCCCCCCCCCCCTCCACTCCATTCGCTCCGCCAAAGCCACCCTCCCCGCCACGCCGATATGTCGGCGCCGTAGTTCATCAATGGGACGCACGGCGATCCTCTCGCTCCCACAGTACGCTCTCGTAGACTGCCGTCCTCTAGCCGCGCCGCCACCGCTGGCGACGTTCTTGTGGAGGCGCACGGCGGTCAGCGCCGCCACCGCTGGCGACATTCGTGGTTATACGCACGGCGGTCAGCTTCTCCCATGGTACACGCATTCTAGACTGAGGCCCTGTGCATGTCGGTGTGGCGCTGAATATTAGCTGATAGACGCTGTTAATCTCACTGTTTGCCGAAGTAGTTTACAGTCAATATGCTCAGCTTAAGAAGCTTCCTTGCCCTGTTCTGCACTCAATCTGGTTAGGGGAGATGGCATTCCAAGGCCAATTAGTTGCTAAAATATCATACCATATATTTATTGTGACATAGATTGCCATGGTCTAGTAGCCAATCTATTAGGTGAAATAGCTCTACACCATTTTATACTCGATCTTTGTTGCTGCGATGGCCTTCGATAATTCGATGGCTGTGTGCTCGGCCTCATTGACTGCTGAAACAGCCTGCCATAATTTAGCACTCAATTCTTTTTGCTGAATTAGCTTTACATATATTTCGTTACTTAGATCTGCTCGTCCAAATATCTTGCCATAGCTTTAGACATCGACCTAGGTATTTTCTTCTGGACTTCATAAAAAAGCATATATGTTTTTCCTGTAATATCTAGTAGAAGAACTAATTTTTATGTCTAACATATGGATAGGACTTGGATAACTTCTGCTCCAAGATTCTCCGCTGCATATGTCGACAGGGTTGAAAACTTCATGAACTTTATCAGAGCTGAGTACGGTGGTCCGAAATCAGATGTGCTCCGCCCGTGTAGCAGTTGTATGAATTCAGTTACAAGATCCCAGTCAACTATGCAAAATCATCTACACTTGTATGGGATGTCGGTCACATATACTAGGTGGGTTCATCATGGTGAAGCTGTGAACGTCAATGTTATTGACTATGTGGAAGCAGCAGATCACCATCTTGATCTGCCTGATGCTCAGGTGGAAGAGGAGGAGGAGGAGGTGGTGGTGGCGGAGCCAGTGAGTTTGACCAACATTGAAACAATGCTACGAAATGCTCATGCATTCCATGAACTTTCACCTGCAGAAGAAAAATGGTGGGCCCGCATGTTGGAACAATGCAACGTGGCTGTCACCCCAGGAAATAAGCTGTCAGTATTCTCAGCTATGGTCACCTTTCTTCAGGTGAAGACATCTGAGCGGATGACCAACAAATTATTCAATGCGATGTTGGCTTCTTTCCGCAAAGCTTTCCCAGATGCGTCTGAGCTTCCACACACCTACAGTAAAGTGAAGAATTTCGTTCGTGCAGTTGAAATTGGATATGATATGATCCATGTTTGTAAGAATAATTGGGTTCTGTTCCGGAAGGATTATGCCAACTTAAGTGAATGCCCGAAATGCAAATCATCAAGCCGGAAAGATGGGGATGCTGTGAAGAGGATTCCTCATAATGTTCAGAGATATTTTCCAATACACCAACATTGCAGAGGTTGTTTCATGATGCTGAAACAAGAGAGGATGTACTGTGGCATTCTAGGAACCAGGAGTGCAGAGATCAGAAGGTAATGAGCCATCCATCACATGGTAGTGAGTGGAAAAGCTTCAATCAGAAGCACGAAAAGTTTTCTGCTGACCCGAGAAACATTAGACTTGGCTTAGCTTCAGATGGATTTAACCCATTTGGCCACCAGAGTGCCACATATAGCATGTGGCCAGTGCTTGTTATCCCTTACAACATGCCTCCAAATGTCTGCACCAAAGAATCAAACTACATGATGGCCTTGCTCATCCCAGGTCCAAAAAGTCCTGGAAAGGATTTTGATTTGTTCATGGAGCCTCTTGTGGAGGAACTTCAACAGCTATGGAGGGGTGTTCTCACTCGAGACCTATAGCAGCCCACCAGCTGATTTTTTTCTGCTTGCTGTTATAATTTGGTGCATCCATGATTATCCGGCTTCGGGAACTATGTCAGGGCGAATGACACATGGTTACAATGCATGTGTTTGCTGTGACAGGAATCCGCTGTCATACGCAATACTTGGCAAGATCTATTACATTGGACACCGTCGTTTCCTATACAAGGACAAGCCGCATCCTAGAAAATACCGAAGACATGTGTTCAATGCAAAGCATGAAAACCATGATGCGCCAAAGAGGCTCACCGCCGATGAGTTGCAAGTGGAATTAGAGAAGGTCAGGCATATTACACCAGGAAACCATCCTAATAATCATAGCGGGAAAAGGAAGCATGGCAGGGCAGAAGAGAGATTATTGTTTACCCGCAGATCCACTTTGTGGGAAATGGAGTATTGGAAAGATTTGGATCTGCGGCATAATCTTGATGTGATGCACATCGAGAAAAATATATGTGACAGCATTATCGGCACACTTCTTAATATTGAAGGCAAGAAAAAAGATACCTTAAAATCTAGGATTGATTTGACACACCTGGGTATCAGACAGGATTTGCAGGTGCAAGATGAAGGTAAACCACGGGATATGGCACCAGCTGTGTACGTCTTGGATAAGGTAAAAAGAAAAGAATTCTGCAAGTTCCTGTCACGTGTGAGATTCCCACATGGATTTGCTTCCAACCCTGAAAGGAGAGTCAGTGCATATGGGGACAAGGTACAAGGGTTGAAAACTCATGACTGCCACGTCTTACTTCAAAGGGTTTTACCTATTATCCTTAGAGGATTGGGCCGCCCTGACTTATACAGAGCAGTTGCAGAGTTGGGACAATTCTTCAGGGTACTCTGCAGTAGAAATATTAGGATAGATGCTTTGGAGCGTCTTAGAGACAAGATACGAACTATCCTATGCGACCTTGAGAAGATATATCCTCCACCCTTCTTTGATGTGATGGTGCATTTGGCTATTCATCTACCTGATGAGGCACTACTTAGAGGTCCAGTACAGTATGGCTGGATGTACCCTATTGAAAGGCGGCTAGGCACTTTCAAGGGCTATGTCAGGAACAGAGCTAGACCCGAGGGTTCCATTGCATAGGCCTACATTGCTACAGAAGTGTTGACATTCTGCTCAAAATACCTTGAAACAGCTGATCAGCTTAGCAAAGACGTGGATGAAGACAATCCTGGGCTCTATGTTTTCGATTATTCTGTTCGAGTTACTGGGAAGAGTCGACAAGAGGACAAACCTAAAGATTTGGAAAAAATGGTTTGGTATGTGTTGAATAACTTTCCTGAGATACTATCTTATATCAAGTAAGTGCTAAGTACTGCAGCTTATACATCATAATCTACTAAACTTGCAGCACATTCTGATATATTTAGATGTTTGACGCGATCACTATGTTGTGCAACATCTACAAAAAGGAGTTACTGCCGCAAAATCCAAGAAACATTGACAAACTTGTTATGTCAGGATTTGTGAAATGGTTCAAGAGCCATGTAAGCTTTTGAATTGCACTGTCGTTTTTTTAATATATTGAGTACATAAGATGATCAGCTTGTCTGTTTTCTAACCATAGGTTAAGAAGATGCGGGAGGATGGGCCGGCAGTTGATAATGCCCTTTACTCACTAGCAATGGGTCCTGATACTCGGGTAAGACATTATGAATCTTGCGTTGTTGGAGATGTGCGCTACAACAACCTTGCACGAGACGAAGGCAGGAAGACACAAAACAGTGCCATCATGAGCACGGATATGTATGACAAACAGACAAATGAAATGTACGCTAACATAACAGACATTGTTCAGTAGCAGTATATCTCCAGTTTCGGGGATCATCGGTGTGTGGTTCTGTTGTGCTGTCGATGGTATAACCTGTTTTCCAGGATCACAAAAACCAGAGCTGATGATTATTTCAAATCCATCAATGTCAAGGCGGCGTACCAGACCAACAAGCCTTTTATTTTGGCAAATCAAGCAACACATATATTTTTCTTGGAAGACACATTTGCACGTAGCGATGACTGGAGAGTAGTGCAAAGGTTTGAGCAGAGGATTTCGTTTAATGAAGTTGCACAACAAGATGATGCTTACACTGCTCCTGATGTAAAAGATAACACATATGTTGCTAATATCTTTGAGAACCATCACGTCAATGACGCCGGCGAAAACATTTCCTATCGTGATGTGGACATACAAGAGTTGATCAACAAGAAGTCAACGTTCAAGGACGTTGAGGACAAAGAAGTAGATGACACCATGGGGAATTATGATTCAAACTGATACACATGGCGAAGATGTTGACGCTGCTGCTGCGGATGATGATTACATTGCTTTTGTCGTATTTGCCTGTCAGAAGACGTTTTTTTATCTACTATGTGAAATTGTGTTTGCTATGACAACTAAAACCCGATGAACATGTTGTTTAGTATTTTCCTATGAGAACATCACTTGTTATGTATGCTGATTTGTGTTTGGTGATTGTATGACGACAAAAACATGATGACATTGTTGTTTAGTTGTACTCATATTTGGTTGTGAAACTTGAATTTGATGACATAGTTTGCTGTTGGACTGCAATTTGCTCGACGTCTTCGAATGAGAACAAAGTTGACCTGACAGGTCCTCTACTAATTTATTTATTTATTACCAAAAGGGCCTCTGCTATTTATTTATTTATGAGCAAAAGGGGATACCCCCGATTCCTGTTAATAGAAATCATTAGATGTTCACAACACTATGCCCAGCCTGCTACACAGGTTTCATTCATTACTAGTTTCAGCAAAGTGCTCATGTCATAGCCACTGAATACATCACGAGTGCTACATACACTGCAAATAAAGAGACAATCATCGTACAGAGCACATCGATTTTGCCCATTATCTTCACAAGCTCTTTCATATCCTCATTGCTGTCAAGGCCGTTCAGCAGATGTTGCTTGGCCATGATCAGAGGAACTGCATCTTTAACCTTCTTCTCTACATCTTCCTCTTCTGCCGTTCCTTCAGTTACTTGTCCAACACCCCAACCTGCTGGTATTGGGATTCCTCGGCTAACCAAATAATCAACATAATTGCACTCCCCCACATCAGCAACTTCCCAGAAATAAAAATCACATGAATCTTCCCTTTTTTGCACGAATCAAATTGGAAGATCATCAACCAAACTATTAAAAAATCAACAACTGAAAGCAGCAGAACAACACTTAAACATATTATTACCCCATGATTCGGGCATTTGTAGAAGACTCGACCGGGGTTGAGGATTGTGGTTGAGACGCGACAGATGACTCTGCGTGATTTGTAGGAGTGGCACCACACCAACTGCAGCGGGTTGCGATGAGCAACCGGCTGCGGTACACGTGCCGGCGGGGGTGTGATGAGACCCATAGGCGATGGTACGGGTGGCGACTTGGCGCATATTTGGATGTTGCCTACTGAAGAGCAGGTGGACGAGCAGCCATCGGACATGGTTGCTGCGGCCAGAGCTTCTGATGCTAGGCAGAGTAAGTAGAGAAGAGGAGAAGTGAACGTTGGATATGTCAGTTTCTTTACTTGAAGAGTAGCATAGCACCGTATATAGTCATAGTGTAGGTTTGTATTCGAACCAGCTACAGGTTTACGTCTCTCTTTTTTCTAAAACTCGGCAACGTCTCTTGACTGGTACACTAGCTTGTTGTGTATGCCTTCTCAAGTCTTTGATTCCTCCACCTAACATCTGGGACCCACCGGAAGGGCCTCTGTATTTCGCAAAAAAAATGTGCCCCCTGTTGACATGTCAGACCCACCAGCTATCTTCGCACGCAAGGAAGTGCCTCCTTATTACGCACAAAAAAATGAATACTGCCCCTGCCAGCTGGAACCCAGCATCGTGGGAGGCTGACTTGTGGGCCTACCAAGTTGACGGGGATGGAGGTCTTTGTCAACTTAGTAAATACAAATGATTCTAGCTCCCGTTACCGTATAATGTTCATCCAACGACAGTAGTGGTTCTTCAACCCCTGGTCTTCTTGCTCCAGCCGCCCAAACCAGCGCCGGTCATGCCGCGTGCTCCTGCCTCCCGTGGCCGGCTGTGATGCCGCAGAGGCCTCACCGCCCTCTACTACTCCTATCGCTGGCCAAGCCATCCCCCTACTCACCCACACCCCCTGTTATTCTGCGCCGACGGCAGCCTCACACCGCAGCCGAACCAGTGAACCCTTGTACTCCTCTCCGCGTGGGAATCCACTACCTCGTCTTCCCCGGCTCCGCGTCGTCCCCTTCCTAGGTCTCGCCGTCGTCCACCGCCTTGGTGCTCTTGGTGCGGCGTGGTCAATCTGGCCAACGACCGATTTCCATCGCAAGAGTACTGTACGTGGAGAGGCTGACATCTGGGCTCCAAATCTTTCAAGACGAGGAGAGCTTCATTCGGCTGACCGAGAAAATGCCTATCAGTAATGAGAAATGGGTTGTACATTTTAAAACACATCAAACCGGCAATTAGTTTCAAATTTCTTTTTTTCATTTCGGGACTTTAAATTGCATTGATTTTTATGCGTGGACAATTTGTTGGATTTTATGTGACTAGAAATTTCGGGATTAAAAACAGTTCAGACCACACCGAAATATGCAAAATTTCATATAATTTTTTAACCATGGCCACAATATGGGCTGTAATGCTAACAAAAATAATATGGGCTCAAAAAAAACCTTAAGAATTAGCAAATGGGCTGTAAATTATTAGAAATAATGGTAGATGGGTTGTATGATGTTTTCCACAGATTTGAGGCATCCCTAAAAAAAGGTTGACGCACAAGTAGTGAGTGTTGGATGTCCATCCAATGACCGTCGTTCTTCTTCAATCTCTGCTCTTCCTGCTCCAGCCGCTCAAACTAGCGCCGGCGGGACTGCCTGCTCTCTCCTCCCCGTGTCTGGCTGTGCTGCCGCGCAGGCCTCACCTCCCCACCGTACTCCCATCACTGGCCTACCCATCCCTCTACTCACCCACACATGCTGTTATTCTCCAGCGACGGCAGATGAACCAGTAGACCCTCAGACAGTCGTACTCCCCTCCATGTGGGAAACAACTGCCGAGTCTTCCCTGCCTCCATGTCATTCCCTTCCTAGGCCTCACCGTCGTCCACCACCCTGGTGCTCTCGGCGCGTCCTGGTCAACATGGTAAATGACCGACATGCATTTGATGTGGACTGTACGTGGAGAGGCTGACAGCTGGGTCCACGGTCGCACAGAAGGAAATGCCTCCTTATTACGCGCAAAAAATGAATACTCCCCCTGCTAGCTGGGACCCAGTATTGTGGCAGGCTGACTTGTGGGCCTACTAAGTTGACGGGGAAGAAGGTCTTTGTCAACTTAGTCAATATGCACGATTCTAGCTCCAGTGACCGTACGATGTCCATCCAACGGCCGTAGTGCTTCTTCAACCTCTGGTCTTCTTGCTCGAGCCGCCCAAGCCAACGCCAGTCGTGCCTCATGCTCCTGCCTCCCATGGCCGTCTGCAATGCGGCGGAGGCCTCACCGCGCCTACTACTCCTACCGCTGGCCAGGCCATCCCTCTACTCACCCACACCCCCTGTTATTCTGCGGCGACGGCAGCCTCACACCGTAGCGAACCAGTGAACCCTCATACTCCTCTCCGCGTGGGCATCCACTGCCGCGTCTTCCCCGGCTCCGCGTTGTCCCCTTACTAGGCCTCACCGTCGTCCAGCGCCCTGGTGCTCTCAGCACGGCGTGGTCAACATGGTCAAGGAACAACTTCCATCGGAAGAGTACTTTGCATGGAGAGGCTAACAGTTGGGTCCACGGCAGCCGCAAGGAAGTGCCTCCTTACTACGCAGAAAATAATTATTCCTCCACCTAATAGTAGGGACCCGCCGGACGGGCCAACGTATTTGGCGAAAAAAATGTTTCCCCCTGACTATTGGGACCCACCAGACGGGCCAACGTATTTTGCAAAAAAACGTTCCCCCCGCTGTCAGCTTGGACCCACGGGAGGTGCCTCCTTATTACGAACAAAAAAATGAATACCCCCCAGCTAGTTGGGACCCACCTTGGTGGGAGGCTGACTTGTGGGCCCACTAAATTGATGGGGACGGAGTGCTTTGTCAACTTAGTCAATATGAATGATTCTAGCTCCAGTGACCGTACGATGTCCATCCAATGGCCGTTGTGCTTCTTCAACCTCTGGTCTTCTTGCTCCAGCCACCAAAGCAGCGCCGGTCTTGCCGCATGCTCCTGCTTCTCGTGGCCGGTTGTGCTGCCGTGGAGGCCTCACCGCCCCTACTATTCCCACCGCGGGCCAGGCCCTGCGGTGATGGCAGCCTCACACCGTAGCCGAACCAGTGAACCCTCGTACTCCTCTCCGCGCGGGCTTCCACTGCCGCGTCTTCCCCAGCTCCGCGTCGTCCCCTTCCTAGGCCTCGCCGTCGTCCACCGCCCTGGTGTTCTCGGCGCGGCGTGGTCAACATGGTCAAGGAACGACTTCCATCGGACGTGGACTATACGTGGAGAGGCTGACAGCTGGGTCCAAGGCCGCAGCAAGGAAGTGCCTCCTTATTACGCGCAAAATAATTATTCCTCCACCAGACAGCGGGGACCCACCAGACGGGCCACCATATTTCGTGAAAAAAACGTTTCCCCCTGACTGCTGGGACCCACCAGCTACATCATCATACGCAAGGAAGTGCGTCCGGGCAAAAAAAAAACGATTTGCCCCCTGACTGCTGGGACCCACCAGCTACATCTTCGCACGCAAGGAAGTGCCTGACAGTCGGGACCCACCTGGTCAAAGCGTACGTAGCATTGTCATTCTTGTCGCGAACGTGTACGTACATACTGGTCGACGTAGAGGCGCGCACGTGTCGTACTAGAGGCGCGCATGTAGCATGTACATGTACGTACATCGGCCAATGTGCAAGAAAGAAAATACGGCCACGTACGTACATACGGGCAGGGTCTCGAACGCCTACTCGCACATACGTACGGCCAGGGCTTGTGTACATGGCTGGGTTGGAACGAAGAAACAACGTCGTCGTCGTGTTCATGGGGAGCCAACCGGCTGGGTCAGAACGGAATGCGTCGTCGTGTTCATCGGGAGGGCTTGGACGGAACAACCGATGGAAACGAGGCCTGGCGTACCACAGAACGGAGGAAACGGCCTTGTGTTCGACCAGCCACGTTCGAAACAGGATCCTATTCATCGGGAGGTGTCTGGCGTACCGCAAAACGGAGCAAATGGACCTCCTACGGTCGAAACGGGGGTCCTGTTGATCGGGAGGGGTGTGGCGTACCGCAAAACGGAGGAAACGGACTTGTGTTGGAGCGCTACGGTGGAAACGGGGGTCCTGTTCATCTGGAGGGGTGTGGCGTACTGCAAAACGGGACTCCACGAGATAATGTTCATCTCCACCGTCGACCCCCTCCAGCCTCCACAGGCTTCTGTTCATCCACCGTCGACCTCCTCCAGCCTCCACCTGCGACTGTTCATCCACGGGCTCCTGTTCATCCAGCCTCCACCACGCGCTACTCCACCGGCTACTGTTCAACTAGCCCTCTCCATGGGCTCCTGTTTAACCACCCCTCCACAGGCTACTGCTCATCCTGCCCTCCACCGTCTACTATTCATCCTACCCTCCAGTGGGTGGTCCTGTTCATCCTGCCCTCCACGGAGTCCTGTTCATCCAGCCCCAACCGGCTCGATCGATCGGGTACTGTTCATCCAGAGGCAACACCACGGGGTTCTGTTCATCCACCCCCATGGGGAACTGTTCATCCAACCCCCCCCCCCCCCCCCCCCCCCCCCCCCGCCCGCAACACTCACTGTTCATCCAGAGGCAGCATCGATCGGCTTTAGTTAGCAGCAGTAGCGAAGGAATCGCTCGATTGGGTTCAGTTAACAACCATCGATCGATCGCTCGGGTTCAGTAATGCGTGGCCTGCAGTGCAATCGCTAGGGTTCAGTTAGAGCCCAACACCTCGCTCGGGTTTAGTTAGAGCCCAACGCCTCGCACACACACGCGTACGTACGAGAGAAACGCGCATCGCTTGGCCCCTGACCACCCACCGTAACCGGGGACTCCCCGATATTTTCCACGCCCTGGCTTCTACCATAGTTTTTTCCGTCATGGACAGCCCAAAGAATGTCATTCAGCTGCGTCTCCAGCCCGCCAAGGACGAAAAGCCCATTTTCTGTCATAAATTTTTGTCATAGAAGCAGGACCCCATCACATCTATGATGATACCGGGTTTTGTCACAATTATCGTCATAGAAGTGTCATCAGTATGATAGAAAAAAAATTCGTTCAGCCCAAAATGTCACGGATGTGTCTTTTTTTGTAGTGGATGGTGTGTGAAGATTCTCTAGGAACACATTCCTAGGAATGGGCTCTCGTTTAGAACCAATCTTAGCCAGTTCATCTGCTACGTGGTTCTTCTGTCGGGGAATATGGTGGAGCTCTAGGCCTTCAAACTTCTTTTGTAACTTTCTAACTGCATTGCAATAGCCAGTCATAGCCGGACTTCTGACATCCCACTCTTTCATCACTTGATTAACCACCAAATCCGAGTCGTCGAAGACCATTAGGCGACGGACACCGAGTGAAATGGCCATTCGTAACCCATACAAAAAGGCTTCATACTCAGCCTCATTGTTGGAGGAATCAAAGTGGATCTGAAGGAAATAACTAAGTTTGTCGCCTCGTGGGGATACCAGAACAGCCCCAGCACCAGAACCACTCAACATTTTGGATCCGTCAAAGAATATAGTCCAATGTTCCGACTGGACTTGGGTCGGTTGTTGCTGTTGAATCCACTAGAAGAGGAAATCTGCTATTGCTTGGGATTTGTTTGCTTTCTTTGCCTCAAACATGATATCCAACGGAAGGAGTTCAATCGCCCACTTTGCCACTCGACCAGTTGCATCTCCGTTGTTCAGAATTTCTGACAATGGAGCGTCGCTGACAACTAGGATGGAGTGATCTGAGAAATAATGTGCCACCTTGTTCGCAGTCAAGTAAATTCCATAGACCAACTTTTGGTAATGCGGATACCTCTGCATGGATGGAGTTAAGACTTCAGAAATATAGTACACTCAGCACTGAACTTTATGGGTTTTACCTTCTTCTTCCCGCTCGACCGTGAGTATTGTACTGATAACTTGTCCAGTGGCTGCAATATAAAGCAACAAAGGCTCCTTGCTAACAGGAGCAGCGAGCACCGGTGGAAAGCAGGATTTTGAGTTCTGCAAACACTATGTCAGCTTCGGGAGTCCACTAGAACTTATCAGATTTCTTCATCAATCGGTAAAGAGGTAATGCCTTCTCACCGAGACGAGAAATGAACCGACTCAACGCGGCCAAACAACCAGTAAGCTTCTGAATGTTGTGTATGCCCATGGGGCGCTTCATTCGAAGTACTGCGCCTACTTTCTCTCGGTTCGCATCGATTCCTCGTTTGGAAACAAGGAAACTGAGTAACTTGCCACCTGGAACTCCAAATGTACACTTTGACGGGTTAAGCTTGATATCATATCTTCTCAGATTGCCAAAGATTTCAGCAAGGTCAGTCAGTAGGTTGGAACCTTTACGTGACTTAACCATGATGTCATCCATGTATGCTTCCACATTCCGACTGATTTGAGTGAGCAGGAACTTCTGTATCATGCGCATGAATGTGGCGCCAGCATTCTTGAGACCAAAGGGCATGGTAACATAGCAAAAGCACCCGAATGGGGTGATAAGGGCTGTCTTTATTTCATCGGGACCATACATTCGGATATGATGATACCCGGAATATGCGTCCAGAAAGGACAGTCACTCACATCCGGCAGTTGAGTCGACTATTTGATCGATGCAGGGTAGAGGAAATGATCCTTTGGGCAGGACCGATTAATATGCTTGAAGTCGATACACATACGGAGTGAATCATCCTTCTTGGGAACCATGACGGCATTGGCGAGCCACTCAGAGTGGTAAATCTCTCGGATGAACTCGGCTGCCAAAAGCGGAGCCACTTCCTCGCCAATTTCCTTTCGCTTCTCCATGGCGGGCCGATGGAGATACTCTTTTACAGGTTTTGCCTTTGGATCGACACACAAACAGTGCTCAGCCAGATCCCTGGTTACACCTGCATGTCAGAAGGTTTCCATGCAAAAATGTCCCAGTTCTCATGGAGGAACTGGACGAGCGCTTCTTCCTATTTGCTATCGAGTGTTGTTGATATGTGAGTCGGAGCAGCATTGGGATCTGTTGGGTGAATATGAACTGACTTTGTTTCACCAGTCGACTTAAATGCAAACTCTGAAGCAGGCTTCTTAGCTCCCAACAAATCACTCGGATCTGCTATCTTCTTGTATTCTTCCATTTCAATTGCTGCCATCTGTTCATCGGCAATCTTCGAGCCCTTCTGGAAGCACTCTTCTGCTCGCTGCCGATTACCGGTGACTATAGTCACGCCCCTAGGGCCAGGCATCTTGAGCATGAGATACACATAACACGACCAGCAGATCAACTCCCGGCTCATCCCTCGCGCCGTCGCACGGTGCGTTCCCGGCCGGCGTTAGCACTGTGGCCGTAAAGAGATTCATCGGGCTCGATTGACACGACTTGGGGGGTGGCCGACTGACGTGCCACCGTGTCCGTAACCCACCGCTGAATCTGCGACCGACCGGATCGCTTACAACGGCGTACAACGGGGAGCGAGGGTACTGCGGGAGCCGACAGATACTGGGTCGACGACTGCCATAGTAGGACGCCGCGAACGCACGCACAAAAGTGTGTCGCTCCATGGACAGGGAGCACCTCGACGTCGAGAGGAGCTTCCTGAAGCCAGGCGGAGTCGTCGGCGATGAAGATGAGCGCGCCAAGACGGATCTCGCGGCCCTCAGCCAGACCTCCGCCGGAATCCATGATGAAGGGAGTCGGAGAAAATTGCAACCTCACGGGAAAGTCGCTAAGACACCTACCCCACAGTGGGCGCCAGCTGTCGTGGTTCTAAGTCTGACAGTAAAGTAGGGGTGGTAAGAATGCAGAGGCAAGATCCTAGCTACGGTGAGATTGTGCACGCAGCATGTATGAGTTCAGGACCTTCGCGGAGGAAGTGACAGTCCTACGTCTCGGTGCACAGAGGCTTTGGTCGATTGGAATATGCGTGAAATTACAGGGGGTGCGAACCCTTATGCCAGAGTAGGGGGTGGGTTATATAGAGTGCGCAGGACCCCTCCAGCCCTCAGTTACACATGGTTTAAGGTACATAAAGATGGGCGTTACTGATAACGCCAGCAATAAAGATACATGAATGACTATTAAGTCTATAAGGTAACGCCTGACTGTTTGTCATATAGAGTGACCTTAGATCTTCCAGTTGTTGAGTGACTCTTGGTACGGTCGAGTGAGTACTCCTTGGTCGAGTGTGCTTGAATCTTCCGAGTGGAATGTTTATGGTCGAGTGAACGATGCTATCCCTTGGCTGCTTCTGACTTTAGGCCAGTGTCCTTGGGAAGGATGTCTAGGTCAGTCCTATGACCCTACCCTAAGTACATGTCGCTGTCACCAGCCACCTGTGTGCGAAGCACGCCGGTAGAACCAGTCTTGCGTAAGCGTACGCGTAATGTCCGTCCGAGCCGCTTCATCCAACAATACCCATGAATCAAGAATCAACTAGTGACGACAAGCAATATGTATATACCCACGCCCACAACTCCTTTGTGTTCTACTCATGCATATAACATCTACGCATAGACCTATCTCTGATGCCACTGTTCGGGAACGCAGTAATTTCAAAAAAAATTCGTATGCACACGCAAGATCTATCTAGGTGATGCATAGCAACGAGAGGGGAGAGTGTTGTCCATGTACCCTTGTAGACCGTAAGTGGAAGTGTTATGACAACGAGGTTGATGTAGTCGAACGTCTTCACGATCCAACCGATCCTAGCACCGAAAGTACAGCACCTCCGTGATCTACACACGTTCAACTCAATGATGTCCCACGAACTCTTGATCCAGCTGAGTGTCGAGGGAGAGCTTCGTCGGCACTACAACGATATAACCGAGGTGGATTATGGTGGAGGGGGGCACCGCACACAGCTAAAAGCAATCAACTTGTGTGTCCTAGGGTGCCCCCTGCCCCCGTATATAAAGGAGCAAGGGGGAAGGCCGGTCGGCCCTAGGAGCGCACCAAGGGAGGAGGAATCCTTCTCTAGTAAGGGGGAGAAGGGGAAAGAGGGAAAGGAGAGGAAGAGGAGAAGGAAAGGGGCGGCGCCCCCTCTCTAGTCCAATTCGGACTCCCTATAGGAAGGGGGTGCGGCTACCCCTTGTGGGCCGCCTCCCCTCTTCCCAATGGCCCATATAGGCCCAATCTTTCCCCGGGGTGGGGGGGGGGTTCCGGTAACCTTCCCGCACTCCGGTTTTCTCCGAAATCACTCAGAACACTTCCGGTGTCTGAATATAGTTGTCCAACATATCAATCTTTATGTCTCGACAATTTGGAGACTCCTCATCATGTCCGTGATCATATCCGGGACTCCTAACTACCTTCGCGGTACATCAACACACATAAACTCATAATATCGATCATCACCAACGTTAAGCGTGCGGACCCTATGGGTTCTAGAACTATGTAGATATGACCGAGGCACATCTCCAGTCAATAACCAATAGAAGAACCTGGATGTTCATATTGGCTCCCATGTATTCTACGAAGATCTTTATCGGTCAAACCGCATAACAACATACGTTGTTCCCTTTGTCATCGGTATGTAAACTGCCCAAGATTCGATCGTCGGTATCTCAATACCTAGTTCAATCTCGTTACCGGCAAGTCTCTTTACTCATCCCGCAACTAACTCATTAGTCATGTTGCATGCAAGGCTTATAGTGATATGCATTACCGAGAGGGCCTAGAGATACCTCTCCGATTCTCGGAGTGACAAATCCTAATCTCGATCTATGCCAACTCAACAAACACCACCGGAGACACCTGTAGAGAATCTTTATAGTCACCCAGTTACGTCGTGACGTTTGATAGCACACTAAGTGTTCCTCTGGTATGCGGGAGTTGCATGATCTCATAGTCATAGGAACATGTATAAGTTATGGAGAAAGCAATAGCAGTAAACTAAATGATCATCGTGCTAAGCTAACAGATGGGTCAAGTCAATCACATCATTCTCTAATAATGTGATCCCGTTTATCAAATGACAACTCTTTGTCCATGGCTAGGAAACTTAATCAACTTTGACAAACGAGCTAGTCAAGTAGAGGAATACTAGTGACACTCTGTTTGTCTATGTATTCACACATGTACTAAGTTTCCGGTTAATACAATTCTAGCATGAATAATAAACATTAATCATGATATAAGGAAATATAAATAACAACTTTATTATTGCCTCTTGGGCATATTTCTTTAAGTGGCGTCCTCTGTTAATCCGGAGGCGCCGAATACCACGGCGGACGCACTGCAAAATGCATCCGTCCTGGACGAGCACCGCATCCTGATGGGTATGGTGGCTGAGAAGATGCAGTCCATCGAGAGCGGGCTAAACGAAGCCTTCTCTAGCCTGCTAGCAGGCTTCGAGGTACGCAATGTAATATTTTTGATTAATTTTTGCGATAAATATGCCTATATATAGATAGTAGCCCCTGAGACTCTATTCGGTTTTTGAAAGAAAAGCGGGCAGAGGATCAATAGTCAGTTATCAGGTGGTAACATGCTATTTCATTTGGACTAAAAATAGGCCTCCTTGTTAGCGGCTACTGCCCAAACAGTGGAAATTTCTGAACTCAAACAGAAACTAGAGCGGGCTGATGAGGATCTAGTCCTTGTTGACAAGCGGCTCGACCAGGCGCATGGTATGAGATACTCTTATGTTAAGCCTGTTTATGTCTGTATTTTGTGGGATTTCCAAAGCTGCAATGTGTGCATTTGTGTAGATGGTGCTGCCGTGGTTGAAACCCTCAAGGGTGAGCTTACCCAAGCCAAGGAGCATCCCAGGGTAAGCAAGGCGGCCGCTGATAAAGCGACTGCAGATTTAACGGCCGAATAGGCCGCTCGGTGCCGTTTTGAGGAACAGGTGACCGAGGTGGAGTAGAGGCTCAAGCACACCACCCGCAAGTGCGAGTCCTTAGAAGAGGAAAATAAGGCGAAGGGGACCAAACTCGCCAAGGCCCTTCAGGAAGCCAAGGAGGCGCGGTCCGAATCCCGCATGGTGTGCGAGGAAATCCGTCAAGCCGGACAGATAGCGACTGGTAAAACTTTTCCGTTACAGGATAAATTTGGCGATCGGAGGTATGCCTTGCTTAATCGACTATGGAGTTATCCAGATGCATATGCGGATCTGCCGAAGAGTGCTGCGGGCGCCGCCCTTTTCTTCCGGGCCCACGAGGGATACGAAACGGAGAAGCTTTTCTGGTCACAGTTTGCAGGGCAGGAGCATCCTGCACTGTTAAATAACCAAATGGCACAGTGGGTGGAGCTGCATAAGATGTCCAGTGCGGCCATGAAGGACGTCATAGTCCGGTTGTGGCCGACCAAGGCCATTCCTGACAGCTACTTCGGCCTTGCGCAGCGTCTCGACGATGCGCTGCCCCGAATTAAAGCCGTTAAGAGGTGGTCCTGCATAGAAGGAGCGCGAATGGCCTTCGCCCGTATTAAAATGCACTGGGTGAAAATGAAGGCCAAAAAGGTGGCAATTGAGGTTTGCCCGAAAGCAAGGGCCATCGTACACCAGAGCGCTATTTTGAGGATGTACTAAAATGTGTTGGCCTTGTAGAAGGCCAATGCTCTATGGATGTAGTGTTCGAATTAATATGTCCAAACTGTTCGCGAATTTGTATTAAGCACTAAGTATTTTGTAATATATTCCTTCCTTTATGAAGAGTTTTATCCTCATGTGTGGCCGTTTTTTTATATCTGAGAGTTCCCAGTCGTCGGCTTCAACCCCCATGTAGATACTACCGGAGTGTTCGGAATTGCACATGAATACACTTAACCCAATGTCTTGGTCCATGAAGGAGGTATCAGTGCGGTGAACCAGACAATCAGACTATGTGGTTTTATTGCTCTCACTTAGCCGTAGGAGTTTGATGATGGGTTTACAAAGTAGCCCCTAGTATGTACGCGGCCGTACCAATGCGGATGCATTACATATGTGACTGGGAAACAGTCCTTCGTGTAATACGAAAAAAATCGCTAAAGATTATAAGAAGTTGCCGAGTGGCTGACCAGCTTTCGCCACATCATGATAGTCAATTTTCGGCTTTCTCTACTGAGGTGGTTAACCGGACGACCCAGAAACACAATCGCAGTAGTTCTCCCTTTACTACCATAGCCGATCAGACGGAATGTAGGGTAGCAAACACATGAGTCGGTCAACCCAACTATTAACCAAAGACTTGATTCAGAGATGATGCATATAGTGCCGAACTCGGGACACCGAATTGTGCTTATGAAGCTGTTCGGACTTTTACACATATGTTGCCGTGTAGAGCCCCTGGCAGTTTGTGCTGAGGCGACTAAAGAGACGGAATAAAGTCTATAAGAAAAAAAAATTGGTTTACTGGAATCTGGTTGATATGCTAAAACGTAATCTTACAAAGGGTGCCGTAATCACCAAGGTCATTTTACATGCTAGGGGTCTAAGGCGAGGGAAAAGCTCTGTATAGGTTCTTTAGTGAAGTTATGGTCTAGGATGTCCTTTGCACCTTCTTGCCGCACGTCTGCGCTGCTTTCGCCTGAGTAAGAAAAATTCCTTGAGAGGAATGGTTTTCAACTATTTTGATGCACCTGTGGTAACAGATAAAAAGAAAAATAATTAAAGAAAAGGGGAAGGCCATATATTATCGAGTCATACTATAGGCTTGTCCGAATGGTGCCCCCGTTGATGCCCAAGGTACTTTGAGTGCGTAATTATGCACG
This sequence comes from Triticum urartu, assembly GCF_003073215.2. NCBI lineage: Eukaryota > Viridiplantae > Streptophyta > Magnoliopsida > Poales > Poaceae > Triticum > Triticum urartu. The sequence goes on along the minus strand of NC_053023.1, from coordinate 335,614,159 downwards.
CGCGGTACAACTTTCGTGGATATACATGGAAATCGACGGAGGCAAAGCTTTGTTACTCCAGCTATGGAATTGTCAAGCTATTAGCATGCGGAATTGGCCGGCCTTGTGTAATAGAGTCCAGCGGCTTAATAGCCGATGAGGTGTGCGGCTTCACGGGGCCACTTTGTATTTCGGCCAAAATGCCCATGGTATGCTCCTTAGTATGGAGGGAGCATTCCGTGTTTCCATTGATTATAATGACGCCACATGGACCGGGCATCTTGAGCTTAGATAGGTGTAGTGCGGAACTGCATTAAAGCGGGCGGAAGCGGTTCGTCCGAGCAGTGCGTGATATCTGCTGCAGAAGGGGACGATATCGAAGATCAAGTCTTCGCTTCGGAAGTTGTCCGGCAAACTGAAGACGACTTCCAGTGTGATTGAGCCCGTGTAGCAGGCCTCTATACCGAGTATTACTCCTTTGAAGGTAGTTTTACTGGGCTTGATTCTTGACGGATCAATGCCCATTTTACGGGCAGTGTCTTGATAAAGTAGATTCAGACTACTGCCGCCATCCATGAGGACTCGCGAGAGGTGGAATCCATCGATGATTGGATCGAGGACTAGAGCTACCGAACCACCATGAGGGATATTGGTTTGGTGGTCCTTTTGATCGGAAGTGATCAGACAAGCCGACCATGGTTGAATTTTGGGGTGACCGGATCTATGGCGTAGAAGTCCCGTAATGCGCGCTTGTGCTCCTTCTTAGGGATATGTGTGACATATATCATGTTCACTATTTTTACCTTGGGGGAAATTGCTTTTGTCCCCCGTGTTCGGTTGACGAGGCTCTTGGTCGTCGTCGTCGCTGGGCGGCCCTTTCCCCTTGTGTTCGGCATTGATTTTGCCGTCCTGTTTAAAGACCCAACAATTCCTGTTGGTGTGATTAGTGGGTTTATTGAGGGTGCCATGAATATGGCAAGGCCGATCAAGTATTCGGTATAAACTGGATGGGCCATCTTTGTTTGCCTTGAATGGCTTCTTTCATTGACTGGGTTTGGAGCCACTGAATCCGGTGTTGACCGCCGTGTCTTGGGTTCCTTCATTATTGTTTCGGCGCTTGTGTTTGTCGTGTCGTGGCTTGCCATTGCCGTCCCTGGTTTCGGAGGTGTCAGGGTCGCTAGTTCTGTTGCTTCTACGAGCAAGCCAGCTATCATCTCCCACGCCAAAGCGGGTCATCAGTGCGGTAAGGGCTGCCATGGACTTCGGCTTTTCTTGGCCGAGGTGTCGAGCGAGCCACTCGTCTCAGACGCTATATTTGAAGGCCGTGAGGGCTTCCGCGTCTGGAAAATCCACAATCTCGTTCTTTTTTATTAGAAACCCGGTCCAGAGCTGCCGGGCCGATTCCTTGGATTGCTGAATTATATGACTAAGGTCATCGGCTTCTGGGGGCCGAACATAGGTACCTTGGAAGTTGTCTATAAATGCGTCCTCCAAGTCTTCCCAGCTACCAATAGAATTTTCTGGTAGGATGTTCAGCCAGTGACGTGCTGGCCCCTTGAGTTTTAGGGGGAGGTACTTGATGGCATGTAAATCATCACCGCGTGCCATGTGAATGTGGAAGAGAAAGTCTTCAACCCATACTGCAGGATCTGTTGCGCCATCATATGATTCGATGTTCACGGGTTTAAAACCTTCTATGAACTGGTGCTCCATTACTTCATCGATGAAGCATAGGGGGTGTGCGACGCCTTTGTATCGGGCAACATCACGGTGCAGTTCGGATGAAGTCTGTATGCGGTTTTTTGCCCTGGTGGGGTTGTGTTTGTGGCGTCAGTCCTGATGGCCGTCTTCTTGCGCTTGGCCACGTCCCCTTGATCTGTAGATTGACCTAGTCTGGCCAGCTCTATTGTCCAGGTCCTGACATAGGTCATAAGTGTATCCCCAAGCTGTTGTTTCTCTGCTCTTACGGCGAGGTGGTGTGGGCTGGTGTTCGACTTGAGTTGTCATTCTTTCCTGGCCACGTGGTGGTCGGTCGGGTCCGCCAGCCGCATTACATGCGGGTGGTATGGGCTCCAGCGCCTCATCATTTACGCTTCGGGTAACTCTTAGTTGGGCGTTCAAGGTCGTATTCTTTGGCTGCCAAGACATTAGTCCATCTGTCGTTGAGCAGATCTTGGTCAGCTTGTAGCTGCTGCTACTTTTTCTATAGGCTTCTAGATGTGGCTATTAGCTGGCACTTAAATCGCTCTTGTTCGAGGGGTTCCTCTGGCACGATGAAATCTTCGCGCCGAGGCTCACGTCGTCCTCGGAGAGTGGAAGATAGTTGCTATCCGGCGAGTCTTTGTTCCCTGCTTGCTCTTCAGGGTCGACCTGCCCATCCTCCCGATCATCCTATTCTGCTGTTGGTTCGATGGGGTCTTCTTGGTCTTCGGCGTTCTCCGGAGTGTCATCGTCTCCGGTGCCGGTATTGTTGTCCTTTCTGCGACATGATTTTGAGCGGCGCCGCTGACGTCGACGCTTTGGTGGTATTTCAGGAGGTTCGTCATTGACTGGATCCTTCTCATCATCGCCGTCGCCCTTTTTAGGTGTGTCCACCATGTACACGTCGTATGAGGAAGTGGTCGTCCAGCGTCCGGTGAACGGCAGGTTTTGGGCCTGTTCCTCTCTGGCATCATCGTTCGTGCCATCGATGTCTTCGGAGGCGTAGTCGAGCATGTCGGTTAGGTCCGTAACAGTGGCTATAAAGTGGATGGTGGGTGGGAGGTAAAATTCCCTATTTTCAGCCCCTAGTCTGGGCTGGGCGCAATTCGGAAGAGGTTCCTCTGTGATGGCGAGGAATCGCATTTGGTCCAAAGCCTCGTTTAAGAGCGAGGTTTGGATGGGGACCGAAGTTCTTCGACCGAGCTCGCAAGACACGGATTGCGAGGGTCCGGAGCTAGAGTCCGGAGAAGAGTCCGGCTTTGTGATGGCTGCTGGTAGTGCTATCCTCTGTTCTCCATCATTGAGCTCTATAGCCGTAAATAGTCTGGCGGGCTCTAGAATCCCATCTTCGGACCTGGTGATGCGCTCCGGATCTAAGGCTGGAGCGGTGGTTGGAGCCGCAAACCCTTGGCAGATCAAGTCTCCTCGGATGTCGGCGACATAGTTTAGATTTCCGAAATTGATCTGGTGACCAGGGGCATAGCTGTCGAGCTGCTCCAGGTGACCAACCGAGTTGGCCCGTAGTGGGAAGCCGCCGAATAAGAAGATCTGGCCGGGGAGAAAAATCTCTTTCCCGGCATTATTGTTGTAGGATGATCAATGAAGCCATCAAGCCTTTCAGTGACGGCACAGTGGAACTCTCAATGAAAGAACCAATGTTAGTGTTAGAACTAGCAGATCTTGGGTAGGGGGTCCCGAACTGTACGTCTAAGGATCTAAGGTAATAGGAGGCAGAGACACAGTGTTTACCCAGGTTCGGGCCCTCTTGATGGAGGTAATACCCTAAGTCCTGCCTGGTTGACTTTGATGAGTATAGGGGTTACAAGAGTTGATCTACCACGATATTATAATGGCTAAACCCCAGATGTCTAGCCTGTATGATTATGATTGCCTCTATGGACTAAACCCTCCGGTTTATATACACACCGGAGGGGACTAGGGTTGTACAAAGTCGGTTTACAGGGAAAGGAATCTTCATATTCGCAAGCCAATCTTGCCATCCACGCAAAGGGGACTCCCATCCGGTCACGGGGAAAAGTCTTCCATCTTGTATCTTCATGGCCCATCAGTCCGGCCCACATCACATAGCCCGGACACCCGAGGACCCCCTAATCCAGGACTACCTCACATGGCGCTGTGGCGCCAAGGCTTTCCGCAAGACATCATCAACAACCGTGAGTTCTACGCGAAAAGCAGGGCGTAGAGGGAGAAGAGGAGGGCGGGGCAAGCCGCCTATCGCGAGGACAGGCATACGCGGAAGGAGGCCGCTCAATTAAACATCAAGCTAGGAGCAGCGTCGCCCTGGGACTCTGACGATGATCGATATCTTGACGCCTACATTAAGATGTCGGAGGAGGACATCACCGAGGCGGAGTCGGACGACGAGGAGTAGTTGAACTATCTATTTTTGTATCTATCTATGCTAAGAACTATCTATGTATCTACCTGTGGGTGTATCGACTCGGAGTTGAATGTGTATAGAGTAAGAGTAGAAAGGAGAAAAAAATATAGCATGTCTGCTGGAGTGACGCATGTGCGCAATTTTTTTGCATTGGCCGCTGGAGCCAGCACTCCGCGGCCCGCAAAAACTCGCTATTCTAGCGCTGTAAACACTTTTTTAATGCACTGCGCGTTGCGCTTCTGTTGGAGATGCTCTAACATGGCATATGAGTGCTTTAATGTTGCGCCGAAGATGCGTGAGTATTGTATTTTTCTTTCTATGATGAGATTTTAAAACCACTAGTGCGAACATGCAGAGGAGCAACGAAGACCAAACATGGGATATTGGGGACATCTTAAAGGAACGTGCCAAGTTAAAGAGGAGCTGCACAGAACCTGTAAAACGAGCTTTGGTAAGTAACACCCTTTCAATTACTTTTGTTTAGCCTCGTGTTCATCTATGTGTATATGTTGTAGTTTCTGTTTCTCTTATCCTCATGTTCTTAGCTTGATGCTCTCTTCACCCAAGCCAAAGAAGAGATGGAAGAAGCCAGAAAGAAGCTAGCAGAGGCAGAGCAGGCTAGGCGTCTCCTGCTATCTAAAACTATTGACAATACAAATTTTTCTACATAATAGCTAGGTTCAAATGTTTATCCAATCAGCATGCATGTTGTGATGTCTGTGCATCTACTGATGTGGCACCAAATATTTATTTTCCGGGTGATGTAATAACAACAATTACATTCCAAACAATAACAGACGAAGAGTTTGACATGGTATAGTTCACACGCAAGCCCAACATTCCAATTTCATCTTCCACATCAAACTCATGTTCACAGATATCTGCACATTCATAGATAATGTCCACAACCATGATTCACTTCAAATCCAAAAAAATGTGAGGAGAGTGATAAATAAATAAAAATCTCAAGTTCCTACATTTATAACTAGAAAAATCTCAATTTCCTACAATGGAGGTAGGCAGGGCAGTCTGAAGCTGGTTGCATGCGGCGAGGAGGCGTGTCCAGCCTGGCCTGCAGCGAGTGGGGCCCTCTTGGCCGGTGCGCCGGTTCAGTGCTTGCGCTATGAGAGGTCACATCCATGTTAGAGCAATCACTCCCTCCAGTCCTTTTTTGTTTGGGTATAACAAAATCTCATTTCCGTTCACATTTTACATGTAAAATTCGTGGACAAACGTTGACCCAAAAAACGATGGGGACTAGTAAACCAGGATAGAGATAGTAGTTATGAATTCCATTTTCGCTCCATACCAATCGTTCAAAAAACTAGTACTTACCCTGCTAAAAATGATATTTTAAACATGGCTACTCGATCTGTGGCGACTGGCGAGCCACCGCCACCAGGTCATTCACCTATGGTCCCGACCAATAACTCCTACGGATCAAATTATCACGTGAGCTGGCTATTCCTACAAAGGTGCGCTACACCATGTACCCGGTACCCGCGCATGCAACAATCGTGCACCTAGGGTTTTAGGGTTTATTTGTTTACGGTGCCTTTATGTAACTCTCATGTGTGTGAGACAGTGGGAGACCGACTGCGTGCGTGCGCCTCTTCTCTTCGTATATGTACTCCATCGTTTGTCTGGTGTCCAAAAAATTATACAGTAGTAATAACTAGCAATGTCCAATGCGTTGCCACACGATCAAACTAGATTAATACATATTCACCAATTTGATAGAAAAGAGTCTAGTTTTAAAATACGTATATCACTAAAAATATGTTATGTTTCATTCAAAATATATTCCTTTGGTGGTTTTGATGAGATAAGGGAGGAATGTGGTTGGTTTCAAGATTCGAGAAATGGTATATCTCTATCTACTCTTATGAAAAACAGAGTTGGTGATGATGGTGTGCCTGCCATCCTGCAATATTGGCTGTCCGACTTATATCTGACAAATAAGAAGGAAACTATCGAAATTTTGCAAAAAGATACCCACACCCCTCTCCACATTTGCAAATAAGGGCTTCCCTCGTTCATCTTTTCTCCCATGAGATAAACTACTCATACAAATGCATCTTGATGTTCCGTGCAACACATGGGCATCTTGCTAGTTGTTGCAAATATCCCATGTCTATGTGTGTGGTGTGTGTGAGAGAGAGAGGGAGAGAATAGGAGGATGAAGTGTGTATGTAACAAAGACACAAAGAGTGTGTGTGCGAGAGGTATCACCATAAAATGAGGCGACAATGTGTGTGTGCACAATCGAGAGGTCGTGTCTCAAGATGAGACAAAAAATCTACATAGATACAAGGAGCGCGAGAGAGACATGTATGAGATAGTGGAAACAAGAGTGTGCGAGTGTATAAAACTATCCGGAAGCTAGTCGATCAATGTTTGTGAGAGAAATACAAGTCGGGGGTGCGAAAGTGAGAATTTTGTGTGTGTGTGTGTGTGAGAGAGAGAGAGATGGTAGTCAAGAAGGGGAGTGGAAGCCGGAGTTGTGTGTGTGACAGAGAGAGAAGGGGGGGGGTTGTCTGATCGTTAAACAAATGAATAATGTCAGTTTTATAAATGAGATGAAGATGAAAAGGAGACCGCAAAAAATATTGTCTGTGAGGTAACGAGTAATTATAGTGGTAGGAGTCATATGTAGAGAGATATAGGGTGCGTGAGAGAACCCTAGAGAGAAAGACAAAGTGAAAGACGAGTGAGAGTGTGTGTGTGGTGGTGAAAAAGAAAGCTTAGGTACCTAGTGATACCAGAGAACGATAGAGACCTGAGAGATAATGAAAACCATGTAATGTATAACGATAAGGAGAGTGTGACACTTCTCCAGGGAGACGTCGAGAGACCATGTTTATGAAAATAGGAGAAACATGAAGTGAGCGTGCGGGTGAGCTGGAAAAAAGAGAGTGATAGTGATGACCCACAAGTGTAGGGGATCTATCATAGCCTTCTCGATAAGTAAAAGTGTCGAACCCAATGATGACAAGAAGGAAATTATAAGAGGTTTTCAGCAAGGTATTTTCTGCAAGCACTGAAATTATCGGTAACAGATAGTTTTGTGATAAGGTAATTGGTAACGGGTAACAAGTAATAAAAGTAAATAAGGTGCAGCAAGATGGCCCAATCCTTTTTTAGCAAAGGACAAGCCTTGAAAAACTCTTATATGAAGGAAAGCGCTCCCGAGGACACATGGGAATTATCGTGAAGCTAGTTTTCATCACGTTCATATGGTTCGCGTTCGGCACTTTGATAATTTGATACGTGGGTGGACCAGTGCTTTGGTACTGACCTTCTTTGGACAAGCATACCACTTATGATTAAGCCCTATTGCGAGCATCCACAACTACAACAAAAGTATTAAGGTAAACCTAACCATAGCATGAAACATATGGATCCAAATCAGCCCCTTACGAAGCAACGCATAAACTAGGGTTCAAGCTTCTGTCACTCTAGCAACCCATCATCTACTTATTTACTTACCAATGCCTTCCTCTAAGCCAAAACAATGGCGAAGTGCCATGTAGTCGACGTTCACTTGACACCACTAGAGGAAAGACAACATACGTCTCATCAAAATATCGAACGAATACCAAATTCACATGACTACTTATAGCAAGACTTCTACCATTTCCTCAGGAAGAAACATAACTACTCACAAAGCATATTCATGTTAATAATCAGAGGGGTATTAATATGCATAATGGATCTGATCATATGATCTTCCACCAAGTAAACCAACTAGCATCAACTATAAAGAGTAATCAACACTACTAGCAACCCACAGGTACCAATCTGAGGTTTGGATACAAAGATTGGATACAAGAGATGAACTAGGGTTTGAGATTAGATGGTGGTGGTGAAGATGTTGATGGAGATTGACCCCCTCCTAATGAGAGGATCGTTGGTGATGACGATGGTGATGATTTCCCCCTCCCGGAGGGATGTTTCCCCGGCAGAACAGCTCCGCCGGAGCCCTATATTGGTTCCACCAAGGTTCCGCCTCGTGGCGGCGGAGTTTTTCCCCGTGAGATTGCTTTTGATTTTTTCCTCGACGAAAGACTACATATAGCCAAAGATGGGCATCAGAGAGCCATCAGGGGGCCCACGAGGCAGGGGCGCGTCCCCTACCCTTATGGACGGTGGGTGGCCCCCCTCTGGTACTTCTTTCACCCAATATTTTTTATATATTCTGAAAATAAATCCCTTGGAGTTTCAGGTCTTTTGGAGATGTGAAGAATAGGTCTCTAATATTTGCTCCTTTTCCAACCCAGAATTTCAGCTGCCAGCATTCCCCCTCTTCATGTAAACCTTGTAAAATAAGAGAGAAAAGGCATAAGTATTGTGACATAATGTGTAATAACAACCCATAATGCAATAAATATCTATATAACAGCATGATGCAAAATGGAAGTATCAACTCCCCCAAGCTTAGACCTCGCTTGTCCTCAAGCGAAAGCCGAAATCGAAAAATATGTCCACATGTTTAGAGATAGAGGTGTCGATAAAATAAAATACGGACATGAGGGCATCATGATCATTCTTAGAACAACAACATATATATATTGTCATATGATTTCTTATGCTAAAGTAACAATTCATTCACATACTCAAGTATGAATCAGAAACTTTATTGAAAACTAACAAACTATAATCTCAGTCATTGAAGCAATTGCAATTTATCATAACATAGGAAAGAGTCAATATAAGTGCTTCTCAGCAAGTCCACATACTCAACCATCATTTAGTCTTTCACAATTGCTAACACTCGCGCGATATTTATGGTTATGAAGTTTTAATCGGACATAGAGAAAGATAGGGGCTTATAGTTTTGCCTCCCAACATTTTACCTTAAGGGTAATGTCAACAATAATAGTTCATGAAAACTCACATCCAATTGGCCATATATATTGGGATCTCTCCAACACATTGTGCTTGCCAAAGTATAAAATGTAAAAAGGAAAGGTGAAGATCACCATGACTCTTATATGAAGTATAAGACAAGAACAATAGATAGGTCCTTCGTAGAGGGAAGTAGAGGTTGTGATGTGCTTTTATGGTTGGATGCACAAAGTCTTAATGTGAAAGAATGTCACTTTATATTGCCACTTGTGATATGGATTATTATTATGCAGTCCATCGCTTTTATTTCTTCCACATCACAAGATTGTATAAAGCTTATTTTCTCCACACTAATAAATCATACATATTTAGAGAGCAATTTTTATTGCTTGCAACGATGACAACTTACTTGAAGGATCTTACTCAATCTATAGGTAGATATGGTGGACTCTTATGGCAAAACTGGGTTTAAGGATATTTGGAAGCACAAGTAGTATTTCTACTTGGTGCAAAGAAATTGGCTAGCATGAGGGGGAAAGGAAAGATCAACATGTTGGATGATCCATGACAATATAATTCATCTCAGATGTAAGAAAACATAACCCATTACGTTGTCTTCCTTGTCCAACATCAACTCTTTAGCATGTCATATTTTAATAAGTGCTCACAATCATAAAAGATGTCCAAGATAGTATATTTATATGTGAAAACCTCTCTTTCTTTATTACTTCCTATTAATTGCAACGATGACCAAAACTATGTTTGTCAACTCTCAACAACTTTTGTTCATCATAATCTTTATATGTGAAGTCATTACTCTCCATAAGATCCATATGATCTCTTTATTTATTTGTATTCTTTCTCTTTTATTTTATTCCCTCAAGATCATAGCAAGATAATCAAGCCCTTGATTCAACACTTATCTTTATTATATATAGCTCACAGACTCGATTACATAGAAGGATCATAAAGCAAAAATCAAAATTAGATCATACTAAAATTTTATTCTACTAGATCAGGATATTACCAAAATGATCGAACTAAGAAAAAACGGTAAAGATAGAAATGTGATGGTGATATGATACCGGGGCACTCCCCCAAGCTTGGCAGTTTCCAAGGGGAGTGCCCATACCCGATACTCAATTATTCTTTGTTGGTGAAGAAGGTGTTGTTGATGATGGATAGTCGCACATCGAGCGTAGGAGATCCTCCAATTTGTGGATAATGCCCTTGAGTGCGATGATATGCTCCTTCAACAAAATATTTTCACTTGTGAGACACTTGTTTTGAATACAAGCTAACTCAATCATCTTGAAAGCCTCAATCTCTGTTGGGGTAAAGAGATTGTGGTGAGATTGATGGATGTCTTCTTTTGCTACTGCCAGAACTTGGTCCCCCATGGCCTTCTTGATCCCATCATCCTTGTTGATCTCTCCGGGCTCTTCTCTCTTCAGCTCTATCTTCATTAGCCAAGCATCGTTGCCCTCATTGTTGGAGGAGGAGGGAGACGACATGATGCCTGGCCTTGACAACCCTGGCAGAAAACAGCTCGAAAGAAAAACGGGAGATATTTGCATGATACGATGGTCAAAACCTTCAGGAGATTATATAATGAAGTTTTACCGACCAAAAGAAGTATCATGCAAGAAAACAGAGTCCGGAGGGCACACGAGGTGCCCACGAGGCAGGGGGCGCCCAGGGGGTAGGGCGTGCCCTCCACCCTCGTGGAAGCCTCGTGTCCTTCCCGGACTGCTCCTTATTTTCCTATTTTCTTAAATATTCCCAAACGGAGAAAAATTGCCATTAGAATTGTTTTGGTGTCGGTTTACTTACCGTACTACGTACCTATTCCTTTCCGGAGTCTGAAACATTCTGGAAAGTGTCCCTTATGTATTCCTCCAGGGTCACGATTTCAATAACATTAGTTTCGACGTTTATAGGATTACCTGAGATATAATATTTGATTCTTTGACCGTTCACTACACTCGGATTTGTGCCTTCGAAGTTGTTCATTTTTGTGGCACCGGAACGATAGACCTCCTCGATGACATAAGGACCTTCCCATTTAAAGAGGAGTTTGCTAGCAAAAAATCTTAAACGAGAGTTCTATAACAATACATAATCACCTACATTAAACTCACATTTTTGTATCCTTTTATCATCCCATCTTTTAACTTTTTCTTTAGACAGTTTGGCATTCTCATAAGCCTGGGTTCTCCATTCATCAAGTGAGCTAATGTCAAAAAGCCTCTTCTCACCAGCAAGTTTGAAATCATAATTGAGCTCTTTAATGGCCCAATATGCCTTATGTTTTAGTTCAAGAGGTAAGTGACATGCTTTACCATAAACCATTTTATATGGAGACATATCCATAGGATTTTTGTATGCAGTTCTATAAGCCCATAATGCATCATCAAGTTTCTTGGACCAATCCTTTCTAGATCTATTAACAGTCTTTTGCAAAATTAATTTAAGCTCTGTATTGCTCAGTTCTACTTCACCACTAGACCGTGGATGATATGAGGACGCAATTCTATGAATAACATCATAATTTGCAAGCATTTTATGAAAGGCACGATGAATAAAATGTGAACCACCATTAGTCATTAAGTATCTAGGGACTCCAAACCTCGGAAAAATAACTTCCTTAAGCATCTTAATAGATGTTTTATGATTAGCACTACTAGTTGGAATAGCTTCTACCCACTTAGTAACGTAATCAACGGCAACTAAAATATGTGTATACCCATTAGAGGAAAGAAACGGTCCCATATAATCAATGCCCCAAACATCGAATGGTTCAATAACAAGTGAATAATTCATAGGCATTTCTTGACGTCCACTAAATTACGAATTCTGTGACATTCATCACAAGAGAAAAAAAACTTACGGGCATCCTTGAAGAGAGTAGGCCAATAAAACCGGATTGCAGTACCTTATGTGCAGTTCTATCTCCAGCGTGGTGTCCTCCATAAGCCTCGGAGTGACACTTGCGTAGGATCTGTTCCTGTTCATGCTTAGGTACACAACGTCTAATAACACCATCCGCTCTTTCTTTATAAAGATGCGGGTCATCCCAGAAGTAATGTCTTAAATCATAGAAGAACTTTTTCTTTTGTTGGTATGTGAAACTAGGTGGTATAAATTTAGCAACAATATAATTAGCATAATCAGCATACCATGGAGCAGTACGAGAAGCATTTATGACAGCTAGTTGTTCATTAGGGAAGCTATCATCAATAGGTAGTGGGTCATCAAGAACATTCTCTATCCTAGAAATGTTGTCTGCAACGGGGTTCTCATCTCCCTTTCTATCAATAATATGCAAATCAAATTCTTGAAGCAAGAGAAACCATCTAATAAGTCTAGGTTTAGCATCTTTCTTTTCCATAAGTTATTTAATAACAGCATGATCAGTGTGAACAGTTACTTTAGAATCAACAATATGAGGTCTAAACTTATCACAAGCAAATACAACTGCTAAAAATTCTTTTTCAGTAGTAGCATAATTTCTCTGGGCACTGTCTAGAGTTTTACTAGCATATTGGATAACATTTAATTTCCTATCAACTCTTTGACCTAGAACAGCCCCTACAGCATAATCACTAGCATCACACATGATTTCAAATGGTATATTCCAATCAGGAGGCTGAACAATAGGTGTAGAAATCAAAGCTTTCTTAAGTATTTCAGATTCTTCTACACAATCATCATCAAAGACAAAAGGAACATCTTTTTGTAAGACATTAGTCAGAGGCTTGGAAATTTTGGAGAAGTCCTTAATGAAGCTCCTATAAAAACCGGCATGACCAAGGAAACTTCTTATACCTTTAATGTCCTTGGGTCACGACATCTTTTCAATAGCATCAACTTTAGCTTTATCAACTTCCTCTTTCAGAAATTTTATGCCCCAAGACATTACCTTCATTAACCATAAAGTGGCACCTCTCCCAATTCAAAACAAGATTAGTTTCTTCACATCTCTGCAAAACTCGATCAAGGTTTCTTAAGCAATCATCAAAAGAAGTCCCATAAACAAACAAATCATCCATGAATACCTCAACAATCTTTTCACAAAAGTCAGAGAATATAGCAGTCATACATCTTTGAAAGGTAGCAGGTGCATTACATAAACCAAAAGGCATACGTCTATAAGCAAAGGTAGCGAAAGGGCAAGTAAAAGTTTCTTTTCTTGATCCTCTTTTGACACAGGTATTTGAGAGAAACCAGAATAACCATCTAGAAAGCAAAAATGTGTATGCTTGGATAATCTTTCTTGCACTTGATCAATAAAAGGTAAAGGGTAATGATCCTTTTTAGTAGCTTTATTTAATTTGTGGAAATCAATTACCATTCTATAACCTGTAACAATTCTTTGTGGGATCAATTCATCTCTATCATTAGGAACAACAGTAATACCTCCCTTCTTAGGGACACAATGGACAGGACTTACCCACTGACTATCAGCAACGGGATAAATTATACCTGCCTCTAGAAGCTTTAGTATTTCTTTTCTTACCACTTCTTTCATATTAGGATTTAACCATTGTTGGTGAGCAACAACCGGTTTCGCGTCTTTCTCCAATTTTACTTTGTGTTGGCATAGAGTGGGACTAATGCCCTTAAGATCATTGAGAGTATATCCAATAGTAGCACGATGCTTCTTTAGAGTTTTAAATAATTTCTTTTCTTCATGCTCTGAAAGGTTGGCACTAATAATAACAGGAGATATCTCTTTCTCATCAAGATAAGCATATTTAAGAGTATCAGGTAAAGTTTTAAGCTCAAACACGGGATCACCCTCGGGAGGGGGAGGATCCCCTAAGATTTCAACAAACAAGTTGTGCTTCAAAATTGGTCCCTGTTTAAAGAATACTTCGTCTATTTCCCTTCTTTCATTCATAAACATATCATTTTCATGGTCTAGCAAATATTGTTCTAAAGGATCACTAGGAGGCACGGAAATAGAAGCAAGACCAATAATTTCATCTTTACTAGGCAATTCTTTATCATAGGGTTGTCTATGAAATTTAGCAAGATTAAATTCATGAAACATATCCCCTAAACCAACAGAAACAATATCTTTATTGCAGTCTATCCTAGCATTAACAGTATTGAAGAAGGGTCTTACAAATATAATGGGACAAAAGTTATCTTGTGGGGAACCAAGAACAAGAAAATCAGCAGGATACTTAACCTTCCCACACAAGATTTCAAAGTCTCTAACAATCCCAATGGATGAAATAGTATCTCTATTAGCAAGCTTAATTGTAACATCTATCTCTTCTATATTAGCAGGTGCAATATCATGCATAATTTCTTTGTATAAGGAATGAGGTATTGCACTTGCACTAGCACCCATATCACATAAGCCATGATAGCAATGATCTCCTATTTTAATAGAAATAACAGGCATGCCAACAACAGGTCTATGTTTATTTTTAGTACCAGGTCTAGCAATTCTAGCAGCTTCATCACAGAAGTAAATAACATGCTCATCAATATTATCGGCCAAGAGATCTTTAACCATAGCAACACTAGGTTCAACTTTAATTTTCTCATGGGGTTTGGGTGTCTTATATTACTTTTGTTGACCATAGTTGAAGCTTTAGCATGATCCTTTATTCTAACAGGAAAAGGTGGTTTCTCAATATAAGCAGTAGGAACAACATGATCATTATAATTGATAGTCTTTTCTTCAACTTTAACAGGTGCAACTACTTTTACTTCAATGGGAGGATTATATTTGAACCACTTCGCCTTAGGGAGATCAACATGAGTAGCAAAGGATTCATAGAAAGAAGCTACTATCTCAGAGTCAAGTCCATATTTAGTGCTAAATTCACGAAAAGCATTGGTATCCATAAAAGATTTAACACAATCAAACTTAGGTGTTATACCTGACTCCTTACCTTCGTCGAGATCCCAATCTTCAGAGTTGCGTTTAATTCTTTCTAATAAATCCCATTTGAATTCAATAGTCTTCATCATAAAAGATCCAGTACAAGAAGTATCGAGCATGGAGCGATTACTGAGAGAAAGCCGAGCATAAATTTTTTGAATAATCATTTCTTTTGAGAGCTCATGTTTGGGGCATGAATATAACATTGACTTAAGCCTACCCAAATCTTGAGCGATGCTTTTGTAACACCCCAGATGTAACTTTCCCTATTTGTACTCCAACTCGTGCCCGTTTCCGGCGTTAAGTTATATTTATTATCTCGGGTTCGGGTTTTTGTCTCTGTGTGTTGTTGTCGTTGTCATGCATCTCATATCATGTCATCATGTGCATTACATTTGCATACGTGTTCGTCTCTTGCATTCGAGAATCTTCCCCGTTTTCCGTTTTGCATTCCGGCGCTTCGTTCTCCTTCGGTGGCCATTTCTAGCTTTCTTTCGTGTGTGGGGATTAAACATTTCCGGATTGGACCGAGACTTGCCAAGCGGCCTTGGTTTACTACCGGTAGACCGCCTGTCAAGTTTCGTATCATTTGGACTTTGTTTGATACTCCAACGGTTAACCGAGGGACCAAAAAGGCCTCGTGTGTGTTGCAGCCCAACACCCCTCCAATTTGGCCCAAAACCCACCAAACTCTGCTCCATCATCTAGAGCGTTCGATCACGATCGCGTGGCCAAAAACCTCACCTCATTTGGACTCTCCTAGCTCCCTCTATGCCTATTTAAACACCCCCCGATTTTCGGATCTCCTCCTACTTCTGAAACCCTAATTTTCCACCGCGCGCCGCCGGACATTGTCCGCCCGGGTCGGACACACCGCCGCCAGCCAACCGCCTCCTGCCACATGGCACCCGTCACCTCGCCGCCGCCGCGGCCCGGGGACCCCGGAGCCGGCCCCCGCGGCCCGAGCCGCCGCGCCGCCACCTCCCTCCCTCCGAGACGCAGCCGCCGGCGCGCCGCCGTCGCCGCCTCCGCGCGCCGCCGCTGCCCCGTCCATCTCCAACTCCGGCCACCTTGACCTCTCCGGCGGTCCCGAGCACTGTTCCGGCGAAGATCCGGCCGTCCTCGTAATCCGTGCAAACCCTAGATCTCGGAGGCGTTTTTTTCTGTAAGTCCCAGAAATTCCGATCCAAGTGCTCATGTTCGTAGCTCTGTAACTTCGCATCCGTAGCTCCGATTCATGCATATAGCATATCAAAATGTTCATCTCAGAGAGTACATAATTTCTTTCCATTGCATCATTTTCATTTGAGTTCATCTTGATGCCCGAAATGCTGTTAGAAGAGGGCAACTTGAGATAATTGCCAGATCTGCTACTCCATTTAGGATTTTGTCATTTTTGCCATGATTAATGTGTGCATGATATGCCCTGATGCTCTACATGTGTTTTCTTAAGGGTTTTGTCATGTTTCCAGAGGTGCAACCCATGTATTTTTATGATGTGTGTGGTGACTAGTGGAAGCTTCCAAAGTGGTGCACTTGCTTATTCTGTTTTCAGGGACAGTAATTTCACTAAGTCCTGGACCTGTTTATCTCATGATGCCATATGTTCATGTTGTTTCCTAGTGATCCGTGCCTCTTTTGAGGATGATCAGTAAGAATTTTTTGTTAACCTTGTAGTGCTCTATCCATCCATGTCTTTGTTTGCAATTATGGAGCACCCAATCTTGAGTCAATCGAGCTCTACTTTTGCTACTTTATGAATCTGGGCAGATTGTCAACTTGTTTGCAATTTTGCCGGTGATGTTGTAGTTGATTCGTGCATGCTATGCTTTTGTTCTTGCCATGTATAGCATGCTTTTTGTGCCTTCTTGATGGGTGTATGCTTGTCTTGCCATGACTTGCACCGTAGTGAGTGCCTCGAGCTCGTAACCATGCCTACTTGAGTTATATTTCAGCTTGCTCCAGTTTTCACTAAGTCTGAAAACTGATTATGTTTTTGCTACGTTCACATGCTTGCAATGGTATTTTCTGATCCCTTTTGGCTCAAGGTCACTAAGGGACTTTTGTTAAGCTCTTTGAGTAGCTCCATGCCATGCTTTACTTTGCCATGTTCAGGTCCTGTAGCATGTGGTTTTGTTGCTCCGAAGAGGGCTACCTGATCTGAAATTCCAGAAGTGTTAATTTCACTTAGTATGAGATCTATTTGCCATATGCATTTTTGCCATGCTTTTTTGAACCTGTTAATGGATGAATTGGCCGTAGCTCAGTGCTAGGCTTTTGTTGAGTATCTTGTATGCATCCCTGCCATGTATTTTGTTGTCATGTTTGGGTGCTGTAGCATGTTCATCTCATTGCATTTAGATGCCTACTTGCTGTAAATCGCAGATCGGTGCCATATTTGAATCGCTTGCCATTTCCAAACCGTAACTCTGATTCCGCCATTCTTTATATCGTTTTCAAGCGATTTCATCTCATATTTCCGGTGGTACACTTGGTTTTCCAAGTTGAGTCTAGGTTCATGCATTTCCTGTCATATCTTGCATTTTGTATCCCACATCGCATCCTGCATAGCATATCATCATTACATCATATTGCTTGGTCTTGCACGTGGTTGATTGTATCCTTGTTGCTTGTTTGTCTTGTTTGGGTAGAGCCGGGAGACGAGTTCGTGAACGAGGAGCCCGTTGAGTTTACTTTCGAGGATCCAGTCAACTCTGACAATTGTGCAGGCAAGATGATCATACCCTCGATATCACTACTATCTTTGCTATGCTAGTTTGCTCGCTCTTTTGCTATGCCATTGCTACGATGCCTACCACTTGCTTGCAAGCCTCCCAAATTTCCATGTCAAACCTCTAACCCACCATGTCCTAGCAAACCGTTGATTGGCTATGTTACCGCTTTGCTCAGCCCCTCTTATAGCGTTGCTAGTTGCAGGTGAAGTTTGGAGGCCGTTCCTTTTTGGAACATCTTTTATTTACTTGTTGGGATATCATTATATTGCTATGTTATCTTAATGCATCTATATACTTGGCAAAGGTTGGAAGGCTCGGCCTCTCGCCTAGTGTTTTGTTCCACTCTTGCCGCCCTAGTTTCCGTCATATCGGTGTTATGTTCCCGGATTTTGCGTTCCTTACGCGGTTGGGTTATAATGGGAACCCCTTGATAGTTCGCATTGATTAAAGCTTTTCCAGCAATGCCCAACCTTGGTCTTACCATTTGCCACCTAGCCTCTTTTTCCCTCGGGTTTCCGGAGCCCACGGGTCATCTTATTTTAAACCCCCCCCGGGCCAGTGCTCCTCTGAGTGTTGGTCCAAACTAGAGTCCTGTGCAGCGCCCCCTCGGGGAAACTCGAGGTTTGGTTTTAGTTGTATGGAGCGCTCATCTGAGTGTGCCCTGAGAAAGAGATATGTGCAGCTCCTATCGGGATTTGTCGGCACATTCGGGCGGTGTTGCTGGTCTTGTTTTAACCTGTCGAAGTGTCTTGAGTTACCGAGATACTGAGTCTGATCGGAACGTCTTGGGAGGAGGTCTATTCCTTCGTTGACCGTGAGAGCTTGTCATGGGCTAAGTTGGGACTCCCCTGCAGGGATTTGAACTTTCGAAAGCCGTGCCCGCGGTTATGGGCAGATGGAAATTTGTTAATGTCCGGTTGTAGATAACTTGAACCTTAATTTAATTAAAATGAATCAACTGAGTGTGTTACCGTGATGGCCTCTTCTCGGCGGAGTCCGGGAAGTGGACACGGTGTTTGAGTAATGTTTGCGCAGGTTGTTCTCTAGTTTCTCGCTCGTGCTTGGCCTTCTCTTCTCGCTCTCTTTTGCGAATAAGTTAGCCACCATACTTGCTAGTCGCTTGCTGCAGCTCCACATATAATTACCTTGCCTTACCTATAAGCTTAAATAGTCTTGATCGCGAGGTTGCGAGATTGCTGAGTCCCTGTGGCTCACAGATTACTATTACACCAGATGCCGGGCCCTATGATTCTACTCCAGAAGACGCATATGAGCTCAAGTGGGAGTTCGACGAAGACTCTCAACGATACCATGTTTCCTTTCCCGATGATCAGTAGTGGTGCCCAATTGGGGGTGATTGGGACCGTGTCGCATGTTGGGTTCTCTTTTATTTTGGCGCCGTAGTCGGGCCATGAGTGTTTGGATGATGTAATGTTATTTATGTACTTGATTGACGTGGCGAGTGTAAGCCAACTATGTTATCTCCCCTTTATTATTTATATTATTTATATTACATGGGATGTTGTGAAGATTGCCTAACTTGCAACATATGCCTTCAATGCGATTATGTCTCTAAGTCGTGCCTCGACACGTGGGAGCTATAGTCGCATCGAGGGTGTTATAAGTTGGTAATCAGAGCCTTCCCCGACCTTAGGAGCCCCATTGCTTGATCGTTTTTAGTGGCCGAGTTGTGTCTAGAAAAATGTTTTGAGTCATTTAGGAATTATATATCGGAGAGTTTAGGAATTCTTTTTACTTCCCAGTCTCCTCATCGCTCTGGTAAGGCATCCTGACGTAGAGTTTTGACTCTTCTCTTCTCAAATTTCAATAAAAAAAATTTAGGATCACGTGGGTATCTTGGAATCATTCCGGTGGTTTTATGATGAGAACATTGTCTTGGTGCCTCTTGTCAGGGGTTTAGTGGAAGTGTCCTGGGGAGTTGAGCTCTGAGGTGTTGTCATCATAATTTTATCGTTGCAGTTCTGGAATACCTGAGTTTAGTACGCCGACATCGAAAATCTCTTTTATGCAGTTCGTTGGTGAGATGACCTCGACGCCACCCAGTACTGGGGCGGGAGTTCGCTAGTATCGCCATAACTTGTATAACGGATGCTTTTCGAAGGTTGAGGTAGATGGTTTCCGAAGGTTTCTTAGTTATGTGTTGAAGGATGGATACAGCTGGATGTAGGATTTGCTAGTTTGGGTGAGATATTATGCTTCCCCTGTATCCCCAACACCTGATTGCATAACCGGAAAGGTTCGGGAGTTTCATAGGTGGGAATTCTAGTAGCTCTAGTTCTTCTTCCACGGATATTGGATTGAAATTGGGATTTCTTACCGATTATTCGTTCTTGATCCGTACCTTGTTGATTTATTTCTCTACCTTAATTCTACGTGGCTTCTCAATTTATGGATATGTGACCATTTTAAGAGGAATGCATTCATTCATTTTGTTCGGATGTGAAGACTATATGTTGTAATTTTCATTCCGTTGGATTCAGCTTCAATATTTATCTGTCAATGTGCTAATGGTGGTCAACCTCTTCAGGATGGCTCCTCCAACGCGCACGACTCTGAATCCTGATCCGCCACCACCTCCCCCTCCTCCGGAGGCATGGCAAGCTGTGATGGCCGCAACCAATGCAAACACAAAGTTGATCATGCAAATTCTCCAAGAACGTTATCAAGGCAACCAAGGGAATCAAGGCAGCAATCAGAATCACTTTGCTACACTCAACCAGTTCCTTGCTAACGGGCCAAAGACTTTCAGAAATTGTGTTGAGGCAACCGATGCTGACGATTGGCTTGTGGATCTGTGTAAGCATTTCGAGTGCAGTAATTCAAGCCTGAGGACTTTGTCAAGTTCGCTTCCTTCCAACTCAAAGATCAAGCTGTAGAATGGTTCCAGCAGTACAAGGACTCCAGAGGTGGATGTGGTATCACTTGGGATGATTTCCGTCGAGATTTCTGAGCTCATCATATTCCCCAGAGCGTGGTTGAAAGCAAGCGTGAGGAATTCTGCAACCTGAAGCAAGGCTCTTTGTCTGTCTATGACTACAACAAGTTGTTTCAGAAGCTCGCCCGCTTTGCCAAGCAGGACGTCCCTGATGAGAAGAGCATGATATATCAGTTCATGGGTGGTCTCAGAGAAGATATTCCGCTAGCTCTTGTTCTCTTTGAGCCCTTGAGATACGATGAGTTCTACAACATGGCACTGAAGCAAGAGGCTGCTCAGTTGAGGTGTGATGCTTCCAAGAAGCGAGGCAGAGATGTTACTCCTTCCTCTACTCAAGTGGCCAAGCAGCAGAAGTATTGGCTTCCTCCTCCTCCGTTCCGTCAGCCGTATCAGCAGAAGAGCAAAGGTGGCAGTGGTTCTTCCCACCCACCCAACCCTGGCTTTCAGAAGAAGACTTCGTCTCAAGCTCCAAGATCGAGTGCTCCGTATCATCTCCGCTTTCAGAGGTCACGTGCAACAAGTGCCAACAGAAGGGTCACTATGCCAACAAGTGTTTCAACCAGAGGCGTCTTCCTCCTCCTCCTCTTGTCAGATCGTCAAGTACAGTTGTGGTCAAGCATAACCCCAAGTTCGCCAAGGTCAATATGGTGAATGCAGCTCGGGCAAAGGACTCACCAGATGTCATCATGGTTAACCTTCCTGTTAATGATATTCCTGCAAAAGTTCTTTTTGACACGGGTGCATCGCATTGCTTCATTTCCAAACCTTTTGCATCAAAGTATGAGTGTGATTATCAGTATCTGCAACGTTCCTTGCAAATTGTGTCACCGGTCAAGCAGATGACAGCTAACACCTGCGTCCCGAAGGTTACTATCACATTGGGTGACTACAAGTTCCTTTCTTCCCCAATTGTTCTGGGTAACTCGGATATTGATCTTATTCTCGGAATGGATTGGCTTTCTAAGCACAAGGCACATCTTGATTGTGCTGCCAGGCAGATGCAATTGACTCATTCGTCTGAGGATGTTATTGTCTTTGCCGCTCGGGATAATACAATCCGTCTACTTTCCCTCAATGAGAAGGGTGAATTGGATGCCATCTCTCAAATTCCAGTCGTTTGCGAATATCAAGACGTCTTCCCAGAAGAGCTTCCAGGAATGCCTCCGCACCGGTCAGTTGAATTCGTTATTGATCTTGAGCCTGGTACGGAACCTGTGTGCAAACGTCCTTACAAGCTTGGACCTGAAGAGTTGAAGGAGCTGAAGAAGCAACTCGGTATTCAAGAGAAAATGGGTCTCATCCGGCCTAGTTCTTCTCCGTGGGGTTGTGGTGTTCTTTTTGTAAAGAAGAAGGATGGAACGGACCGACTTTGTGTTGATTACCGTCCAGTGAACAAGAAGACCATTAAGAACAAATACCCACTTCCCAACAATAATGAGAAGTTCGAACAACTCAAAGGTGCTCGAGTATTCTCCAAGCTTGATCTCCGCATGGGTTATCACTAGATTCGCATTCGTGAGCAAGATATTCCCAAGACGGCTTTCAGGACAAGCTTTGGTTCATATGAATACACTGTCATGTCTTTTGGCCTCATCAACGCTCCTCCAACATTCTCTCGCATGATGAACTTCATCTTCAACGCATACACCAATGACTTCGTTTTGGTCTATCTCGACGACATTCTGGTTTTCTCCAAAAACAAGGAAGATCATGCCAAGCACTTGCGTTTGGTTCTTGATAAACTCAGAGAACACAAGTTCTATGCCAAGTTCTCCAAGTGCGAATTTTGGATCGATGAGGTTCTTTATCTTGGTCATATCATCTCTGGCGAGGGCATTGCCGTGAATCCTGAGAAGGTGTCCGCAATTGTGAATTGGGAACCTCCTCAGAACGTGAAGCAACTCCGTAGCTTCCTCGGTCTCGCAAGCTATTGCCGAAGATTCATTGATAACTTTTCTAAGATCGCGAAGCCTCTCTCTAATCTTCTCCAGAAGCACGTCAAGTACGTTTGGTCTCCTGAGTGTGACATTGCTTTCAACACTTTGAAAGAGAAATTGATCACTGCTCCAGTTCTGACTCCGCCTGATGAATCCAAGCCGTACGAGGTCTTTTGTGATGCCTCTCTCCAAGGTCTTGGCGCAGTATTGATGCAAGAGAAGAAAGTTGTTGCTTATACCTCTCGCCAGTTAAAGCCTAATGAGAAGAACTACCCCACTCATGATCTCAAGTTGGCGGCAGTTGTGCATGCTCTTTTGACTTGGAGACATCTTCTATTGTGTATAAAAGTGGACATTTTCACTGATCACAAGAGTCTCAAGTACATCTTCACTCAGCCTAATCTCAACCTCAGGCAAACTCGATGGGTCGAAATGATTCAAGAGTATAATCCGAGTATTGAGTATACTCCAAGCAAGGCCAATGTGATTGCTGACGCTTTGAGCAGGAAAGCTTACTGCAACAGTCTGCTTCTCAAGCCTTATCAACCCGAGCTTTGTGATGCTTTCCGCAAACTTAATCTACAAATTGTTCCTCAAGGTTTCCTCGCCAACCTTCAAGTCTCTCCTACCTTGGAAGACCAGATTCGCCAAGCCCAGCTTCTTGATGCTATGGTGAAAAAGGTGAAGATTGGGATTGCCAAGAGTCAGCCCAAGTACAAGTGCTACCACCTTGATGACAAGGACACTCTCTTCTTCGAGGATCGTATTGTTGTACCCAAAGGTGAACTTCGTAAAGTGATCATGAACGAGGCTCACAATTCTCTCCTCTCCATCCACCCCGGTAGCACGAAGATGTATCAGGACCTCAAGCAAGGTTATTGGTGGACTCGAATGAAGCGCGAGATCGCTCAATTCGTGAATGAATGTGATGTCTGCAGAAGAGTGAAGGCAGAACACCAAAGGCCAGCAGGTCTCCTCCAACCTCTTGCCATTCCAGAATGGAAGTTTGACCAAATTGAAATGGACTTTGTGACTGGGTTTCCAAAGTCCAAGCGTGGCAATGATGCTATATTCGTTATCATCGACAAACTCACCAAAGTGGCTCACTTTCTGCCTATCAAAGAGTCGATCACTGCAGCTCAATTGGCCGAACTCTATACCTCTCGTATTGTCTCTCTGCATGGTATTCCTCAAGTGATCTCTTCAGACCGTGGCAACATCTTTACCTCGAAGTTTTGGGATTCTTTTCAGAAGGCCATGGGCACCAACATCCGCTTCAGCACAGCTTTCCATCCTCAAACTAGCGGTCAAGTCGAGCGTGTCAACCAGATTCTTGAAGATATGCTCAGGGCTTGTGTGATCTCCTTCGGCATGAAGTGGGAGGATTGTCTTCCTTATGCTGAATTCTCCTACAACAACAGTTTTCAAGCAAGTTTGGGCAAGGCCCCATTTGAAATTCTGTATGGCAGGAAGTGCCGTACCCCGCTCAACTGGTCTGAAACCGGTGAACGTCAGCTTTTGGGTAATGACTTAATCACAGAAGCAGAAGAAATGTGCAAATTCATTCGTGATAACCTCAAAGAAGCCCAATCCCGCCAGAAGAGCTACTATGATAGTAAGCACCGCGATTTGGCTTTTGAGATCGGAGATCATGTTTACCTCCGTGTCTCTCCTATGAAAGGTACTCATCGCTTCGGTATCAAAGGGAAGCTTGCCCCCAGATACGTGGGACCTTTCAAGATTGTCAGCAAGAGAGGCGACCTCACCTATCAACTCGAGCTTCCTTCAAACTTTGCAAATGTTCATGACGTGTTCCATGTCTCTCAGCTTCGAAAGTGCTTCAAGACTCCTGACCGCACCATCAACTTCGAGGACATTGAGCTCCAAGAAGATCTCTCCTATCGTGAGCACCCGGTTGCTATTCTTGAAGAGACTGAACGCAAGACTCGCAACAAGTCAATCAAATTTCACAAAGTCAAGTGGTCACACCATTCCGACCGTGAAGCTACCTGGGAACGCGAGGATCACCTCCGTTCTGAGTACCCGGCGTTCTTTCAGTCCTAGATCTCTGGACGAGATCCTTTCGTAGTGGTGGAGTGTTGTAACACCCCGGATGTAACTTTCCCTATTTGTACTCCAACTCTTGCCGTTTCCGGCGTTAAGTTATATTTATTATCTCGGGTTCGGGTTTTTGTCTCCGTGTGTTGTTGTCATTGTCATGCATCTCATATCATGTCATCATGTGCATTGCATTTGCATACATGTTCGTCTCTTGCATTCGAGCATCTTCCCCGTTGTCCGTTTTGCATTCCGGCGCTTTGTTCTCCTCCGGTGGCCATTTCTAGCTTTCTTTCATGTGTGGGGATTAAACATTTCCGGATTGGACCGAGACTTGCCAAGCTGTCTTGGTTTACTACCGGTAGACCGCCTGTCAAGTTTCGTATCATTTGGACTGCGTTTGATACTCCAACGGTTAACCGAGAGACCGAAAAGGCCTCGTGTGTGTTGCAGCCCAACACCCCTCCAATTTGGCCCAAAACCCACCAAACTCTGCTCCATCATCTAGAGCATTCGATCATGATCGCGTGGCCGAAAACCTCACCTCATTTGGACTCTCCTAGCTCCCTCTATGCCTATTTAAACACCCCCCGATTTTCGGATCTCCTCCTACCTCCGAAACTCTAATTTTCCACCGCGCGCCGCCGGACATTGTCCGCCCGGGGCGGACACACCGCCGCCAGCCAACCACCTCCTGCCACGTGGCACCCGCCACCTCGCCGCCGCCGCGGCCCGGGGAGCCCGGAGCCGGGCCGCCGCGCCGCCACCTCCCTCTCCTCCGAGCCGCAGCCGCCGGCGCGCCGCCGCCGCCGCGCTCCGGCCGCCGCCCCGTCCATCTCCAACTCCGGCCACCTCGACCTCTCCGGCGGTCCCGAGCACTGTTCCGGCGAAGATCCGGCCGTCCTCGTAATCCGTGCAAACCCTAGATCTCAGAGGCGTTTTTTCTCTAAGTCCCAGAAATTCCGATCCAAGTGCTCATGTTCTTATCTCCGTAACTTTGCATCCGTAGCTCCAATTCATGCATATAGCATATCAAAATGTTCATCTCAGAGAGTACATCATTTCATTCCACTGCATTATTTTCATTTGAGTTCATCTTGATGCCCGAAATTCTGTTAGAAGAGGGATACTTGAGATAATTGCCAGATCTGCTACTCCATTTAGGATTTTGTCATTTTTGCCATGATTAATGTGTGCATGATATGCCCTGATGCTCTACATGTGTTCTGTTAAGGGTTTTGTCATATTTCCAGAGGTGCAACCCATGTATTTTTGTGATGTGTGTGGTGACTAGTGCAAGCTTGCAAAGTGGTGCACTTGCTAATTCTGTTTTCAGGGACTTAGTAATTTCACCAAGTCCTGGACCTGTTTATCTCATGATGCCATATGTTCATGTTGTTTCCTAGTGATCCGTGCCTCTTTTGAGGATGATCAGTAAGGATGTTTTGGTAAACTTGTATTGATCTATCCATCCATGTCTTTGTTTGCAATTATGGAGCAGCCTATCTTGAGTCAATCGAGCTCTACTTTTGCTACTTTGTGAATCTGGGCAGATTGTCAACTTGTTTGCAATTTTGCCGGTGATGTTGTAGTTGATCCGTGCATGCTGTGCTTTTGGTATTGCCATGTCTAGCTTGCTTTTTGTTCCTTATTTATGGGTGTATGCTTGTCTTTCCATGACTTGCACCATAGTGAGTGCCTCGAGGTCGTAAACATGCCTACTTGAGTTATATTTCAGCTTCCTCCAGTTTTCACTAAGTCTGAAAACTGATTATGTTTTTGCTATGTTCACATGCTTGCAATGGTATTTTCTGATCCCTTTTGGCTCAAGGTCACTAAGGGACTTTTGTTAAGCTCTTTGAGTAGCTCCATTCCATGCTTTACTTTGCCATGTTCAGGTCCTGTAGCATATGTTTTTGTTGCTCCGAAGAGGGCTACCTGATCTGAAATTCCAGACAAGTGTTAATTTCACTAAGTCTGAGATCTGTTTGCCATATGCATTTTTGCCATGCTTGTTTGAACCTGTTAATGGATGAATTGGCTGTAGCTCAGTGCTAGGATTTTGTTAAGCATCTTGTATGCATCCCTGCCATGTATTTTTTTGTCATGTTTGGGTGCTGTAGGTTGTTCATCTCATTGCATTTAGATGCCTACTTGCTATAAATCGCAGACCGGTGCCATATTTGAATCGCTTGCCATTTACAAACCGTAACTCCGATTCCGGCGTTCTTTATATTGTTTTCATGCGATTTCATCTCATCCTTCCAGTGGCATGCTTGGTTTTCCAAGTTGAGGCCAGGTTCATGCATTTCCTGGCATATCTTGCATTTTGCATCCCGCATCGCATCCCGCATAGCATATCATCATTGCATCATATTGCTTGGTCTTGCACGTGGTTGATTGTATCCTTGTTGCTTGTTTGTCTTGTTTGGGTAGAGCCAGGAGACGAGTTCGCTAACGAGGAGCCCGTTGAGTTTACTTTCGAGGATCCAGTCAACTCTGACAACTGTGCATGCAAGATGATCATACCCTCGATATCACTACTATCTTTGTTATGCTACTTTGCTCGCTCTTTTGCTATGCCATTGCTACGATGCCTACCACTTGCTTGCAAGCCTCCCAAATTGCCATGTCAAACCTCTAACCCACCATGTCCTAGCAAACCGTTGATTGGCTATGTTACCGCTTTGCTCAGCCCCTCTTATAGCGTTGCTAGTTGCAGGTGAAGTTTGGAGGCCGTTCCTTGTTGGAACATTTTTATTTACTTGTTGGGATATCATTATATTGCTATGTTATCTTAATGCATCTATATACTTGGTAAAGGGTGGAAGGCTCGGCCTCTCGCCTAGTGTTTTGTTCCACTCTTGCCGCCCTAGTTTCCGTCATATCGGTGTTATGTTCCCGGATTTTGCGTTCCTTGCACGGTTGGGTTATAATGGGAACCCCTTGATAGTTCGCCTTGATTATAGCTTTTCCAGCAATGCCCAACCTTGGTCTTACCATTTCCCACCTAGCCTCTTTTTCCCTCGGGTTTCCGGAGCCCGCGGGTCATCTTATTTTAAACCCCCCGGGCCAGTGCTCCTCTGAGTGTTGGTCCAAACTAGAGTCCTGTGCAGCGCCCCCTCGGGGAAACTCGAGGTTTGGTTTTAGTTGTATAGAGCGCTCATCTGAGCGTGCCCTGAGAAAGAGATATGTGTAGCTCCTATCGCGATTTGTCGGCACATTCGGGCGGTGTTGCTGGTCTTGTTTTAACCTGTCGAAGTGTCTTGAGTTACCGAGATACTGAGTCTGATCGGAACGTCTTGGGAGGAGGTCTATTCCTTCGTTGACTGTGAGAGCTTGTCATGGGATAAGTTGGGACTCCCCTGCAGGGATTTGAACTTTCGAAAGCCGTGCCCGCGGTTATGGGCAGATGGGAATTTGTTAATGTACGGTTGTAGATAACTTGAACCTTAATTTAATTAAAATGAATCAACTGAGTGTGTTACCGTGATGGCCTCTTCTCGGCGGAGTCCGGGAAGTGGACATGGTGTTGGAGTAATGTTTGCGCAGGTTGTTCTCTAGTTTCTCGCTCGTGCTTGGCCTTCTCTTCTCGCTCTCTTTTGCGAATAAGTTAGCCACCATACTTGCTGCGGCTCCACATATAATTACCTTGCCTTACCTATAAGCTTAAATAGTCTTGATCGCGAGGGTGCGAGATTGCTGAGTCCCTGTGGCTCACAGATTACCATTACACCAGATGCAGGGCCCGGTGATTCTGCTCCAGAAGACGCATATGAGCTCAAGTGGGAGTTCGATGAAGACTCTCAACGATACTATGTTTCCTTTCCCGATGATCAGTAGTGGTGCCCAGTTGGGGGTGATTGGGACCGTGTCGCATGTTGGGTTCTCTTTTATTTTGGCGCCATAGTCGGGCCATGAGTGTTTGGATGATGTAATGTTATTTATGTACTTGATTGGCGTGGCGAGTGTAAGCCAACTATGTTATCTCCCCTTTATTATTTACATTATTTATATTGCATGGGATGTCGTGAAGATTGCCTAACTTGCGACATATGCCTTCAATGCAATTATGTCTCTAAGTCGTGCCTCGACACATGGGAGCTATAGTCTCATCGAGGGAGCTATAGCTTTCTCCTTCGCGAGGCCAAAAATTATATATATAATTACGATCACGATGAACAAGATGCATGGGATAAAACTTCTGATGAAATTCCAATTTCAATCGGTTGTAGTTCCATGATCCCATATCATCACATAGCCTAAGCCATGTCAATGCCTCTCCCTTCAAAGATAAAGGGAAGACCTTCTTCTTGATAACATCCTCGGGCATAACTGCAAGCTTAAATAATCCACAAACTTCATCCACATAGATTAGGTGCAAATCGGGACGAAATATTCCATCACCTGTGAAAGGATTAGCTAGCAGTTTCTCTATCATACCCGAAGGGATTTCAAAGTAAACATTTTAAGTAGGTTTAGTAGGTTGAGGAGCAACTCTTTGCTCTACTGGTCGGGGTGAAGATACCCCGAACAAGCCCCTCAAAGGATTATGTTCCATAGTAACAAGTGATAGTAAATTTTAGCACACTATATAAATTTTCCTTACCAAATTCCACCTACCAAAGGCACTTCACTCCCCGGCAACGACGCCAGAAAAGAGTCTTGATGACCCACAAGTGTAGGGGATCTGCCATAGCCTTCTCGGTAAGTAAGAGTGTCGAACCCAACGAGGAGCAGAAGGAAATGATAAGCGGGTTTCAGCAATGTATTTTCTGCAAGCACTGAAATTATCAGTAACAGATAGTTTTGTGATAAGGTAATTGGTAACAGGTAACAAGTAATAAAAGTAAATAAGGTGCATCAAGATGGCCCAATCTTTTTTGTAGCAAAGGATAATCCTGAACAAACTCTTATATGAAGTAAAGCACTCCCGAGGACACATGGGAATTATCGTCAAGCTAGTTTTCATCATGTTCATATGATTCGCGTTCGGAACTTTGATTGTCAGGACCCCGATTCCATGTCACATCGATCTAGCCGGTAACACCACATATCACATTGCGGCCTCAAGCACGGTATTCCCACGGGTGTTGCCTTACCATGGCCCGGGACCGTTTGCGCCTTTTGGCTCACGTATATGATAGTGTCGCTAGCATCCATATGACAGAGAACCCGGGCCGACATGGCTAGTCGTGAACCCAAAGCGGCGCAGACCTATGGAGACAGGCATACATGAATCACATCGAGCATGTCGGTCATCAGCGAGTGAATCTGCGCTGTAACACTGGGCTAACAGCACTCTGGGGAACCCGGGTTGTAGCAAGCTAGGCAGGGCTCTGGATGTCACCGCGTGACATTTCCCCGAAGGGACAGACATAGGAACGAAGTGAAACACATGCCGGCCAGTCAAGTGTCCTGAGCAGTAGTGCTGGGCTAGCAGGACTCCGGTGAACCGGGCTGTAGAGGACTACTATGGCTCGAGAAACACTAGACTACATTTCCCCATAAGAAAGGCTTCCAAGGATAAACAACTAGATTGTCGGATCCCACTCATACCAAGCATTTCAATCATACACATAATGTGCCTGATATGAGTAAATACAACATGGCATCACAACAAAACTCTACAACTCAAGTACTTTATTTAAAGGCTCCAGAGAGCCATACATAACATGTTCATACAGGTAGGGGTCACATGACCCAACACTCAACTCATACAAGCATACAAGCACATGCGGAAGCAAATAGTCTGAGTACAGACACTAGAAAGCAAGAAGGCTTCTCGAAGCCTGTCTATCTGCATAGGGCCCTCCATGGCCAGGATCACCACCTGGGTGGCTAGTCACTCGTCGACATCAAGGTCTACATAAAACCCATCGGAGGGGGCGGTGTTGTCGTCTGAAAACAGTAATTAAGCAAACATGAGTACAAAGGTACTCAGCAAGTCTTACATCAGAACCTACTATACATGCTCATTCTCAAGAAGGTGGTGGAGTTATTGCAGCAAGCCAGCTTTGACTCTTGGCTAAGCTTTCCTACGGAACTCCACTAGTAAAATAGTTTTTCGCACATGATTCCACTAATCACCAACACAATACTCCACCGGGGATTCTCCCTCGTCATCCTACGAGAGGGCCATCCTCGGTACTCACACTTATCTTGAGTCGTTTAGTAGTATCCATTAGCTTGTCTATGAACTGTATAGGCAACCAAGTAGTCCTTTACCGCGGACGCGGATATTCGAATAGTTTATACCCTGCAGGGGTGTACTTCTTCATACACGCTTTCACCACTTACCGCCGTTTACACGACATGTACTCGGCAACCTTCAAGCAGAAGCCCAACGAGAGTGTCGGCCACGGCCTACCTAAGCACTCAAGCCTCTAGTCCAGGTTTATCGCCTATCCAGGTTCCATCCGCAGGGAGTCCGGCCGAGGTTTCCACATACGGCCCCGAACGATGTGAACAGGGTTCCCGAGACACCAAACGGGTGACTCGGTACACCGTGCCATGGTGTATCTACCGCAACATAGCCCACCCCTAGGGTCAGCGCTACGCACGGCCGCCAACACATAACCTACAAACACCAGAAACTAATTGCAACTCCTGGACAGAGTACTAGGATGATTAAGAAGCCGAGAGGGTCAATTAAGGATCCCAATGCATAGTAGTAGATGATTCTTAAAATCACACATACAAATCTCAGTTCTTATGGACGGCCTCAATGAAACAACCCACCATGTACTCCTACATGGCCTCTCATCGATACCTTTACCAAAACATGTTCAACACATCCCTCACATTACCGACATAATCATTTCACTCTAGCCCATCACCCAGATGAACTAGACCTGACACAACTCTAAGCATAGCAGGCATAGCAAGGTAGGAAACACAAACATGGCTCAATCAACTCCTACACATTCTAGTGGGTTTCATCTAGTTACTGTGGCAATGACAGGTCATGCGGAGGATAAGGGTTCAACTACCATAGCACACAGCAGTTTGAATCGCGTTGTCTTAATGCAGTAAACAAGAGTAGAAGCGAGAACATGGGTTTGTATCAGAATGATCAATGGGTTGCTTGCCTGTTGTAGTGGTAGTAGGGTACTATCCTTCAGACGGATACTCGGGGTTATTCTCG
Source organism: Triticum urartu (assembly GCF_003073215.2). NCBI lineage: Eukaryota > Viridiplantae > Streptophyta > Magnoliopsida > Poales > Poaceae > Triticum > Triticum urartu. The sequence goes on along the minus strand of NC_053023.1, from coordinate 335,582,495 downwards.
GAGGCAGAACCTACCACGAAAGACACACCGAACATGATCAACACATGACAATATGCAACAATATGATGCATGCTATGACATGGCAAAATGAAAGTGTCTTGGCATAATGCAAGCTAGAACAGAAAGGAATGAGCTCATTTGAATCAAAGATTCAAATGTTAGCTCATTTAACATAGCCTTATTAGTGTATTATCTTATTCTGCTTAAACAGCAAGGTTAACTTGTTTTGTCATGCATGAAACCATTACAGATGGATAGATTGAATTTTTCTGATCATTTTTCATATATAACTTGTTTGATTTGGAGCTATGGTTTATTTTCTATGATTTTTAGAAGTTTTTCCTATTTTTTGGAATTTCCTATATAAGAATAATTCTAGTAATTGAATTAATGCTCAGCATGACATAGGTGTGACGTCAGCGGGTCAACTGGGTCGGCCAGGTCAAACCTGACTGGTGGGCCTTGTCTGTCAGTGTCTCAGCTAATTATCAGAATTATATTAGTGCTAATTAACTGTCAGTCGGGCCTGGGCCCACATGTCAGTGACTAAACTAATTAAAATTAGTTAAAACTAATCCTAAACTAATTAGCAGGCCGGCCCAACCTATCATAGACTCAGGGGGGAGGTCAACCTGGGCCCACACGGGGTCAAACAGAGTCAAACTCGCTGGCGTTTAGCTGCCGGCGAGGCCAGACGTGGCGGAGGGCTCGGGTTTTGCACTCCGGCGACCAAAAGGACGGCGGAGAACATCCACGTGTTGTGGGGAGTGAGCCGCGTCGAGTGGTGGCAGTAGGTGGAGCTGGGGTGGCCGGAAACGTCGCCGGCGTCGACCTTGGCGGCGGCCGGAGCTGGGGTGAGGTTGAACTAGTTGTTAGCAGGCACGGCGAGGGGCGTGCAGGGGTGCTACGGGCTCCTGCGAGTGCGTGGAAGACAAAGGCATACTCGGTTGCGATCCAACGTGGCTGTGGCCACGACGGCGACGTGCGGTGGCGGCGGCGAGCTTCGGCTTCGATGGCCGTGGTGGTTAGAGGACGCGGACGAGTGCGAGGAGAGGGGGAAATGGTGGCGGAGCTCACAGCGGTTGCAGGGAAGCGAACGGCGAGCTTGGGGAAGGGCTGGAGCAAGCGGGGGCGGCGAGGGGGATCTCCAGCCACCGAGGTTGAAGACGAGCTCGGTGCAGCGTCTCCGGGGCGAGCGAGCGCTCGGGGATAGGTCGAGGCAAAGCAGCGGACGACGGTGGTGCTTCTTGGCACGGCGAGGCAGCGAGTGGACGGCGGTGGCTGCGCTGGTGCTTGTCTGCGGCGACGGTTGCGCTTGGCTGGAAAGGGGGGAGAGACCCAGAGAGGGGAAGAGGCCACGGGGAGAGTGGGGAGAAAGAGAGGGGGCGTGGGGGAGTGCGTGGCACTCATAGGCGCGTCCAGGGCGTTGGCAGAAGCAGGAGGTGGCCGGCGTGTGGCCGCGAGAGCCGGCCACGGGCTTCTCGTCCTCCTGGCGGGAGGAGGACGACGACTGGCAGGTGCCAGTGGACTGGGCCGAGCCGGTGGGCTCGGTGGGCTGCGCCAGGTGAGTTTCTTCTCTCTCTCCTTTTCTGTTTTTTATTTATTCTATTATTTCTGTAACTTTAGGGCTTTATTAAAAATGCCAGGGCATTTCCATAAATCATAAAATTAATCATGGCTACTGCTTAGAATAAATCCAACAGCAAACATTTTGGTTTATGATTATTTGAGCATTTAAAATATTTTATAGCATTTAAATGACCAAATGTAAATACTATAAGAATTAATCCAATGACCTTAAGATGCCCTAGAAAAATGTGCACCATTTTTGTCAAAGGTTTTAACCCAAAACAAAAAGGGTGGGCTTTTTAGAAGGGCATTTCAGGTTCATTGAAAAAGTTTTTAGTAAACCCTAGTTGTTCCAGGGGGGGTGCTGGGGGTTTTGTCATCCCCATTTCAAATTTAAGATAAATTTAATCATGATGCACACTCTAATGCTTGAACTGGCTAGGGTGTGACATTGATAATTTAATACGTGGGTGGACCGGTTCTTGGGTATTGTCCTTCTTTGGACAAGCATCCCACTTATGATTAACCCCTATTGCAAGCATCCGCAACTACAAACAAAAGTATTAAGGTAAACCTAACCATAGCATGAAACATATGGATCCAAATCAGCCCCTTATGAAGCAACACATAAACTAGAGTTTAAGCATCTATCACTCTAGCAACCCATCATCTACTTATTACTTCCCAATGCCTTCCTCTAGGCCCAAACAATGGTGAAGTCTCATGTAGTCGATGTTCACATGAAACCACTAGAGGAAAGACAACATACATCTCATCAAATATCGAACGAATACCAAATTCACATGACTACTTATATAAAGACTTCTCCCATGTCCTCAGGAACAAACGTAACTACTCACAAAGCATATTCATGTTCATAATCAGAGGGGCATTAATATGCATAATGGATATGAACATATGGTCTTCCACCAAGTAAACCAACTAGCATCAACTACAAGGAGTAATCAACACTACTAGCAACCCATAAGTAGCAATCTGAGGTTTGGATACAAAGATTGTATGCAAGTGATGAACTAGGGCTTAAGATGAGATGGTGCTGGTGAAGATGTTGATGGAGATTGACCCCCTCCCAATGAGAGGGTCATTGGTGATGACGATGGTGATGATTTCCCCTTCCCGGAGGGAAGTTTCCCCAGTAGAACAGTTCCATCGAAGCCCTTGATTGGTTCGGCCAAGGTTCCACCTCATGGCGGCGGAGTTTCATCCCGTGAGCTTGCTTATGATTTTTTCCTCGAGGAAAGACTCCATATAGCCAAAGATGGGCATCAGAGGGCCAGCAGGGGGCCGACGAGGCAGGGGGCGCGCCCAGGGGGTAGGACGCGCCCCCATCCTCGTGGACGGTGGGTGGCCCCCCTTTGGTACTTCTTTCGCCCAATATTTTTTATATATTCTGAAAATAATTCCCCTGGAGTTTCAGGGCTTTTGGAGATGTGCAGAATAGGTCTCTAATATTTGCTCCTTTTTCAGCCCAGAATTCCAGCTGCCGGCATTCCCCCTCTTCATGTAAACCTTGTAAAATAAGAGAGAAAAGGCCTAAGTACTGTGACATAATGTGTAATGACAGCCCATAATGCAATAAATATCTATACCTACTAATAAAGCAAGGTGTGTTTCTCCGCTTTTTTGATCCGTTCACCAACGAAAAGATTTTTCTTTTATCCAAGGTGGTATTAAATTTTTGTGCTTTCATGTGCTAGAAAAGAAAAATGGGTGTTCCATATTTTGTACCTGGGCCGGGCGTTGAGGCCCAGTGCAGCAAGGCCACTTATTTTACTACGCACGCAGCTGGCAGAACCCTATTTACCGCACAGAGCGTCAAATACCCAAAGATTCACACAGGTCGCCCAATACGGGGCCGACCCATTTTCGTTTTATCCTGTATTCTATCTTTTCTCTTTCTTTCTCTTTTTCTTTCCTAATTATTTTACGTTTTACCCTTCAAAGTTCAATTTAGTTTTTTATTATAAATTCGAAATTTTCTAAAAAACTCAGAATTTCGATTTTTGGTTCAAGTTTTTGACCATTATTCCAAATTCTAAAAACATTAGTTTTAAAAAAATCCAGAACTTTGATTTTTTTTCTTCTGAAATTTGTTCAAAATAAAAAAAACTTCCAAAATGTTCAATATATTTTTTTTTTCTGCAATTATTCACAATTTCCAATGTTTCCTTTTGCATTTCAAAAAAGTTTCAAATTTTAAAATGTTGTTTTTCTAAATGTTTACCAAAGTAAAATAATTTTTCTTAATGGTATAAACATTTTCAAAAAAATTCCGAATGTACAAAACAAGTTACAATTTTGAAAAATTGTTCACTAATTCAAAAAATGTTCAGGTTATTATTAAAAGTTTCATGTTTTCAGAATTATTTTGTGAATTTAAGTAAATATTATAGTTTAAAAAATTTCTCATGTCTTTTGAAAATATTCATAATTTTCAAAAAAACTGTTTGAAATTTCAAAAAATGTTCATGTTTCAAAGAATATACGCAAATTCATTCTTATTTTCTATGATAAGTTTTTAAAAAATATATATGTTTCAAATCTGATGCTGCATTATGTTCTTAAATATCCGCGCTCGCCATTGGTCAATAGAACGTGTTTGTTCAAAAAGAAAAACGGGTTGTACAGATTGCGTACCTGGGCCGCGCATTGAGGCTCAATGGAGCAAGGCCGCACACAGCTGACAGCACCCCATTTACCGCACAAAGCGTCAAATGCCCAAAGTTTCGCACAAGTCGCCCAATATTGGGCCAACCCATTTTCGTTTTATGCTGTATTCTGTCCTTTTCTCTTTCTTTCTCTTTTTCTTACCTAATTATTTTTACGTTTTACCCTTCCAAGTTTTATTTTGTTTTTTATTTTATAATTAATTCGAAATTTTCAGAAAACCTCAGAATTTCAATTTTTGATTCAAGTTTTCAATAAATATTCGAATGTCTAAAAAAATTGTTTTATAAAAGTTCAGAACTTTGTTTTTGTTCTGAAATTTGTTCAAAATAAAACAAAAGTTCCAAATTTTTAAAAAATGTTTATATTTTATGCAATTATTCACAATTTCCAATGTTTATTTTTGCATTTAGAAAAATGTTTCAAATTTGAAAATGTTTTTTTGTGAAATGGTTACGAAATTAAAATAATTTTCTTAATTGAAAAAACATTTTCAAAAAAATTCTGAATGTTCAAAACATATTACCATTTAAAAAATTCACTAATTCAAAACTGTTTTGTTTATTGTAAAAGATTGATGTTTTCAGAATTTTTTGTGAATCTAAGAAAATTTATTCCAATTTAAATTTTTGCTCATGTCTTTTGGGAATATTCAGAATTTCAAAAACTGTTTGAAATTTTAGAAAATGTTCATGTTTCAAAGAATATTCGCAAATTCATTCTTATTTTTATGATACGTTTGAAAAAGATTAAAATATGTTTCAAATCTGATGCTGCATTATGTTCTTACATATCCGCGCTTGCCATTGGTAATAGAACGTGTTTGTTCAACTATCTAGCAGCGTGTCGTCGAGTCTTTGATTTATTGGCTGCAATTAGTAATACATTTGGTTATGCCGTGATAGGAGACGCCGACCAACCTCACCACTATCAAGATCTCGTCGGCCCACGAGAAGATCGCAGCTCCTAGCTCTGTCGGCCACCGCTACGGAGACTATTTTTGGAGGACACATCATTTCTCTCCCGTTGCTTCTTGTAATAAATAAGTCCCGTTGCAACGCACGGGCATATGTGCTAGTTGATATAAAAGCATGATGCAAAATGGACGTATCAGATAGCTACATGAAAGAGCATGCGACAGAGATGGGCACGAAAGTAGATTCAAATATTTAGTTGCGTGTATAGAAAATGTCAACATAAAGGGGATTCAAATATATGAATTCGATATGATGATACTTGTAATTCATAGTCAAACCAAAATTGATCTATCAAACATGCATACTCATATGAATTCACGCGCATCTATGTTATTTAATATGTATATATTACTGATCCATACATTTCAGTAGAACATAATTTGGTTTATATTTTTTGAATTCAACCATATGATTTTGAGATCATTGTATTTGTAAATCATATTATATATAACGGAGCAAAATTCTTTATTGTACTTTTGAAAGTATATATAAAAAATGATGTATATAGAATTTTATTACAATCGAAAATGGATCCTGCCCGAACAAAAATAGAATACAAACTGGATTCGAATTGAGTTGGCTTGGTAAACGTGCACTCTTTTTCTGCAAAAAATTGAACGAAGCGGGGAAAGTCGCAGCAACTGCCCGAAATCAAAATCCGCGAGGTGAAAATTACTGCCTATCTGTAACACCCTCGATGCGACTATATCTCCCACGTGTCGAGGCATGACTTAGAGGTATAATCGCATTGAAGGCATATGTCGCAAGTTAGGCAATCTTCACAACATCCCATGTAATATATAATAAAAGGGGAGATAACATAGTTGGCTTACACTCGCCACGTCAATCAAGTACATAAATAACATTACATCATCCAAACACTCATGACCCGACTACGGCGCCAAAATAAAAGATAACCCAACATGCGACACGGTCCTGATCACCCCCAATTGGGCACCACTACTGATCATCAGGAAAGGAAACATAGTATCGTTGAGAGTCCTCGTCGAACTCCCAATTGAGCTCAAGCGCATCACCTGGAGCAGATTCATCAGGCCCTGCATCTGGTGTAATAGTAATCTGTGAGCCACAGGGACTCAGCAATCTCGCACCCTCGCTATCAAGACTATTTAAGCTTATAGGTAAGGCAAGGTAATTATATGTGGAGCTGCAGCAAGCGACTAGCAAGTATGGTGGCTAACTTATTCACAAAAGAGAGCGAGAAGAGAAGGCCAAGCACGAGCGAGAAACTAGAGAACAACCTGCGCAAACATTACTCCAACACCGTGTACACTTCCCGGACTCCACCGAGAAGAGGCCATCACGGTAACACACTCAGTTGATTCATTTTAATTAAGTTAAGGTTTAAGTTATCTACAACCGGACATTAACAAATTCCCATCTGCCCATAACGGCGGGCACGGCTTTCGAAAGTTCAAATCCCTGCAAGGGAGTCCCAACTTAGCCCATGACAAGCTCTCACGGTCAACGAAGGAATAGACCTCCTCCCGAGACGTTCTGATCAGACTCGGTATCCCGGTTCTTCTAGATAACTCCGACAGTGGTAAAACAAGTCCAGCAACACCACCCGCTGTGCCGACAAATCCCGATAGGAGCTGCACATATCTCATTCTCAGGTCACACCGGATAAGCTAAGCGTACGGGAGCCAACGTAACCCAAGTTGCCAAAGGACGGCCCCGAACGGTGCACTAGGTTGGACCAACACTCAAAGGAGCACTGGCCCGGGGGGGTTTAAAATAAGATGACCCTTGAGTCCGCAAAACCCAAGGGAAAAGGCTAGGTGGAAAATGGTAAAACCAAGGTTGGGCATTGCTGGAGGAGTTTTATTCAAGGCGGACTGTCAAGGGGTTCCCATTATAATCCAACCACGTAAGGAACACAAAATCCGGGAACATAACACCCATATGATGGAAACTAGGGCGGCAAGAGTGGAACAAAACACTAGGCGAGAGGCCGAGCCTTCCACCCTTTACCAAGTATATAGATGCATTAAGATAACAAGATAATATAATGATATCCCAACAAGTAAATAATGTTCCAACAAGGAACGGCCTCCAATCTTCACCTGCAACTAGCAACGCTATAAGAGGGGCTGAGCAAAGCGGTAACATAGCCAATCAATGGTTTGCTAGGTCATGGTGGGTTAGGGGTTTGACATGGCAATTTGGGAGGCTTGAAAGCAAGTGGTAGGCATCGTAGCATTGGCATAGCAAAAGAGCGAGCATCTAGCATAGCAAAGATAGTAGTGATTTCGAGGGTATGATCATCTTGCCTGCAAAGTTGTCAGAGTTGACTGGATCCTCGAAAGCAAACTCAACGGGCTCCTCGTTAGCGAACTCGTCTCCCAGCTCTACCCAAACAAGACAAACAAGCAAACGGAACACAATCAACCATGTGCAAAGCTCAAACAATATGATGCAAAGATGATATGCTATGCGGGATGCGATGCGAGATGCATATGCAAGATGTGACAAGGAATGAATGAACCTGGCCTCAACTTGGAAATCCAAGTGTGCCACTGGAAATATGAGATGAAATCGCTTGAAAACGATATAAAGAACGTCGGAATCGGAGTTACGGTTTGGAAATGGCAAGCAATTCAAATATGACCACGTTCTACGATTTACAGCAAGTAGCCATCTAAATGCAACAAAATGAACATGCTACAGCACCCAAACATGGCATCAAAATACATGGCAGGGATTCATTCAAGATTCTTAACAAAAGTCTAGAACTGAGCTACGGCCAATTCATCCATTAACAGGCTCAAACAAGCATGGCAAAAATGCATATGGTAAACAGATCTCAGACTTGGTGAAATTAACACTTGTCTGGAATTTCAGATCAGGTAGCAGACTTCGGAGCAACAAAACTATATGCTACAGGACCTGAACATGGCAAATTAAAGCATGGCATGGAGCTACTCAAAGAGCTTAACAAAAGTCCCTTAGTGACCTTGAGCCAAAAGGGATCAGAAAATACAATTGCAAGCATGTGAACATGGAAAAAACATAATCAGTTCTCAGACTTGGTGAAAACTGTAACATGCTGAAAACAGGTATCAAGTAGGCATGTTTACGAGCTCGATGCACTCACTACGGAGCAAGTCATGACAAGCTAAGCATACATCCATCAAGAATGCACAATATTCAAGCTAGACATGGCAAGAACAATAGCATAGCATGCACGGATCAACTATAACATCCTCGGCAAAATCGCTAACAAGTAGACAATCTGCCGAGATTCACGAAGTAGCAAAAGTAGAGCTCGATTGACTCAAGTTAGGATGCTCCATAATTTCAAATAAAGACATGGATGGATAGAGCACTACAAGTTTAACAAAACATCGTTACTGAGCATCTTCAAAAGAGGCACAGATCACTAGGAAACAACATGAACATATGGCAACATGAGATAAACAGCTCAAGGACTTAGTGGAATTGCTAAGTCCTTGAAATCAGCATTACCAAGTGCCTCACTTCGCAAGCTCGTGCGAGTCACCACACACATCACAAAAATACATGGGTTGCACCTCTGGAAAGATGGCAAAAACCCTTAACAAAACATATGTAGAGCACCAGGGCATATCATGCACACAATAATCATGACAAAAATGACAAATATCTAAATGGAGCAGCAGATCTGGCAATTATCTCAAGTAGCCCTCTTATAACAGCATTTCGGGCATCAAAATGAACTCAAATGAAAATGACTCAATGGAATGAAATGATGTACTCTCTGAGACGAACATTTTGATATGCTATATGCCCAAAACAGAGCTACGGATGAGGAGATACGGCACGGCGAACATAGGCAAAAAAATATGGTTAGGGATGGAAAGTCAACCCGAGACAAATCCGGATCTGGATCTACTGTTCACGCGCGGAACGAGGATCGCCGGAGACGGAGTCGAGGTCGCCGGATAAGGGGGCTTCGCCGGATCCGGCCGGGACTTGGCGCGGCACACGCCGGCGCGGGAGGAAGGCTGCGGGGACGGCGGCGTTGGCGGCGAGAAATGCGGCGGCGTTGCGCGGGGTCTGGCCGGCGGCGATGGAGCTTGGCTCCGGCCGGCGAGGGACGCTGCGGCCGCCGGCGATGTCGCGGTGGAGCTGGGCGGCGCGGGCGGCCGGAGATGGAGGAGAGGGCGGCGCGGGCGGCGGGGAACCTCGTCCCGGAACGGTGGCGTGGAGGGCCGGAGATGGGCTCCCGGGCCCGCGGCGGTGAAGTGGGCGCGCCCGCCACATGGCGTGCTGCGGTTCGGGAGGCGGCGGTGTCCGATGCGGCCCGGACGTGTCCGGCGCGCCGGATGGACGGGGACTAGGGTTAGGGTTGGAGTGGATCCGGGATTTTCGGGAAAGGGCTATATATAGGCATAGGAGGAGCTAGGAGAGTCCAAATGAGGTGCGGTTTTCGGCCACGCGATCGTGATCGAACGCTCTAGATGATGGAGAGGGTTTAGGTGGGTTTTGGGCAAACTTGGAGAGGTGTTGGGCTGCAACACACACGAGGCCTTCTCGGTCCCTCAATTAACCGTTGGAGCATCAAACGAAATCCAAATGGTACGAAACTTGACAGGAGGTCTACCGGTAGTAAACCAAGGCCGCTCAGCAAGTCTCGGTCCAATCCGGAAATGTTTAATCCCCACACACGAAAGAAAGGTAGAATTGACCACCGGAGGAGAATGAAGCGCCGGAATGCAAAACGGACAACGGGGAAAAAGCTCGAATGCAAGAGATGAACACGTATGCAAATGCAATGCACATGATGACATGATATGAGATGCATGACAACGATAACAACACACAGAGACAAAAACCCGAACCCGAGAAAATAAAATAACTTAAGGCCGGAAACGACAAGAGTTGGAGTACAAATTGGGTAAGTTACATCCGGGGTGTTACAACACTCCACCACTACGAAAGGATATCGTCCCGAGATCTAGGACTGAAAGAATGCCGGGTACTCAGAACAGAGGTGATCCTCGCGTTCCCAGGTAGCTTCATGGTCGGAATGGTGTGACCACTTGACTTTGAGGAATTTGATTGACTTGTTGCAAGTCTTGCGTTCAGTCTCTTCAAGAATAGCAACTGGGTGCTCACGATAGGAGAGATCTTCTTGGAGCTCAATGTCCACGAAGTTGACGGTGCGGTCAGGAGTCTTGAAGCACTTTCGAAGCTGAGAGACATGGAACACATCATGAACATTTGCAAAGTTTGAAGGAAGCTTGAGTTGATAGGCGAGATCGCCTCTCTTGCTGACAATCTTGAAAGGTCCCACGTATCTAGGGGCAAGCTTCCCTTTGATACCGAAGCGACGAGTACCTTTCATAGGAGAGACGCGGAGGTAAACATGATCTCCGATCTCGAAAGCCAAATCACGGTGCTTACTGTCATAGTAGCTCTTCTGAAGGGATTGGGCTGCTTTGAGGTTATCTCGAATGACTTTGCACATTTCCTCTGCCTCTGTGATTAAGTCATTTCCGAGAAGCTGGCGTTCACCGGTTTCATACCAGTTGAGAGGGGTACGACACTTCCTGCCATACAGGATTTCAAATGGGGCCTTGCACGAACTTGCTTGAAAACTGTTGTTGTAGGAGAATTCAGCATAAGGAAGACAATCCTCCCACTTCATGCCGAAGGAGATCACACAAGCCCTGAGCATATCTTCAAGAATCTGGTTGACACGCTCGACTTGACCACTAGTTTGAGGATGGAAAGCTGTGCTGAAGCGGATGTTGGTGCCCATGGCCTTCTGAAAAGAATCCCAAAACTTGGAGGTAAAGATGCTGCCACGGTCTGAAGAGATCACTTGTGAAATACCGTGCAGAGAGACAATTCAGGAGGTATGGAGTTCCGCCAATTGAGCGGCAGTGATTGACTCTTTGATAGGCAGAAAGTGAGCCACTTTGGTGAGTTTATCGATGACAATGAATATAGCATCATTGCCACGCTTGGACTTTGGAAACCCAGTCACGAAGTCCATCTCAATGTGGTCAAACTTCCATTCTGGAATGGCAAGAGGTTGGAGGAGACCAGCTGGCCTTTGGTGTTCTACCTTCACTCTTCTGCAGACATCACACTCGTTCATGAATTGAGCAATCTCGCGCTTCATTCGAGTCCACCAATAAGCCTGCTTGAGGTCCTGATACATCTTCGTGCTCCCAAGGTGGATGGAGAGGAGAGAATTGTGAGCCTCGTTCATGATCACTTTACGGAGGTCACCTTTGGGTACAACAATACGATCCTCAAAGAAGAGAGTGTCCTTGTCATCAAGGCGGTAGCACTTATACTTGGGTTGACTCCTGGCAATCCCAATCTTCACCTTTTTCACCATAGTATCAAGAAGCTGAGCTTGGCGAATCTGGTCTTCCAAGGTAGGAGAGACTTGAAGGTTGGCGAGGAAACCTTGAGGAGCAACTTGCAGATTAAGTTTGCGGAAAGCTTCACAAAGCTCGGGTTGGTAAGGCTTAAGAATCAGGCTGTTGCAATAAGCTTTCCTGCTCAATGCGTCAGCAATCACATTGGCCTTGCCTGGAGTATAGTCGATACTCGGATTATACTCTTGAATCATTTCGACCCATCGGGTTTGCCTGAGGTTGAGATTAGGCTGAGTGAAGATGTACTTGAGACTCTTGTGATCAGTGAAAATGTCCACTTTTCTTCCCAATAAGAGATGTCTCCAAGTCAAAAGAGCATGCACAACTGCCGCCAACTCGAGATCATGAGTGGGGTAGTTCTTCTCATTGCGGTTCAACTGGCGAGAAGTATAAGCAACAACTTTCTTCTCTTGCATCAATACTGCACCAAGACCTTGGAGAGAGGCATCACAAAAGACCTCGTACGGCTTGGATTCATCAGGCGGAGTCAAAACTGGAGCAGTGATCAATTTCTCTTTCAAAGTGTTGAAAGCAATGTCACACTCCGGAGACCAAACGTACTTGACGTGCTTCTGAAGAAGATTTGAGAGAGGCTTCGCGATCTTAGAAAAGTTTTCAACGAATCTTCGGCAGTAGCTTGCGAGACCGAGGAAGCTATGGAGTTGCTTCACGTTCTGAGGAGGTTCCCAATTCACAATTGCAGACACCTTCTCAGGATTCACCGCAATGCCCTTGGCAGAGATGATATGACCAAGATAAAGAACCTCATCAAGCCAAAATTCGCACTTGGAGAACTTGGCGTAGAACTTGTGTTCCCTCAACTTATTGAGTACCAAACGCAAGTGCTTGGCATGATCTTCCTTGTTCTTCGAGAAAACCCGAATGTTGTCGAGATAGACCAAAACAAAGTCATTGGTGTAGGCGTTGAAGATGAAGTTCATCATGCGAGAGAACGTCGGAGGAGCGTTGACGAGGCCAAAAGACATGACAGTGTATTCATATGAACCATAGCTTGTCCTGAAAGCCGTCTTGGGAATATCTTGCTCACGGATTCGAATCTGATGATAACCCATACGGAGATCAAGCTTTGAGAATACTTGGGCACCTTTGAGTTTTTCGAACAGCTCGTTGATGTTGGGAAGTGGGTATTTGTTCTTGATGGTCTTCTTGTTCAATGGACGGTAATCAACACAAACTCAGTCTGTTCCATCCTTCTTCTTCACAAAAAGAACACCACAACCCCACGGAGAAGAACTAGGCTGGATGAGACCCATTCTTTCTTGAATATCGAGTTGCTTCTTCAGCTCCTTCAACTCTTTAGGTCCGAGCTTGTAAGGACGCTTGCACACGGGTTCCGTGCCGGGCTCAAGATCAATGACGAATTCAACTGGCCAGTGCGGAGGCATTCCTGGAAGCTCTTCTGGAAAGACGTCTTGATATTCGCAAACGACTGGAATTTGCGAGATAGCATCCAGTTCACCCTTTTCATTGAAAGAAAACAGACGGATTGTATCATCACTAGCAGCAAAGACAATTACATCCTCAGACGAATGAGTCAATTGAATCTGCCTGGCTGCACAATCAAGCTGAGCCTTGTGCTTAGAAAGCCAATCCATCCCGAGAATAAGATCAATATCCGAGTTACCAAGAACCATTGGGGAAGCCAGAAACTTGAAATCACCCATCATGATAGAAATATCCAGGGCTACTGAAGTAGCCCTCATAGACTTAGCCGGAGAAACCACTCCCATAGGTTTACCCAACATTTGCGAAATGAAGTCATGCTTGGAAACAAATGATCTTGACATGAAACAATGCGATGCACCAGTGTCAAAAAGAACTTTTGCGGGAAAAGAGTTAACTGGAAAGTTACCCATGATGACATCTGATGAGTCCTCTGCCTAAGCTGCATTCAGCAAGTTGACCTTAGCGTGCTTGGGGTTATGCTTGACCACAGCTGTACTTGCCGATCTCACAGGAGGAGGAGGAGGGAGACGCCTCTGGTTGAGACACTTGTTGGGATAGTGACCCTTTTGTTGGCACTTGCTGCACGTGACCTCTGAAAGCGGTCGGTGGTATGGAGCACTCGATCTTGGAGCTTGAGACAAAGTCTTGTTCTGAAAACCAGGGTTGGGTGGGTGGGAAGATCCACTGCCACCTTTGCTCCTCTGCTGATACGGCTGCCGGAACGGAGGAGGAGGAAGCCAATACTTCTTCTGCTTGGCCACTTGAGTAGAGGAAGAAGGAGTAGCATCTCTGACTCGCTTCTTGGAAGCATCACACCTCAATTGAGCGGCCTCTTGCTTCAATGCCATGTTGTAGAACTCATCGTACCTCAAGGGCTCAAAGAGAACAAGAGCTAGCTGAATTTCCTCTCTGAGACCACCCCTGAACTAGTATATCATGCTCTTCTCATCAGGGACGTCCTGCTTGGCAAAGCGGGCGAGCTTCTGGAACAACTTGTTGTAGTCATAGATAGACAAAGAGCCTTGCTTCAGGTTGCAGAATTCCTCACGCTTGCTTTCAACCACGCTCTGAGGGATATGGTGAGCTCTGAAATCTTGACGGAATTCATCCCAAGTGATCACACGTCCACCTCTGGAGTCCTTGTACTGCTGGAACCATTCTGCAGCTTGATCTTTGAGTTGGAAGGAAGCGAACTTGACGAAGTCCACAGGCCTGACGTAACTTCAATCGAAATGCTTGCACAGATCCACGAGCCAATCGTCAGCATCGGTTGCCTCAACACAAGTACTGAAAGTCTTTGGCCCGTTAGCAAGGAACTGGTTGAGTGTAGCAAAGTGATTCTGATTGTTGCCTTTGTTCCCTTGGTTGCCTTGATTGCGCTCTTAAAGAATTTGCATGATCAACTGTGTGTTTGCATTGGTTGCGGCCATCACAGCTTGCCATGCCTCCGGAGGAGGTGGAGGTGGTGTCGGATCTTGATTCTGATTCTGACTGGTGCTCTTAGCGGGAGCCATCCTGAAGAGGTTGACCACCGTTAGCACATAGACAGATAAAATGAAGCTGAATCCAACGGAATGAAAATTGCAACATAAAGTCTTCACATCCGAACAAAATGAACGAATGCATTCCTCTTGAAATGGTCACCTATCCATAAATTGAGAAGCCACGTAGAATTTAGGTAGAGAAATAAATCAACAAGGTACGGATCAAGAACGAATACTCGGTAAGAAATCCCAATCTCAAACCAAATATCCGTGGAAGAAGAACTAGAGCTACTAGAATTCCCACCTATGAAACTCCCGAACCTTTCCGGTTATGCAATCAGGTGTTGGGGATACAGGGGAAGCATAATATCTCACCCAAATCTAGCAAATCCTACATCCAGTTGTATCCATCCTTCAACACATAACCGAGAAAAACTTCGGAAACCATATACCTCAACCTTCGAAAAGCATCCGTTATACAAGTTATGGCGATACTCCCGAACTCCCGCCCCAGTGCTGGGTGGCGTCGAGGTTATCTCACCAACGAACTGCATAAAAGAGATTTTCGATGTCGGCGTACTAAACTCAGGTATTCCAGAACTGCAACGATAAAATTATGACAACAACACCTCAGAGCTTAACTCCCCGGGACACTTCCACAAAACCCCTGACAGGAGGCACCAAGACAATGTTCTCGTCATAAAACCATCGGAACGATTCCAAGATACCCGCGTGATCCTAAAAAAAATTAGTGAAGTTTGAGAAGAGAAGAGTCAAAACTCTACGTCAGGATGCCTTACCAAAGCGATGAGGAGACTGGGAAGTAAAAAGAATTCCTAAACTCTCCAATATATAATTCCTAAATGACTCAAAACATTTTTCTAGACACAACTCGGCCGCTAATAACGATCAAGCAATGGGGCTCCTAAGGTCGGGGAAGGCTCTGATACCAACTTGTAACACCCTCGATGCGACTATATCTCCCACGTGTCGAGGCACGACTTAGAGGCATAATCGGATTGAAGGCATATGTCGCAAGTTAGGCAATCTTCACAACATCCCATGTAATATATAATAAAAGGGGAGATAACATAGTCGGCTTACACTCGCCACGTCAATCAAGTACATAAATAACATTACATCATCCAAACACTCATGGCCCGACTATGGCACCAAAATAAAAGATAACCCAACATGCGACATGGTCCCGATCACCCCCAACTGGGCACCACTACTGATCATCAGGAAAGGAAACATAGTATCGTTGAGAGTCCTCGTCGAACTCCCACTTGAGCTCAAGCGCGTCACCTGGAGCGGAATCATCAGGCCCTGCATCTTGTGTAATAGTAATCTGTGAGCCACAGGGACTCAGCAATCTCGCACCCTCGCGATCAAGACTATTTATGCTCAAAGGTAAGCCAAGGTAAATATGTGGAGCTGCAGCAAGCGACTAGCAAATATGGTGGCTATCCTGTTCGCAAAAGAGAGCGAGAAGAGGAGGCAAAGCGCGAGCGAGAAACTAGAGGGAAACCTGCGCAAGCATTACTCCAACACCGTGTCCACTTCCCGGACTCCGCCGAGAAGAGGCCATCACGGTAACACACTCAGTTGATTCATTTTAATTAAGTTAAGGTTTAAGTTATCTACAACCGGACATTAACAAATTCCCATCTGCCCATAACGGCGGGCACGGCTTTCGAAAGTTCGAATCCCTGCAGGGGAGTCCCAACTTAGCCCATGACAAGCTCTCACGGTCAACGAAGGAATAGACCTCCTCCCGAGACGTTCTGATCAGACTCGGTATCCCGGTTCTTCAAGACAACTCCGACATTGGTAAAACAAGTCCAGCAACACCACCCGCTGTGCCGACAAATCCTGATAGGAGCTGCACATATCTCGTTCTCAGAGCACACCGGATAAGCTAAGCGTACGGGAGCCAACGTAACCCAAGTTGCCAAGGGACGGCCCCGCACGGTGCTCTAGGTTGGACCAACACTCAGAGGAGCACTGGCCCGGGGGGGTTTAAAATAAGATGACCCTTGAGTCCGCGAAACCCAAGGGAAAAGGCTAGGTGGCAAATGGTAAAACCAAGGTTGGGCATTGCTGGAGGAGTTTTATTCAAGGCGGACTGTCAAGGGGTTCCCATTATAACGCAACCGCGTAAGGAACGCAAAATCCGGGAACATAACACCGATATGACGGAAACTAGGGCGGCAAGAGTGGAACAAAACACTAGGCGAGAGGCCGAGCCTTCCACCCTTTACCAAGTATATAGATGCATTAAGATAACAAGATAATATAATGATATCCCAACAAGTAAATAATGTTCCAACAAGGAACGGCCTCCAATCTTCACCTGCAACTAGCAACGCTATAAGAGGGGTTGAGCAAAGTGGTAACATAGCCAATCAACGGTTTGCTAGGACATGGTGGGTTAGAGGTTTGACATGGCAATTTGGGAGGCTTGAAAGCAAGTGGTAGGCATCGTAGCATTGGCATAGCAAAAGAGCGAGCATCTAGCATAGCAAAGATAGTAGTGATTTCGAGGGTATGATCATCTTGCCTGCAAAGTTGTCAGAGTTGACTGGATCCTCTAAAGCAAACTCAACAGGCTCCTCGTTAGCGAACTCGTCTCCCAGCTCTACCCAAACAAGACAAACAAGAAAACGAAACACAATCAACCACGTGCAAAGCTCAAACAATATGATGCAAAGATGATATGCTATGCGGGATGCGATGCGGGATGCATATGCAAGATGTGACAAGGAATGAATGAACCTGGCCTCATCTTGGAAATCCAAGTGTGCCACTGGAAAGATGAGATGAAATCGCTTGAAAACGATATAAAGAACGTCGGAATCGGAGTTACGGTTTGGAAATGGCAAGCAATTCAAATATGACCACGTTCTACGATTTACAGCAAGTAGCCATCTAAATGCAACAAAATGAACATGCTACAACACCCAAACATGGCATCAAAATACATGGCAGGGATTCATTCAAGATTCTTAACAAAAGTCTAGAACTGAGCTACGGCCAATTCATCCATTAACAGGCTCAAACAAGCATGGCAAAAATGCATATGGTAAACAGATCTCAGACTTGGTGAAATTAACACTTGTCTGGAATTTCAGATCAGGTAGCAGACTTCGGAGCAACAAAACTATATGCTACAGGACCTGAACATGGCAAATTAAAGCATGGCATGGATCTACTCAAAGAGCTTAACAAAAGTCCCTTAGTGACCTTGAGCCAAAAGGGATCAGAAAATACAATTGCAAGCATGTGAACATGGAAAAAACATAATCAGTTCTCAGACTTGGTGAAAACTGTAACATGCTGAAAACAGGTATCAAGTAGGCATGTTTACGAGCTCGATGCACTCACTACGGAGCAAGTCATGACAAGCTAAGCATACATCCATCAAGAATGCACAATATTCAAGCTAGACATGGCAAGAACAATAGCATAGCATGCACAGATCAACTATAACATCCTCGGCAAAATCGCTAACAAGTAGACAATCTGCCCAGATTCACGAAGTAGCAAAAGTAGAGCTCGATTGACTCAAGTTAGGATGCTCCATAATTTCAAATAAAGACATGGATGGATAGAGCACTACAAGTTTAACAAAACATCGTTACTGAGCATCTTCAAAAGAGGCACAGATCACTAGGAAACAACATGAACATATGGCAACATGAGATAAACAGCTCAAGGACTTAGTGGAATTGCTAAGTCCCTGAAATCAGCATTACCAAGTGCCTCACTTCGCAAGCTCGTGCTAGTCACCACACACATCACAAAAATACATGGGTTGCACCTCTGGAAAGATGGCAAAAACCCTTAACAAAACATATGTAGAGCACCAGGGCATATCATGCACACAATAATCATGACAAAAATGACAAATATCTAAATGGAGCAGCAGATCTGGCAATTATCTCAAGTAGCCCTCTTATAACAGCATTTCGGGCATCAAAATGAACTCAAATGAAAATGACTCAATGGAATGAAATGATGTACTCTCTGAGACGAACATTCTGATATGCTATATGCCCAAAACAGAGCTACGGATGAGGAGATACGGCACGGCGAACATAGGCAAAAAAATATGGTTAGGGACGGAAAGTCAACCCGAGACAAATCCGGATCTGGATCTACTGTTCACGCGCGGAACGAGGATCGCCGGAGACGGAGTCGGGGTCGCCGGAGAAGGGGGCTTCGCCGGATCCGGCCGGAACTTGGCGCGGCGCACGCCGGCGCGGGAGGAAGGCGGCGGGGACGGCGGCGAGAAGTGCGGCGGCGCTGCGCGGGGTCGGGCCGGCGGGGATGGAGCTTGGCTCCGGCCGGCGAGAGACGCTGCAGCCGCCGGCGATGTCGTGGTGGAGCTGGGCGGCGCGGGTGGCCGGAGATGGAGGAGAAGGCGGCGCGGGCGGCGGGGAACCTCGGCCCGGAACGGCGGCGTGGAGGGCCGGAGATGGGCTCCCAGGCCCGCGGCCGTGAAGTGGGCGCGCCCGCCATGTGGCGCGCTGCAGTTGGGGCGACGGCAGTGTCCGATGCGGCCCGGACATGTCCGACGCGCCGGATGGACGGGGACTAGGGTTAGGGTTTGAGTGGATCCGGAATTTTCGGGAAAGGGCTATATATAGGCATAGGAGGAGCTAGGAGAGTCCAAATGAGGTGCGGTTTTCAGCCATGCGATCGTGATCGAATGCTCTAGATGATGGAGAGGGTTTAGGTGGGTTTTGGGCCAACTTGGAGGGGTGTTGGGCTGCAACACACACGAGGCCTTCTCGGTCCCTCGGTTAACCGTTGGAGCATCAAACGAAGTCCAAATGGTACGAAACTTGACAGGCGGTCTACCGGTAGTAAACCAAGGCCGCTTGGCAAGTCTCGGTGCAATCCGGAAATGTTTAATCCCCACGCACGAAAGAAAGGTAGAATTGACCACCGGAGGAGAAAGAAACGCCGGAATGCAAAACGGACAAC
Source organism: Triticum urartu (assembly GCF_003073215.2). NCBI lineage: Eukaryota > Viridiplantae > Streptophyta > Magnoliopsida > Poales > Poaceae > Triticum > Triticum urartu. Next base: position 335,562,920 of record NC_053023.1, on the reverse strand, counting down.
GGGGAAAAAGCTCGAATGCAAGAGATGAACACGTATGCAAATGCAATGCACATGATGACATGATATGAGATGCTTGACAATGATAACAACACACGGAGACAAAAACCCGAACTCGAGAAAATAAAATAACTTAAGGCCGGAAACGAGAAGAGTTGGAGTACAAATTGGGTAAGTTACATCCTGGGTGTTACACTATCCCTGACACGCAAAGTCCATCGGTTCGATTTCTATAGGTTTCGATAGGGGTAGGTTTCTAATTTCACTCAGATGTGACATAACCACCTCTCACCTGGATTCATACATGGCGGGGACCAAAACAAAGTGTCTCCACGCCCGAAATCGCCTCCCTCCCCGATTCATACATGGTGGGCGCCAAAATAAACTCTTGTCGGCCGAAATCTCCGTCGGCAAATATTCGGTGTATGCGAGATTACCGTCCTATCCCCAACCGACTAATATTGATGTGATGTAGGAAATTTTAAACGGGGGCTAAGTTTGTAAATTTTCTCGCATTTGAGACAAGTGCACTCTGAAGACATGGTTCCCCCTTCCTCTCTCCCTCCATTTCCCCATTCGTACTCCGTAGGTGCCAAAACACCCTCTCCACCCCAGCATCCCCCGTCCGCCACCCCATCCACCGCCGTCCTCCTCCACCATGTCGGAGCTGATACCCCGACGCCATCGTGTATTACAAGAGACCGACCTCTCTCATCCACGACTTCAGACCAGGATCCTTGCATCATGTCCTCTCGCTTCATCCCCGCCGTCGTCCACCTTGCTGGCACCGCTCCTACGACCATCTTGTCCAACACGTCGGCATATTTCCCCCGCCGTCGTCCACCTTGACGGCACCGCTCCTATGACCATCTCGTCCACCGCGCCAACATATTTCCCCCGCCGCCACCGTCTAACCTCCTAGATCTGCTTCCATGCCACCGACAGCCATCGCTACCGCAGCACCATCAAATTTCTCAGCACATGCATACACGACGCCGCACCAGAGGCGGTACTCTTTCGTATCTGCTCAACTTGCTTTTCGCACCAAGAAAATAGATCACCACTTCTTTACAATGATTTCTTGTCCATCACTTACTTGTTAGTTGAAAGAAAACATTGGTTGCGAAGTTGCCTTTGTCTAGTTTGCACCTTCAGATCCGCCATGGCACGCTCAACACTATACTTGCAATGCTTATGGTTTCCCCTTTTATATTCCACACTAGTTAAATGACAGTAGACTGAATTTCAAAATTGGGTCAGTCGATTTTTGAGAGCTTGCTGGAGTTCGCCGGTGGGAAGGAACGGGCTCGGGTGTGGACGGTGGTTGTGGGGGGGCGGTGGCCTGGTGGTGGTGGGGCCTCGTCGAATGAAGAAAACTCGACGCGGGTGGGGGCGGGGGTGGGGGTGGCGGAGGAACATATGCGGTCGGGGTGGTTCAGTGTAGGGCGGGGGAGGGGGGCTCGGGGCTGGTGGTTCGGCCGACGGCCCATGTGGTGTTCTGTAGGGGAAGAATCAGAGATGAGGAAGAAGAAGGGTTATGAGACGTAGGGTCTTCATCCAACCGCCTAAAATGGTCGTCTAACCCAAATGATGAAAGTCATGCGACTTGCATGCAGACATTCCTTTATGTTCAATACCATCATCGAAGCTGCTTAGCACTGCTCCTCAATCTAACAAGCTAAACAACCTGCCACTCATAATTCCAAACTTGTTGCTCAAATACGAATCTGATATGATGTTGATATTACTAAAATAGATAATGTTTAATTGGTCAGCTAATGTTCCTACTTTACTTTCAAAAAGCACGTGCACTACATATAGAGAGACAACAGGAAGTTGCATTCTTAATGCGCTCAGGTTCATCATGTGTGGGCACTGCGCAACGAACATTTTATTATCCAAAATTTGCTTGCTCTTCTTTAGCATGTTCCTCTTCTGTTCTTCTTTAATAAGTACTCTCTCCGTTCCTAAATACAAGTCTTTGTATAGATTCCACCATGGACTACATATGGAGCAAAATGAGTGAATCTACACTCTAAAATGTATCTGTATACATCCGTATGCGATCCATAGTGGAAATCTCTACAAAGACTTATATTTTGGAACGGAGGGAGTATGATAGTTGTACAGTATGTTCCTTGTAGTGAAGAGGAGCAGGGACATTTGAAGTGTAGAGGTATATTCGGTCGGTTGTGATGGACAGTTCCAACTCTTCGGACCTCTTTGATTCATAGGATTTTGTAAACATAGGAATAGGAATGTAGTGTCCTGCCCACTTGAATCCTATAAGATTAGCATGGAAATGTGGGGAGCTGTGTCTCCTTTGAGAGTTACACTGATATTAATAGTACCGCACCTTCATTGAAGAGAGTTGGTATCCGAAGCATTTCTATCCGTACCGACAATAGTAGCCCATATTTTCTAGAAAGTTCCACTTTCCTGATTTTACTTGTGATGCTTACGGTTTTCCCGTTATATCTACACTATGATCCGTGTAGCTGCTTTGTATCGCAATAGCAGTAGTCCACTCTTGAAGCTAAATAACACACCAATCATAAGTCCAAAGTATACTTCTTCAAATACGAATTGTGATATGATACTGATATTAGTTAACAGACACACATTTAATTAGTCACCTAATGCTCCCACTTGATTTTCCAAATGAATGTGGCCACATATAGAGAGACATCATGGAATTGCTTTTCTTTGGGCGCTGTGATTCATCATTAGTGGGCAACCAACATTGTATGCAAGGAAGTGGAACCTCAAGAATATGCTTCCTCTTATGTTCTTTAACATGTTCCTCTTTTGTTATTCTGTATTTAGTACATACAGTATGTTCCTTGTCAGGAAGGGGAGCCAGTTCCACTTTCCTGATTTATATATGCTAGGTATGGTGTACCCCTTTTATGTACACTATGATCTCCCTAGTTGTTGTGTGCTCTTGTTATCATGGTTTGGCAATAAACTCTCTATACAGTATATATTATGAACCTATCATCTGCCAAGTATCCTTACTTCTGGAGCCTATTTTTTCTATACTTGTGCTAGATTATATTAATGCACACGCCGTATTATAGCACACATGGGCTCTCTCATCAGAATCTGGTGATAGCACACAAGGGTTTACAGGGAGCCCCTATATTAGGGTATCCTCTGCATTAAAAGATAATCTCACTACTATTTTATGTTTTCATGCTTCTTAGATATTATACATAATCAAAGTGAATATCATAATCTGCGCATCAGAAGAATATTGTGGAACACAGCAACGACTCAGAAAATTGGCACCAAGCCATTGAGTGCCATTCTGGATGCAATGAAACTCATACGCTCCCCACATGCAGATTCTTGTTCAGAAGATGATCCTAATGACTATTCTGACCTCGAGGAGTCGAAGGTAGATGGCCTCTCCTATTCACCCATCAAGGTGCCTGTTCTAATTTGGCAAGGTTATATTGAGTGAAGTGTATCTTGCATAAGGTGTCATGCATTTGGTTAAGGTACATAACTCTTGTAATTGTTCGTATCGTGAAAGCCCTCGTGCGATGGAACCTTGGCTAGTTTCTTTGATCTTTCCATCATCCTATCCAGAGCCACGCTCGCAGGACGAGAGGCTGTGTCGAGAGCTACCTGGGAAAACCTGCCAAGATGCATCCATGCCAAGATGACTGTTAAGGGCCGGACCCTTACGTTAATCTCGGCAATATGATATTGGGAGGCATCCAGAGCATACATAGGAATTCATCATACGAACACAAGCATATAGAGTTTAAATGGATAAACACACACTAAAAGATCCAGCTAGGAGTATGAGCCTCGCACAAACACTAGAGATAAAACGACTAAACACAGAATATACGTGCTGTTCTATTACAGGACCAGAAGGAATAACTTAAACACGGAGGACTCTATCGGAGAGGGGGCGGCCTTCTTCTCAGCGGCGGCAAAATCAGCACCTGCTAATGACTTCTTGAAGCCATCACCAAGGTCAAGCTCTGGGTGGCGACAGGCAATGTTGCTCAGGACCAGGAAGAGGGCGTCGCTAGCGAGCCTCCGCGACTTGGTATCAAAGTGCTCGTCCCTCCCCTCTTCATGCACCTTCAACTTGTCGACCAGCTCGTCAATGAAGATCCACAGCTTGACATTCGGGACCTCCTGCGCGCTGGCTAAATAAACTGGGCCGTCCATGCCCATCGTCGTATCTTGGGCCCCAAGACGCTCTGCGACGTCACCCATGCTCTTGATCCAGAGGTTGTTCATATCGACACGGTTCGTCAGCCTGTCCTCTGCATCTTGCCGGAGGCGCTTGTCGGTCTCCATGTCCTTGTACAGCAACTGCTGTCGGGATTCGAGGGACTCTATCGACTGCTCCAGCGGTCCGATCCTTGCCTTCATGTTGGAAATATTGTTGTTGGCAGCCTCGAGGCTTTGGGTCTTGGAGGAGAGCTGCGACTACACGTACGCCAAGTGAAGCTTTGCTTGTCGTGCCTCTTCTTTGAGTGCCTCCACCTCCTTGGCACTTCCGGCATGGTCTTCCTTCAGTTTGGCCACCTGCCGATCATGCTCAGCCTTGGCGGAAGACGCATCATCTAGATTTTCAACAAGCTTCCTCAGGTGGGTGGCATGTTTAGTAGCAAGAATATCTAGAGCAGCCCCATGCTCGTCTTTCAGTTCCTTGGTGCGTTGCTGCACCAAGCCCTCCAAACATTCATCATTGGCGCGGAGGGTAGCTTCAAGGTTTTCCTCTCGAAGGGAGATCTCTCGCTCCCTAGCCTTCGAAGATGCTTTGTGGTCTGCCAGGCGCCCCTCCCGAGCCACGATATCCTCCTTCGTCACCTGAAGGGTCTCTTGCTACCTAATGAGTGCCTTGAACTGCTTGTCATGCCATTTGCGCAGCTCTCGGCATTTGTCCTTCAACCTCCGGTCCACTATGCCGGCATATTCACACCGTTCCTTGAGCTCCTGCCACTTTTGGCGGTGCTGGGCCTGCATCTCCTTCACACGAGTCACCATGGATTCCATGAAGGACAAATCCATGGCGATGACAGCTGAGTCATCGGCTTCCACGCCTTCCATATGTAACGGGGCCAGAAGGCGCTGAAGCTCCTTATCAAGATCTGCATTTGTCAAGGATGGGCGGGGGGCTCCGATGTCGAGCAGTAATGGCCCCATGGCCAGCGTGTTCGAAGAAAACGGTGGGGCATTAGCAGCAAAAGGGAATGGACCCATGGTTTGAAGAGGAATCTTCGCCTCGATGACCACTTTCTCCACTAAGGCGCTGTCCAGGGGATGCTCCACCACTGCCAAGGAACCTTATGCTCCCCCGGCACCCAGATCCTGCCCCTTAGTAACCCCGGCCATCATGGCTTCATCTGCGGCGGACCTCCCTATATCCTCCACCACCTCCAACAGGTCTGGTTCTTCGGCCTGGGGGGCTGCAGGTGGAAATGAGCCAATGAACAAATGAAGGAATGGAAGGCTCGACAAAAAAACCCAGTGGAGGCAGCCAGAATATGAAAGGAAAGAAGGGTTAAGCTAGATACCTGTAGAAGTCTACCGGGCAGGGGTCTCTGTTTCTCCGGCAACAGTTGTTGCCGGGTCGCGAACCTTGCCCTTTGCCAGGGAAGACCTGGCAACCTTTTCTGTTGTCTCCACTGCAGAGGATTCCATGACAACATCTTCGTCTTGAGTGGGGGGGGGGGGGGGGGGGGGGGCGGACGCGCGCTCCTCCAGAGGGGGCTTGTCCTATGCTACCTCGCCCCCTCCTCCACGCAAAGGGGCAGAAGGACTGTCTTCTTCTGCGAGCAGGGCTAAGTCTTCGCTCTTGTGCCCGGGGCTGGGCTGGGGGCTCGAAACGGGGTCTTCCGCATCCTTCCCCGCCGAAGCTGAGCATTCAAATCTGCCTAAGAATAAATTTATCACAAATAAAAATCCTCCTTACTCTTCCCCGATGAGCATGGAGTTCAAATTGAACTCCGTGGGGGGAGGGGACTCTCGTCTTCTCTTCAGAGATGGAACGGTGGAGCTTCTCGACATCTTCGGAGCCTGTTGTGGCACCAAGGGCTTCGAGGGAGATGAGCTCTGCGAGGAGCTCGATCGAGAACGGGAGCTGGAATCCACATCCATGACCTCCGGCCGCCTGGCAGAAGGTGCCTTGGCCTGGGCAAGATGAGGGGATTGGTGACACGCCACCTCGGCCTTGGAAGACTTGGTGGAGGTCTTGTTCACCTTCTTGGTGGGAGGAGCCGGGTTGGAGGACGCTGCTACGCGGCCAGTGGTGCGCTGATCTGTGTCGCGGGATGTCCGCGGCCACCAATGGAACCGGGTGGCCCCTTGCTGGTTTGGTGGGGGCGTCGCGTTGCACAATGAGTAGACCAGCGCGCGGCAGCACAGCAGAGAGCATAGAAGCAATTTACCTAGGTTCGGGCCGCTGTGAGTCGTAAACCCTACTTCTGCTTTGGTGGATTGATGGTGGAAACGAACATGGTGGTATGTGGTACACTGGCCCGACAAGGTCTGCCTCAGGGTTACGGTGAACACAAGCGTATGATGGCTTGGGTTTTGTCAAGTTTCCAACCCTGTAACCCCCTCCGACGACTGACATTGGCCTTCTTTTATAGATTAAGGGGTTACCAAAGTGGCTAAATAGTCATTACACACTGATATGATAGCAAACAGTGCTATCATACCCAACTCTGCGGGCTGGCAGGGTGCATTAAATGCACCAATCAGTGTCACATCACTAGCTTCCTGGCAAGGCCTGCCAGACTTATCTTGCTAGCTTCACTTCTATTCTGTTGACACGTCACTAGACGGGTGTCACCTGCGGGTTTCTTCTGTAGGAGATGGCTGCCATGTGGCAAATGCTGCCACATATTCACCTTGCGGCTTGATGACATGGGCCTCGGGGTCGGTGAGGGAGTCCTGGACTAAGGGTTCCTCGGGCGTCTATTGGACATGGGCCCCAGACTGATGGGTTGTGAAGATACGAGACAGAAGACTCTCTCTCGTGTTCGGATGGGACTCTCCTTGGCGTGGATGGCAAGCCTGGCGTTCGGATATGAAGATTCCGTTCTCTTTAACTAACGTTGTACAACCCTAGTCCCCACCGGTGTCTATATAAACCGGAGGGTTTACTCCGTAGAGGCAATCATAATAATACATACTAGACTTCTAAGATTTTAGCCATTACGATCTCGTGGTAGATCAACTCTTGTAATCCTCATACTCATCAATATCAATCAAGCAGGACGTAGGGTATTACCTCCATGAAGAGGGCCCGAACCTGGGTAAAACATCGTGTCCCCAGCCGCCTGTTACCATCAACCTTAGACGCACAGTTCGGGACCCCCTACACGAGATCCGCCGGTTTTGACACTGACATTGGTGCTTTCATTGAGAGTTTCCCTACGTCGTCACCAGAAGGTTCGATGGCTCCATCCATCATCTGCCATGATGATGCCCTAGGGGAGGTTTTTCTCCCCAGCCAGATCTTCGTATTCGGCGGCTTCGCACTGCTGGCCAACTCACTTGGCCATCTAGAGCAGATCGACAGCTACGCCCCTGGTCACCAGATTAGTTTTGGAAACATGGATTATATCGCTGATATCCGAGGAGACATGATCTTCCAAGGATTCATGACCCCAACCTCCGCTCTGGCCTTAGAGCCAGAGCGCCTCGCCAGGACCAAAGACGGGATTTCTAAACCCACCGAACTATCTGTGGCCACTAGGCCTAGTACTGGAGAGCCGGAGGAAGCAGTGTCGCCGGCACCCAGCAAAAAGCCGGACTCTTTCTCGGAGTCAGCATCATGTGAGCTCGGCCAAGGAATCCCCTTCCCTCCATACTCCACGAATTCTTTCCCCCCTCGACAAACCTCGCCTTTAAGCGAGGCTCCGGACTTGATGCGATCCCTCGTGATTACAGAGGAGCAACGTCTGAAGTAGCCTAGCCCAGACTAGGGGTTGAGAGCGGGGAATTTTACGTCCCACCCACCACCCACTTCATCGCCACAGTCGAGGACATAACTGACATGCTCGATTACGGCCCTGAAGATATCGATGATATGGACGACGATGCCGGAGAAGAGCAAGCCGAAAACCCACCGTTTACCAGACGCTAGACAGTCACCTCTTCGTATGACGTGTACATGGTGGATACACCCAAGGAGGGTGACAGCGATAATGAGAAAAATCCATTTGAGGATAAACCTCCCGAGATACAACCAAAGCGCCGATGGCTCCACTCTAAATCACGCCGCAGCAAAGACATCAATACCGGCACGAGAGACAACAATACTCCGGATGATGTCGAAGACCAAGAAAACCACATCGAGAAAAACTCTGAACAAGATGATCGGGAGGATGGGCAAGTTAGTCCTGATGAACAGGCTGCAAACAAAGACTCGGAGGACAGTAATTACCTTCCAGCATCCAAGGATGAGGTGAGCATCAGCGACGAAGACTTTATCGTGCCTGAGGAACCTCTCGAGCAGGAGCGCTTTAAGCAACGGCTAATAGCCACTTCAAGGAGCCTGAAAAGGAAACAACAGCAGCTTCAAGTTGATCAAGATCTACTCAACGACAGATGGACTAATGTCCTGGCAGCCGAGCAATACGGCCTCGTGCGCCCAACCAAAACTTACCCGAAGCGTAAACTACTAACTCAATTCGACGACGAGGCACGCGAGCCTATACCAGCAACACGTAATGCAGCTGACCGACCACCATGTGCCCGGGACAAAAAGGGAACTCAAGCCGAACACCGGCCCATACTATCTCGCCGTAAAGGTAGAGACACAATAGTTTGGGGCTACACATATGACCTGCAGCAGGACCTGAAGAATAAAGCAGGTTCGGCCAGATCGATCTATGGATCGCGAGGGCATGCCCTAACGCACGACGACGGCTATCAAGCCGAACATGACAAGCGCAATCACGTCCAAGCCAAAAATCACAGACGGACTCCATCCAAACTACGTCGCGATCTGGCCCAATATAGAGGCGCCGCACACCCCCTTTGATTCACTAATGAAGTGAGCATGAATTCCCAGAAGGGTTTAAACCCGTGAACATCGAATCATATTATGGGACAACAGACCCGGCAGTATGGATCAAAGATTTTCTTCTCCATATTCATATGGCCCGCAGTGATGATCTTCATGCCGTCAAATACCTCCCACTGAAACTCAAGGGGCCAGCTCGGCACTGGTTGAACAGCATGCCCGAAAATTCCATTGGCAGTTTGGAGGACCAGGAAGATGCTTTCCACGACAACTTCCAAAGCACATACGTCAGACCTCCGGATGTGGATGACTTAAGTCACATAGTTCAACAGCCCGGAGAGTCACCCAGGAAATTTTGGACTAGGTTCTTAACTAAAAAGAACCAGATCATCGGCTGCCCGGATGCCGAAGCCCTAACGGCCTTTAAGCATAGCATCCGCAACGAATGGCTCGCCCGACACCTCGGCCAAGAAAAGCCGAAGTCCATGGCGGCCCTCACGGCACTCATGACCTGCTTTTGTGCTGGCTATGATAGCTGGCTAGCCTGTAGCTATAACAATGCAAGCGAACCTAGCACCTCTGAAGCCAGAAATAGCAACGGCAAGCCCCGATGCAACACTCACAAGCATCAAAACAATGGTGACAATACTGATGACACAGCGGTCAACGCCGGATTCACTGGCTCCAAGTCCGGTCAGCGGAAGATGCCATATAAAAGAAATAATCAGGGCTCTTCCAGGTTGGACCACATACTCGATCGTCCATGTCATATCCGCGGCACCTGTTGGGGATATTACTATTAAGTATTAACTGCCCATGAGGGGCCGGGTTATGCCCGCAAGGAGTTAGTCATGTTCCAAGCCCATGAAGACAAGAGGTATGGCGCTTTACAGAGAAGATCTACATGAAGGCCCAGGGCCCAAAGGCAGATTAGGACCTGTAGATATAAACCGCCATATGTAACTTATGTTGTAAGGCAAGGAAAGGTAGAAACCAAGCCCTGCACATGTATAAGCTGGCCTCGGGATTCTGTAAACCGCCGGGCGTTAACCTGTGTATATAAATGGACGACCCGGTGGCGGTTTAGGGACAAAAAACAATAACTCGAGAGCCAGGCAAAGTGGATTCGCTCCCTGGTCATCAAAACCCTAGAAATTCCATCACAAATGGATGTAGGCTTTTAGCTTCACCGTAAGGGGCCGAACTAGTATAATCCCTTGCGTCCCTTGTCCGCTTTAACCCCTTCAAGCTAACCCGTCGCAATGGCTCCACGACTAAGTCCTTTCCCTAGGACATCTGCCGTGACAATTCCACGACAGTTGGCGCCCACCGTGGGGCTATCGCACGATGGTTTCGAGTTCTTGAAGGGCAGCTTCAAAGGACTCAAAGGATACGCCATGGGCCGGATAACCAAGAGTTGTTGCGGCAAGCTCTACATCGATGACGAAGGCTGGGCCCCGAGGACGGCTCGATCGAGTACGGGTACTGGGTCCCCTTTGGCGGAATACACGTATTCATTGGCAAGATCGGCGAACCGGGCCCTGAGTCGGACATCTGCACCGACATCATCGAGACAGCTCAGTGTGCAAGACCTGCCCGAGTTCAGCCTGCCGTAAAGCATGCCTTCATGGGAGTTATCCACTAAGCGGAATCTGAGGATAGATCGGTATCTGGTGGCGAAACCGTCGTCTACTCTGATGAAGAGTCTTCAACCGGAGAGACCGAGTCGCTGAATCAGCTGCAGGATGGCCGGATTAGTGGTGGTTCCGATGGCGACAGTATTCTGGACCTCCCTGACCCGCCGAGCCGAGTTGCGATCTTCATGGCTGTCACACAATCGGTGCAACATTCTTCTACCGCCACAGCGGTGATTTCCGGTTCAACAGCGACAACACCAGCCAGGGCAGGGGGCTCTACACCACCTCTGACTCAGGCTTTGTCCGTTTTGTTCGACACTTTGGCAACATTGCTAGCGGCTGAGGTTAATCCGGCAGATCAGGACCGGCATAACGCAGAGATCGTAAAAGTGAAGGATCAGATAGCTCAATCTAAGATAGATCTGGCAGCAGAAAACACCAGGATGGCCGCAGAGCGGGCCGAGTTAGAGGCACAGGCTTATAGGCTTATGGTAGATCAAAGCGCATCAGAGGATGTCATGACGAGAAGGTACCGGTCTCACCTTCCTCCGGATTATGAGGGGAGGAATCTCTTTAACACGCCAGGAGCAGGAACCAGCAACGAGCCAGTGGTAAACCGGGCGGAGGCACCTAGAACAGGGGCGCCAGTTCAGCCGCGCGCAACGAATCTGCCTCGTCAGAACAATGTCCTACCACAGCACGTTCCAACATCGCCGGGTCATTACTCTAACCCGTTGGATAACATTGTCGTCGTGGCTTCACGATTGGCAGCTCTCCCAATCGAAGGCGATTCTCTAGTAGCAGTTGAAACACGATGGGCTAGAGAGCTCCTTCAGACGGCTTTGACCCAACAACAGGCTTATTCGCATAGTTGTGAGAGGATTCATTCCACCCCCCGCCCAAGTCGGAGCTAAAGCAGACATATTGATGAACCGGCTGTATCAAGCAGTGCGCGAAACTGTAACCCGCCGCGAGGGCATAACCTAGTGGGTGGTGGTGCTAATGCCGAGGATGTGGTGGATCACAGTCAGGCACGTCGAGAAGCCGAGTTAGTAGCACAATATGCGGCTCGTTAGCTTACTCCAATTCGTCCAACTACCTCAGTGGAACCAGGCATGGTTTTCAGTTATTTGGGGGTGTCGTGTCTTGCCCCAGCCCTACGTAACGTGCGGCTGCCCAAGGACTTCAAGGGTCCTCGTAAGGTGCCAAATTACACTGCCGATTTACCCCCTGAGTCATGGGTTGAGAGATATGAGATGGCGATAGAAATGTTGGACATGGATGATGTAGCATGTGCTAAGTACTTCACCATGATGTTGGAAGGAACAGCTCGCACTTGGTTAAAAAGTTTACCAGTTAACTCCATCGGGTCATGGGCCGAGTTAAAAAGTCGGTTTATCCAGAATTTCAAGGATATGTGCAAACAACCCATGTCAATTGTGGACTTAGCCTCCTGTGTTCAAGAGTAAGGGGAGTCTACAACCCATTGGGTGAAGCGGGTATCAGCTATTCTGCATTCATCAGACCGCATCAACGCTGACACGGCAGTCTTAACATTAGAAGGCAACTACCGGTTTACGCCTTTGAAGCTGAAGTTGGGAAGGCTCAAGCATCACTGCAATGACATGTCCAGACTTATGGCAGCTCTGGTTAAGTATGCTGATTCATATAGTACCAAGGACCCTGAGTCTGAGGATGAAAAGACGGGGAAGGGAAATAAGAATGGCAGCGCCAAGGGGCAGCAGCATAACCCAGCGGGTCATGTAAACAACGGTAAGCGCAAGGGAGATAACATCTTGGATTTCGTGGCCAACACCAACACCCAAGATAATGGTCAACGCCGTAAGGGTAAACCGCCCCAGCGGGGTAGAGGTTCAGGTCCCAATCTTGAACGCCTGTTAAATGAGCCTTGCCCAAAGCACGGGTCATGGGAGAGGCTAGCTATGCACCTTTGGAAGGATTGTTTCATCATGCGGGAGTTTAAAAAATAAAGTTCTTTCCAATACAACAAGGGACCGCCCGGCGGTTCATGAGGCGGTTCTCATGGGCCGGGTTATGGAGGAGGCAGCTCCGGTTCAGGATTCAAAGGCAACCAAACCGGACATGGCAATCAAGGTAATCAGGGCAACCAGGGAGGTTATAATCATCAGGGGAGTCAGCAGCAGCAACAATCAAGTTATGAGAGTAATCAGAGGCAGTTGAATAGTGGACAGTACCATGTCTTCACCACTAGTTTGTGTAAGTGTGATCGGAAGCTTCATAAAAGGCAGTAAACTCTGTTGAACCGGCAGTGCCTCGTTATCTGCACTGGTCTGAACAACCCATTGTGTGGAGTCGAGAGGATCATCAACCCCGGGTTGATAATTCGGGTCACCTGGCATTAGTGGTGGCACCTCAGGTTGGGGGGTACAAGTTCACCAAGGTAATCATGGATGGAGGGAGCAGTATCAATATCCTTTATTATGAAACCTTCCGTCACATGGGGTTGACAGATAAGAATCTTAAACCGTCAAACACCGTCTTTCATGGTGTGGTGCTTGGTAAATCAGCGTACCCAGTTGGTAAGATAGACCTAGAGGTTGCTTTTGGAGATGATCATGATTCAAGATCGGAAACATTGACTTTTGAAGTGGTGAAAATCAAGAGCCCATATCATGGCCTATTTGGACGGTCGGCTTATGCTAAGTTCATGGCAAGGCCCTGTTATGTTTATCCATAGCTTAAGATGCCGGGTCATAAGGGTACCATCATAGTGCATGGGAGCCAGAAGATTGCTTTGGAATGTGAAGAAGGTGATGCGGCTTATGCTGAGTCGGTTTGTGCAACAGAGGAGTTGAAATTTTACAAAGACAATGTTGTTCCGGCAGATATGACTTCTCTAAAAAAGCCAACTACAGAGCATGATCCAGCTTTGAAGTTTAAATCGGCCGAGGAGACTAAGCTGGTTGACTTTGTTCCTGGCGATTCATCGAGGCAGTTCAGCATCAGCGCTAACCTGGATCCGAAATAGGAAAGTGCGCTCATCGAGTTCATCCGTGAGAACTGGGACATCTTTGCATGGAAGCCTTCTGACATGCTAGGTGTACCGAGGAAACTCGCTGAGCACACTCTTAATATAGATCCTAAGTTTAAACCGATCAGGCAGTTTCTCCGCCGCTTGAGTGAAGAAAGGCGCAAGGTTATTGGTGAGGAGGTAGCCCAGCTTTTGGCAGCAGGGTTCATCGTGGAGGTTTTTCACCCTGATTTGCTAGCTAATACGGTGCTGGTACTTCAGAAAAATAGCACTTGGCGTATGTGTGTGGACTATACAGATTTGAACAAGGTCTGTCCAGCTGATCCCTTTGCGCTCCCTCGTACTGATTAGATCATTGATGCTACGGCGGGTTGTGGCTGTTTGTGTTTCCTGGACGCTTATTCTGGTTATCATCAGATCAAAATGGCAGTTAAGGACCAGGAGAAAATAGCTTTCATAACTCCCTTGGGAGCCTTCTGCTATGTATCTATGCCTTTTGGGCTCAAGAGTGCCCATGCGACTTATCAGTGCTGTGGCCAGAATTGTCTTCATAAACAGATTGGGTGCAATGTTCATGCTTATGTGGATGATATTGTGGTGAAGTCCAGAAAGGAGGAAACATTGATAGCTAACTTGAAGGAGACTTTTGATAACCTCCGGGTTTATAAGATGATGCTTAATTTGGCCAAATATTTCTTTGGTGTACCGGCAGGCAAGCTCTTGGGTTTTGGGGTCTCTAACAGGGGCATTGAAGCTAATTCAGAGAAGATCACAGTTATTATGTCTCTGGCTAAACCGGCATGTATTAACGATGTGTAGCGGCTGGCGGGTCGTATTGCAGCATTGAGCCGGTTAACAGCCATTTGGGAGAAAAGGCAATCCCTCTGTATCAGATGATGAAAAAGATAGACCATTTCATTTGGAGTGATGCTGCCAATGAAGCATTTGAGAGTTTAAAACGGCAGCCAGCTGACCGCCTATCCTTCCTGCTCCTGTTGATAAAGAGCCCCTCCTATTATATGTGGCTAATAATGCATGGGCTGTTAGTGTGGCTATTGTGGTGGAGCGAAGGAGGCCGAAAAGGAGTATTCGGTTCAACAACCGGTTTATTACATCAGTGAGGTACTGATTGAGTCCAAGCAGAGGTACCCACATTGGCAAGCCGGAACCTCAAGCATTATTTTCAGGGTCATCCTATCACGGTGGTCTCTTCTGCCCCCTAGGGGGATATCATCCAAAACAGGGAAGCCACTGGCCGGGTCGCCAAGTGGGCTATTGAGCTTGGACCTCACGGGTTAAAATATACGCCTCACACAGCAATCAAATCCCAAGCACTTGTGGACTTCATCAATAATTGGACAGAGTTGCCGGCACCAGAGGAAAAGCCAGATAACACTTATTAGACTATTCATTTTGATGGGTCCAGACAATTGGAGGGCTTGGGGGTTGGAGTCATATTAACTTCCCCATGAGGTGATAACTTTTGTTATGTTCTCCGTTTAATGTTCCCTTGCACTAACAATGCTGCTGAATATGAGGCCTTGCTCCATGGTATTCGGATGGCTAAGGAGATGAATTTAAGCTGGGTTAAGTGCTTTGGTGACTCTGACCTGGTAGCTCAACAGGTGTCTGGCACTTGCGATTCCAAGGATCCACTCATGGCGGCGTATCAACGAGAGGTGGACATAGTGGCTGGTCATTTCAAGGGTTATCAGGTTGACCATATAGACCGGCAAAAGAATGAAGCGGCGAACGCTTTAAGTCTCTTAGGCTCTCAACATAAACCGGTGCCGCCCAATGTCTTTCTGGATGTGCTACATAATCCGTCAGTCAAGATACCTAAAGAGGAGGATTTGGTTGTTCCTGACCCGGAGGCTCAATTGGTAGCAGCTCTTCATGCTATCCCGGATTAGACTGTCCCATACCTAGCGTACATGAACTGGGGCGAGTTACCAGAGGATTAAGACTTGGCCAGCCAGATAATCCAGCGATCCAAATCAATGACCATTATCAATGGGGAGTTACATCATTGTAGTGTAACAGTGGCGTTTCAGCGTTGTGTGTCTCCTCGAGAAGGCTGTGAGATTTTGCGTGAGATCCACGAAGGAGATTGGGGTCACCATGCTGGTTCAAAGTCCTTGGTAGCTAAGGATTTTCGCCACGGCTTCTATTGGTTGACGGCTCATGCTGATGCTGAGGGTTTGGTAAAGGGATGTGATGGTTGTCAGAAGTTTGCACACCGTGCTCTTGTTCCGACTCAGGAATTAGGGATGATTCCAATCACTTGGCCGTTTGCAACTTGGGGGCTGGATATGGTTGGGCCCTTTAAGAGGTTCACAGACAAGAAAACCCACCTACTGGTGGTGGTTGATAAGTTCACCAAGTGGGTAGAGGCAGAGCCAGTCAGTGAGTGTGATGCAGCCATGACGGCTCAATTCATCAAAAAAGTGATCTTCCGTTTTGGTTTTCCACACAGCATCATAACCGATAATGGTACTAATCTGTCCAAGGGTGCTATGGAAGAATTTTGTCAATGTGCGCACATCCGGCTTGACGTGTCATCAGTGGCTCACCCCAATCTAATGGTCAAGCAGAGAGAGCCAATCAAGAGATTTTAAGAGGCATCAAGCCTCGGCTTATGGTTCCTTTAAAGCGGACGCCGGGTTGTTGGGTGGGGGAGTTACCTTCCGTGTTATGGAGTCTCAATACCACACCGAACAGATCTATGGGTTACACGCCTTTCTTCATGGTCTACGAAGCAAAGGCGGTTCTCCCTAGTGACATCCATCATGACTCGCCCCGTGTGGCGGCTTATGTTGAGGCTGATAATGAGAAAGCACGTCAGGACTCACTGGACCTGTTAGATGAGGAGCGTGATCTTGCAGCGGCTCGTTCAGTGATTTACCAGCAAGACGTGCGTCGTTATCACAGCCGCCTGGTTAAAACCAAAACTTTTCAAGAAGGCGATCTGGTGCTCCGGCTCATCTAGGATCAGACTGATATGCACAAGTTGTCCCCACCTTGGGAAGGACCTTTTGTGGTCAGCAAAAGTCTGCACAAAGACTCACGTAAATCGGAGGAGGAGACTCAATGGCCGTGGAATTTAGCTCATCTTCGGCCTTACTATACTTGAGCCATAGGCTCTTCTTATGTACATAATTATGACAATGTATATATTATGATCAATATAATAAACCGGAGCCTCAGCTAAAGCGGGGTCTCTGTTGTTTTTATTACATCATGTGTGGTTACATGGGGGCCTCTGTTTATAAAGCAGAGTGTTATTTCCCATTGATCCGGCATATGAGGCCACATATATTAAAGAAAATCACTTGGGGGCTTGGTCGTATTCGAACCATAGCTACACCTCTTGATTGGCGTAAGGCCACCAGGGAAATCACTTGGGGGCTTGGTCGTATTTGAACCATAGCTACACCTCTTGATCGGCTTAAGGACAAAAGGAAATCATGTGGGGCCAAAGAGAGTGTTGCAACAGCACAACTCAAACATAGGCACCCACCGAGCACAGCTCAAATGTTGCTTGGGGGCTCTTTGCTTCTCAAAGAACAAAGAGCTTACACCTTTGCAATAGGCTATCAAGCCAGGCTTGGAAGCCAGGTGTATTCACCTAAAACACCGGGTTATCCTGCCTTTTTAAGTAAGCCACTCCGTCCAGGTAAACCTGGTATGACCCGCCGAACGTTTGACAAGTCAATCTCATAGACCCTGGACTTGTCAAAGTAAAAACGAGGATTGGTTAATGATTGAGGTCCATCTTAAAAGGCTTCGAAAAATGGTTTAACTCAGTGCCCTGGCAGCCCGTGAAAAGCTTCGATTTAGGGCCTGGCAGCCCATGAAAAGCCTTGCATGTTCTTTCTTGTGGTTTTATTTGACAAGTTTTTCTCCTTTGGTGAGATTTCAATATCTTATGATAAACCGGCGTTTTATTGACCCAGGCTGGCTTTCAACAATAAGTTGTTAGTACATGATCAATTATAATCCGGCTCTTATTGACCCACTCTGGTTTTGACTACAAGTCACCAGTATTATATGTGGATACATCGGTGTTTATTATAACCCCTTGTGGTTTTAACATAAACCGGCAACACATGAAAGGAGTTATCAATACTCAAGATTGGGGTGATCACCCTAAATATACAAAGGTTGGTCAACCAACAGTGTGATTCCATATCACAGGTATCATCTCTTTCATCTTTGCTTATTTTCAAGGTACATCCTTGGTTATAAACCCCGACTATATATTGGGGCATCATGACCCATCCAGCTGTAAACCACCAGGACACTTTCAAACTTCTTGTATGTAGGAACAATTCGAATAACACCGCTACGGATTATGAGCATAATATATCCTAAAGCATGGTGGATTCACAAAATCAGGCAACATAAATATGCATGATGGCATAGCAGACCAAGTATTTTGAACTAGCCTGTTACAAGGCGCTTTAAGGCCCAAAAATAATAATTGTTTTCAGCAAAGGTGGCAGTACGCAGAAGGATAAAACGGCCTCCGGATCATGACTCGTCACTAGGCTGACTTGTCGTCTTGCGCTAGTGCATCCTCCTCCTCTTCTCTACCCAGTGGCTGGAAACCAATGATTGCCCAATCAATTCCAGTTAAAGCTTGAAACACAACTTCATCACTTATAAGGTTGGAGGGGTCAACATCAGGGGCATAGGTGTGCTTACAAATTGGCGGAGTAAGGTCATCTACGTCATGTGTTGGCGCAGGATATCTTTTCTGATCAGAATCATAAACCAGCTGATAGTGAGAGAGATCCATTTCCTCATCCAATTTCCTTGCTATGGGGCACATTTCCCTTATCAACCTTCGAAGATCGTCGTTGTTAAATTCTGAACCATCCTACTTTACGCCAGGGTAGCCGGTGCCTATATCCGACGGTTCAAGATCTGGTATCCATGCCTTCGCCCGGATTAGCGCAATCAGCAAACCTGACCTTGCAGCTGAACTTTTTAGTTCGTCCAACCGGGCAGGCAGCATTGACAGTATCTCAATGGTTTCCATTATCAAGGTTGGAGGTGGTTTGTTATGTGCAATGGTGCAAATGGCCCGTTAGGCTCTGGAATATAACTGCTCTACCAGCGTATAGGAAGCCTTCGGCTTCATCCGCATGTCAGAGCCCAGATGGGTAATGCGAGTTCCTGTGTCATTGCAAGAATCAGTAAACCGACAACTGATGAGATAATGTATATTGAAAAGCTTCAAATGAGGATACTTACCAAACACAACAGAGGTCATGGCATTTATTTGCCGCTTTAAGCCGGTCAGTTCTTCGACCACTGGTTTAAGGGCTGCTTCTGCGTTTTTAGCTCTCTTTTGTAATCCGGTTTTCTCTGTGCCCCAATCTTCCAATTCTTTATTAAAAGCTTCTTTTAGCTTCTCCATGGCTGCTAAGGCACTGGTCAATTCGTCTTTGGCTTTGGAGATTTCCGCTTGCTGAGATTTGATGTTTTCTTGAAGATCAGTGGTTTGGGCTTCCTTTTTGCTCAGCTCAGCCTATAAGAGAAGGACATATTATGAGGTGGTAGTGAATATTCGAAGTACCAAGCACATAACAAGTTATACACTTGGCACTTGGGGGCTAATGCCTATTTGCTTGATTATCAGAAAATTTTTATAAGTCCCAAGCACAATACAAGTATTATTCTTGACACTTGGGGGCTAATGTACGTTTGCTCAAAGTAACATTGGTTAAAGTCCCGGTTTAGCTTGGAAAGACAAACCGGCCCTTGGAGGATAAGCATTCAGAGTTGAGGTATTGCGAAGTCCCGGTTTAAATTGGCATCATAAATCGACCCTTGGGGGCTACTAGAGTTGGTACTTGAAATTGGACATAAGAGAGAAACAGTTATGAAGTTACCTCATATCGCTCCTCTATTAGATTCACTAAACCAGCTTCGTAGTCCCGGTTTGTGTACAGATGGTTCAAAAAACCAGAATGAAGTTCTTGGGCGTTGAGGTGGGCGTAGCTTGACAAGTCTGTGCTCCATTTGCCTTTGCCCATAGCAGAAAGGTCCTCTTTGGCACTATGCTTTGATAATGCAATAGGATTGCCAGGGGTGGTGTGACCAATGCCAGTAATTATAACATCATCTTCCTTGTCACCAGCAGCCTTTACTAGAGTTGACGATTTATCAGCAGCCTTATCTGGACTTGACGGTTTATCAGCAGTTCAGACTGGGCTTGTTGGTTTATCAGCATGGCCTGTTGCATCAACTTCTACTTGTTCAACAAAATCATGGTCTTGAGGGGGCGGATCATCAAACATGGCATCATCATTCGTTCCTTCCGGTTCTAGAGTTCTCTCCGGTTCAACAACCACGTGGTCATCAGACGGTTTATTCACCAGAGCTTTCCTGCTAGGTCTGGCCTTGGCCCTAAAAGGAAAAGATATAAAGATCAGTATAACATGCAAGTATGAAGCGTGAAAAGATTAAGTTTAAAGTATTTACCCAGGAACAGTCTTAAGAGGAGGGAGCTGTGTGGCCGTTGACTCGCCAGATGATGAATGAGGCGTTCCCTGATAATTGGAATCGGACGGATTAAGGGGTTGTCGGAAATAACCTTCCTTGGGATAAGAAGGATCAGAAGTGGGTGAGACCTCAGATTGACGCTTCCGAACCGGAGTGTTCGGTAAACCGGCTGAAGTGACTACTTGGCCATTGTGCCAGGTTGTGTGGCGAGCTTCGTGTTGCTGCTTCTTCAAAAGAAAGTGTGGGTCCAAGTGACCTAGGGGGTGAGAAAATCTTACTTTCTAGATGGCTTAACAGATTTTTTGTGTTGGCAGAGGGTCTGAACCAGAGGAAAGGATAATTACCTCTGCGTCATTGGCTTGGTTGCCTTCAGTGCCATCCTGATAATAATCATTGTCAATGAGGTGTATGAAAACTGAACCGAGAGAGTCAAGTTCTACCTCTGAGGCCAAATTATCAAGATCATCATCGAGGTTCAACCCGGTGGCTTCAACTGCCTTCATCTTGGCAGGTCTCTTGACAACCTTCGTCTTAGGTCGAGGGGTCTTGGCCGGTTTATCTTGAGGTTTCTTCTTCCAAAATGGGTCGTCACCTTGCTAAAAGATTGACAGAGGATATAAAAGATTGCACATTTAATAATATCCAGTACAAAGCAAGAGTGAGGCAATTCTTACAGCTAGCGGTTTATTCAATGTATAAAAGGGACTTAACCCAGTCCTACTGCAGACAACTTCTGATTCATTCAGCATCTTCTTAACAGACTCAGTAACTTCAGCCTGTGTTAGCTGAATATCAATATGACGTTGAGGATCTTTTGAGTCCCCTATGTACTCACACATTAAACGGGGGTGACGGCTTAATGGTATAATGATCCAAGATATCCAGCAACGAACAAAGTCTACTCCTGTCAAATCGTTAGCCATGAAAGCTCTGAGCTTGACAAGTTGTGGTGCGTATGTGGACCGTTCCTTGGCAGTCAGTTATTGCGGAAATGGGTGTGTGTTGGTAAGCCGGTGAGCACGATAACCCGGCAGAGGGTTCTCATCTTCAGGGGAAGTATCCTTATAGTAGAACCAAGTCTGGTTCCAATCCTTAGGATGACTATGAAGTTTGGCTTGAGGGAAGCTGACGTCCTTCCTTTTCTGAATGGAGACACCGCCAAGTTCAATGTTGGGCCCGTCTACAAATTCAGTACGACGGGTCAAGTAGAAAAAATCCCGAAACAATTCAACGGTTGGCTCTTCTTGCAAGTAGGCCTCACAAAACACTTGGAAGTCACAAATATTGGACACAGAGCTGGGTCCAATATCTTGAGGGTGGATCTGGCAGCTGGCAATCACATCACGAAAGAACATGGATTCGGGCATTTTAAAACCACGGTTCATATGATCAACAAATACTACCACCTCACCATCCTTGGGGGTAGGAGGGTTTTCTGGATCGGGAACTCGCTAGTGGATTTCGCTTTGTTTTGGTAAAATGCCAGTTCTGACGCATCCATATAGTTGCTCTTCAGTAACCCGGGAAGGGACCCAGTTACAAGCATAAAATTGCTTGGCCATTTCGAGCGAAGAGCTGGAAAGAGATTGATGCCGGTTTAAGACTCATGGTTGGCAAGCATAAAGCATAGCAGGTTAAGGAAAGGGCATTCAAGCATGCAAAATTGTTAAACCAGAGGTTGATGCTATTATAAATGGTAAAGCGATTGGCAGGTTACAAGGGGACTAATGGCATATGGCAGATTATTTTCTAAAGGATAAACCGCCTACGCAGACAATGAAATTACAGATCTGAAGGAAAAAGTGACTAAGTGAGGAAAATAGGTTTCACAGTTTCACATTGGAATTTTGGATCTACCACATGTCAGGAAAAGGAAAAGATTTAGACCTAAAAATTTGGTGCTTGAGCAGTTTGCAAAGGTCCAGATCGGTTTTTATATGCAAAGTGCATGGTTTGATAGGCAAAATAAGGACTGTCATTACTACCGCACAAAGGAACATCAAGTTTGAAGTCTGTCATATAGAATCTAATGAAGAACAAGGGTAGAACACTATGAAGCTTCTACGAACTGGTGAGAACCCTAGCGGATCTACAGAGGAAGGGAAGAGGAACTTACCGAAGCTGTTCAAGCAGCGGAGGCGCGCCACGTTTTTATCGAACGATCAGGTTGATGCAGCGGCGAGAGGTGAAGACGAGGGTGGAGCTTGACGACGGCGGCTGCGCATACAGGTCAGGTCGGCGCGAGGAAGAAGAAGCGAGAATGCAAGAGGGGAAAAATTAAAAGGACCCCCTGGTCTTATTTATAAGGTGAAAGGATAAGTGACAGGCGCAAAAATCGAGGAGCCCAAAAGTTGGATATGTGATAGGGCTGTCGTCTCGAATGTGGGAGGCTCATTAATGAAGGTGAGATATATTCAATTTTTAGTAAACAGGTGATGTCATGGCGGTTTATTACAAACCTGGAAGATGACGTCATGGCGGTTTACAAGATCTATGCGAAGTTGCATAAGGAGGAATTTTTCTATGGGTTGAAGATTGACATGAACGAGTTCAAATCAATCTAGGGCCTAATGTTGGGGATATTACTATTAAGTATAAACCGGCCATGAGGGGCTGGGTTATACTAACAAGGAGTTAGTCATGTTCCAAGCCCATGAAGACAAGAGGTATGGCGCTTTACAAAGGAAATCTACATGAAGGCCCAGGGCCCAAAGGCGGATTAGGGCCCGTAGATATAAACTGCCATATGATATGTAACATATGTTGTAAGGCAAGGAAAGGTAGAAACAGAGCCGGGCACATGTATGAGCCGGCCTCGGGATTCTGTAAACCACCGGGTGTTAACCTGTGTACATAGAGGGATGACCCGGTGGCGGTTTAGGGACAAAAAACAATAACTCGAGAGCCAGGAAAAGCAGATTCGCTCCCTGGTCATTGAAACCCTAGCAATTCCATCACAACTGGACGTAGGCTTTTACCTTCACCGTAAGGGGCCGAACCAGTATAATCCCTTGCGTCCCTTGTCCGCTTTCACCCCTTCAAGCTAACCCGTCGCGATGGCTCCATGACTAAGTCCTTTCACTAGGACATCTGTTGTGGCAATTCCACGACAGCACCCCTGATAAACCAGCCAATCATACCCACCGGAGCTGTTGGGCCTTTAAACAGGCTGGCAAGTTAAATGCCGAAGAGAAGGAGAAGGGGTTGCAAAGCGAGAATGACGACAAGGAGCCCCGTCCGCCGAACACAGGGGGACAGAAGATGTTTCCCCTCAGGTCAAGACGGTGAACATGATATACGCTACCCATATCCCCAAGAGGGAGCGCAAGCGCGCGCTCAGGGACGTCTATGCGATAGAGCCAATCGCCCCAAAATTCAACCCATGGTCGTCCTGCCCAATCACCTTTGATCACAGGGACCATCCGACCAGTATCCATCATGGCAGTTCAGCCGCACTAGTTCTCGACCCAATAATTGATGGATTCCACCTAAGACGAGTCCTCATGGACGGTGGCAGCAGCCTTAACCTGCTCTATCACGATACATTGCACAAAATGGGCATCGATCCATCAAGAATCAAGCCCACAAGAACTACCTTTAAAGGAGTAATACCAAGTGTAGAGGCCCGCCGCACAGGCTCAATTACATTGGAAGTTGTCTTCGGATATCCGGACAACTTCTGAAGCAAGGACTTGATCTTCGATATCGTCCATCTCCGCAGTGGCTACCGCGCACTCCTCGGACGAACTGCATTTGCGCGATTCAATGCGGTGCCACACTATGCTTATCTCAAGCTCAAGATGCTCGGACCACATGCTATCATCACAGTCAATGGAAACACGGAGTGCTCCCTCCGTACTGAGGAGCACACCGTGGCCCTGGCAGCAGAAGTACAGAGCGACCTTAACAAGCAGAACCTTAGTTCGGCGGACACGCTCCCGGACACTTCCAAACGAGTCCGCACTATTTTGCGGCAGGACAGTCCAGCTTGCCAGGAGCTCGACTAGCAATTCATCCTCCGTCTCAGTCCCGAACAAATGGCGGCATATATACCGCGCGTACATAACTACGCACTCAAAATACCATGGGCATAGATGGAGGCGTAACTTGATTGTGGTCCATCATACGGCTCCCACACATACTTTTCCTTTTCCTTTTTACCATTTTTGATCTCTCCTCTACAGGCCCCTCTCGACGGCCCGCTCGTCGGTCCTTTCGAAGGATGGATATACCAAGGTGGCAAGAAGCACAGATGTGTGGGGGAATCTCTAGATGTTCTTCTTGACGATCATTCTACCTGTTTTTAGGACACGCACACAGCTCCCCCTTGGTCTTGGCATGTTAAATAGCCCTGTTGCTTATCGCACTATTTGTACAAATATGCTTTGATGTATTAATCAAAATTATAATGAGCATAGCTTGCGGCCCAACTTATGCGGCACTGGCTTTTTACTTCATTTTATCTCGCTATTCTTATCAATTGCATCCGTACATTTGGGTACGCCGTAATTCGCTAGGGGCTTTATTGCGCCCCATACTACGGTAACAAGTCTGAACACTTTTACAGTATAGTTCGGCCTCTGAATTTATCATTATATGCATCGGCTCCGAATCATGTCTTTGGTCAATAGTTGGGTTGCTCGGCTCCTGTGCTTACTACCTTACGGTCCGCTCTATCATCTAGGGTAGTAAAGGGAGGACTACTGCGATTGTGTCATGGTTTATCCGGATGAGCACCTTAGTAGAGAAAGCCAAAAATTGACTATCATGATGCGGCATGAGTCGGTCAGCTCTCCGGAGGTTAAAATCTCTTGCAATTTTTTCTGCATTATGCGACGATGTGCCTTCACCGGATCAGCTGTCTATAGCACCCCAGTCCGGACTAACGAATACTAGGGGCTGCGCCTACATTTCTATTGTCAAACTCCTATGGCTAAGTGAGGGTGATAAAGCCGCATAGTCTGACTGCCTGGTTCGTTGCGCTAAACACCTCCTTCCAGGACCAAATTCTTGGATCAAGAGTGTTTAGATTCCATCCTGAACACCCTCGCACTAACTACGTGGGGGCTGAAGCCGACGGCTGGCCAACTCTCATATTTAATAAAAATGGTCGCACAGGAGGAAATTTTTTAAATAATAAACAAGCATTATATTACATAACGGCCTTGTTTCATCATACAAGACGAGATAACATGAATGTATTCATTCGAAGAAAATGTCTTTTGAACACTGGCCCTCTACACATGCGGGATCCCTTGCGGACATCACCAAAATACTGCTCCACCGTGCAGTGCTCCTTGCCAGCGGGCGGTCCCTCAGTCGCGAGCTTGATGGCGTCCATCTTCGCCCACTGCACCTTGACACGGGCGAAGGCCATCCGTGCACCCTTGATACAGACTGAGTGCTTGATGACGTCAAGCCGGGGGCAGGCATTAACCAGCCGCTTCACGAGCCCGAAGTAGCTGCTGGGTACGACTTCGGCAGGCCATAGCCGGATTATTAAATCCTTCATGGCTAGTACGACCACCATACGCAGTTCGACCAGCTATTTTAGCTAATCACTAAAGGGCACTGGATGTTCTGGCGCAAGGTATTGCGACAAGAACAGCTTCTCCATCGAGCTCCCCTCTTTGGCTCGGAAGAACTCCGCAGCATCGGCTACACTGCGCGGTAAATCCACAAACGCTCCTAGAGAACTGCAAATCCGTGTTAGTAAGAGATACCTCTTTTTCACATATTTGCTCTGCATAATGAAGGCCTTACCCGACGCGATTTTTCTGGCCTCTTGGATTTCCTGTAGGGCGCCCTGGGCTTCAACCCGGGCATTTCTACGTCTTGAGCTTGCGTTGGTTTTCCCCGAAGAGGAAGGGATGATGCAGCAGAGTAGTGTAAGTATTTCCCTCAGTTTTTGAGAACCAAGGTATCAATCCAGTAGAAGGCCACGCGCAAGTCCCTCGTACCTACACAACACAAAGAGCTCAACGCAACCAACACGATTAGGGGTTGTCAATCCCTTCACGGTCACTTACGGAAGTGAGATCCGATAGATAATATTTTTGGTATTTTTGATATAAAGATGCAAAGTGAAAAGTAAAAGGCAAAGTAAAAACAAAACAAGATTAAAGTGATGGAGATTCATATGATGAGAATAGACCCGGGGGCCATAGGTTTCACTAGTGGCTTCTCTCGAGAGCATAAGTTTTCTACGGTGGGTGAACAAATTACTGCTAAGCAATTGACAGAATTGAGCATAGTTATGAGAATATCTATGCATGATCATGTATATAGGAATCACGTCCGTGACAAATGATTCTGGATCTACTACTATTACTCCACTCATCGACCGCTATCCAGCATGCATCTAGAGTATTAAGTTAAAAACAGAGTAACGCTTTAAGCAAGATGACATGATGTAGAGAGATAAATTCATGTAATATGAAATAAACCCCATCTTGTTATCCTCGAGGGCAACGATACAATACGTGTCTTGCTGCCCCTTCTGTCACTGGGAAAGAACACCGCAAGATCGAACCCAAAGCTAAGCACTTCTCCCATGGCAAGAACTACAAATCTAGTTGGGAAAACCAAACGGATAATTCGAAGAGACTTGCAAAGATAACCAGTCATACATAAAAGAATTCAGAGAAGATTCAAATATTATTCATAGATAGACTTGATCATAAACCCACAATTCATCGGTCTCAACAAACACACCGCAAAAGAAGAAGATTACATCAAATAGATCTCCACAAGAGAGGGGGAGAACATTGTATTGAGATCCAAAAAGAGAGAAGAAGCCATCTAGCTACTAACTATGGACCCGAAGGTCTGAGGTAAACTACTCACACTTCATCGGAGGGGCTATGATGATGTAGAATCCCTCCGTGATGACGACCCTCTCCGGTGGAGCTCCGGAACAGGCCACAAGATGGGATCTCGTGGATACAGAAAGTTGCGGCGGTGGAATTAGGTTTTTGGCTCCTGTTCTAATCGTTTGGGGGACGTGGGTATATATAGGAGGAAGGAGTACGTCGGTGGAGCACCGAGGGGCCCACGAGGCAGGGGGGCGCGCCCTGTAAGGGGAGGGGGTGCCCCCTACCCTCGTGACCGCCTCTGGTACTTCATGGAGTAGGTGCCAAGTCTCCTGGGTCTTATCCGAGAAGAAAATCACGTTCCTAAAAGTATTTTTCTGTTTGGACTCCGTTTGATATTTTGTTTCTTCGAAACACTGAAATAGGCAAAAAACAACAATTCTGGGTTGGGCCTCCGGTTAATAGGTGTGACGCCCCGAGACCGATGTGCCAGTTGTCCTCCAGTTATTCGCTGTTGTTGCCGTGTCATTGCTTGCGTGTCATGCATGTCTTGTCATGTCATCATGTGCATTGCATCATCATGTTTTCAAAACTTGCATCTGTCCGGGTTCCCAGTTCCGTCCATCGTCCGTTCTGAGCCCAGACACACTTGCACGCACCCGCGGCATGTCTGAAATATTATTTTATAAGTGGCCGGAAAATGTTCTCGGAATGGGATGAGAGTTGACGTGTGGTCTTATTATAGTGTAGATAGACCGCCTGTCAAGTTTCATCGCTTTCGGAGATCGTTTGGTGCCCCAACGGATAACTATAGCGGCAATATAGTCGGTCTAATGTTGGACGTTTTCGGTCTCCGGAAACAGTCGCCGGGCCTTTCTCTCTTCTCTTTTCTCATCCTGAGGCCTTCCGCACAGTCCACTGCCTACCGCCAGGCCCAACCTAACCTCTCTCGTCAGCCCGTGGCCCTCCTGCCGCGCGCGTCCGAGATCGGTCCCGGACCCGACCCAGACAGTCATGACCGTTGGATCCGGAACATCCCCAAACATCTACAAAACATCACCGTGGCCTTGTTTGGACTCCCTAACCCATTCATCTCCGACCATCCAATTTTGATCGGACGATCCCAAATACTCCATCTCCTTTTCTCTCT
The DNA here is from genome assembly GCF_003073215.2 of Triticum urartu. Lineage (NCBI taxonomy): Eukaryota > Viridiplantae > Streptophyta > Magnoliopsida > Poales > Poaceae > Triticum > Triticum urartu. Next base: position 335,534,791 of record NC_053023.1, on the reverse strand, counting down.
TTTCTTTCTTTCTTGTTTTCTTCTCTGTAATGGAAAGAAGAGAAGAGACAGATCTTTTTTTCTTTCTTCTCTTCTTACGTTGAATTCAGCCTGCCCGGTCCCGCAGCCTCCTGCGGCCCATTTGGCCAAGGCCTCCCGCAGCCCAGCCACCTAACCCTAGCGCACCCCCATCCCGATCGATCCCTCACCCCTCTCGCTCCCACCAGCACCGCCAGGGGCCGAGACCCATCTCCCTCGCGCAGCAACCTCCGATCCCGTCGCTCCCTCACCCATCGCTTCCTTTCCCCGATCCACCGCACGCCGCCTTCCTTCGATTCTCCCCCACCGGCAACCAAAGCCATCGGAGCGCCGCCAGCCTCGTCCCTCTCCCCTTCGTTCTCCTGCGCCGTCATACGCAGAGGAGCAGGGCCCTCGCGCAGCGCGCCTCGTGCCCCTGCTCCCGGACATCCTCTCCGGTCACCTCCTCGCCGCCTCCAGCGTGCCATGGTCTCTTCTACCTCAGCGCCACCCATGGCTGCCTCGCCTCCTGCATCCCGTGTGCCCCGTTGGGCGCGGTGGTTCCCATGTCCAGCGCCTCCTGCTCGCTCGGCCACGGCCTCCTCGACGTGGTTGAGCCCGACCACGACCCTCTCCACATGCCACCTAGTTCTCGTCTCCTCCCTGTGGCATCACGCGCCCGAAGCCCAGCACCTCCTCCGCTTGCTATTGCCATTGCTGTCAAGTCAGACGACTACCGGACAAAGATTATCGCCAAGTTCCATCGTTGAAGATTTTGTCTTGTTCCCCTGGTTTCGGAAAACACCACCCCGCAAGCGCCAAGTACCACGACGGTCCTTGAAGAGTTCAGATTCGACAAGTCCGATGGCGCACTTGTACAACTACTTTGTCTAGACCGAGACCGGCAAGACCGACGGCACGGAAACGCCAAGTACCACTCATGTCGGCAGGACCCGCAAGTCGGACCCTGAACGATCGATGTCTCGTGGACCGTGTACAACTACCGTCTCCCCGAAGACGTTGGAGTCATCAAGTACCTCTCCGAATGAACGTGAACGACTATCGTCGCAAGAACGGGACCAGAAAGTCCGAAGACCACAAGTACCACGACACCGATTACATGAACATCTACGGAAACTCATGCAACAATAAACATGTACCACCACCACCGCCGAGATCGCGAGAACCTCTACCGTCGACCCTAGAGCATGCGAGAACGACTACTTCCACTACCGCTGTCGCGAGAACGTCTACTTCCTATACTTTGCACCGAACGAGAACTGTCCCGCTTCACGCTTCGAAGGTATAACCTCGAGACGACGTCCGTGAATGAATGCATGTTGGTTGTCGTAATCCGCCCGTGAATGTTAGTTGTTCCCTTGTTTGACACTGTCGTCGATTCATGGGACACCCGGTATCCGGGAACGCCCCACCATCTTTTGCACGCATCCGCACACTTCTCCTTTGCATCGGTACCGCAATCGAGTTACCGGAACCGGAACCGGAACGTTGCCGTGGCACCATTTTTGTTATCGTTGCCGTGGCACCCCTTTCCTTTCCACCACGGTGACAAATGCTTCTTAATGCTCTTGTCAACTTTTAATAAAAATTGCATAAACTTGTTCATGTCATTCGCATCATGATAACAACAATTAAAATGTTTAAATTGTTGTTGCAATAAATTACTAATGCATATGGGGATTTACCGAATTCGTTATTTGTTATACCCAGCCCCATTTAAATTGTTTAGATGGTGTAGTTTTGTTATGCCTCACCTCTTGCCATGTTAACCAACATTTAATATTGTTGAGTACCTAACCGAGAGAGAACTAAATAATTGATGTGGTGTTCCGTCAATATGCAACTCGTTGCATATTGAGCTCCATTTAACTTGTAGTTTTGTTTGTGCCCTTGGCCATGCCATGCATATTTAAACCAGACATGCATCATACTTGTTTGCGCATCATGCCATGTTATGTGATGGTTGTTTACTATGTTGTTTGCTTCTTTCCGGGTTGCTTCTCGCGTTAGCTTCGGTTTCGTTCTAGAGTTGTGAGGATCCGTTCGACTATGTCCGTTTGTCTTCTTCATGGACTCGTTCTTCTTCCTTGCGGGATCTCAGGCAAGATGACCATACCCTTGAAATCACTTCTATCTTTGCTTTCTTAGTTGCTCGCTCTTTTGCTATGCCTATGCTGCGATACCTACCACTTGCTTATCATGCCTCCCATATTGTTGAACCAAGCCTCTAACCCACCTTGTCCTAGCAAACCGTTGTTTGGCTATGTTACTGCTTTGCTCAGCCCCCTCTTATAGTGTTGTTAGTTGCAGGTGAAGATTGAAGTTTGTTCCTTGTTGGAACATGGAGTTGTTGTTCCTTGTTGGAACATGATTATTTGTTTGGGATATCACAATATCTCTTATTTAATTAATGCATCTATATACTTGGGAAAGGGTGGAAGCTCGGCCTTATGCCTGGTGTTTTTTTCCACTCTTGCCGCCCTAGTTTCCATCATATCGGTGTTATGTTCCCAGATTTTGCGTTCCTTATGCGGTTGGGTTATAATGGGAACCCCTTGACAGTTCGCCTTGAATAAAACTCCTCCAGCAATGCCCAACATTGGTTTTACCATTCGCCACCTAGCCTTTTCTTTCCCTTGGGTTCTGCAGACTCAAGGGTCATCTTTATTTTAACCCCCCCGGGCCATTGCTCCTCTGAGTGTTGGTCCAACTAGAGCCCCTTGCAGCGCCACCTCGGGGAAACTCGAGGGCTGGTTTTAGTTGTATGGATTGCTCATCTGAGTGTGCCCTAAGAACGAGATATGTGCATCTCCTATCGGGATTTGTCGGCACATTCGGGCGGTGTTGCTGGACTTGTTTTACCATTGTCGAGGATGTCTTGTAACCTGGATGCCGAGCCTGATCGGATTCTCTTGGGAGAAGGAATATCCTTCGTTGACCGTGAGAGCTTGTTATGGGCTAAGTTGGGACACCCCTGCAGGGATTTGAACTTTAGAAAGTCGTGCCCACGGTTATGGGCAGATGGGAATTTGTTAATGTCCGGTTGTAGAAAACCTGAAGTTTATCTTAATTAAAATGCACCAACCGCGTGTGTTACCGTGATGGTCTCTTCTCGGCGCATTCCGGGAAGTGAACACGGAGTTGGAGTTATGTTTGACGTAGGTTGTTCTAGGATCACTTCTTGATCATAGTTGTTTGACCGTGCTTTTGCCTTCTCTTCTCGCTCTCATTTGCGTATGCTAGTCGCTTGCTGCAGCTCCACCTCATACCTTTTACCCTTCCTATAAGCTTAAATAGTCTTGATCGCGAGGGTGTGAGATTGCTGAATCCCCGTGACTCACAGATACTTCCAAAACCAGCTTGCAGGTGTCGTTGAACCATGCAGATGACGCAACCAAGCTCAAGGAGGAGCTCGATGAAGATCTTGTCCTTTGTGTTGTTTCATTCTAGTTGATCAGTAGTGGAGCCCAGTTGGGATCGATCGGGGATCTGTGTAGCATTTGGGGTAGTCTTCTTTTATTTTGGGTTCCGTAGTCGGACCTTGATTGTATCTGGATGATGTAATGCTTTATTCATGAAATTGTGTGAAGTGGCGAGTGTAAGCCAACTATGTATCCTTTTCCCTTAATATATTACATGGGTTGTTGTGAAGATTACCTCACTTGCGACATTGCTTTCAATGCGGTTATGCCTCTAAGTCGTGCTTCGACACGTGGGAGATATAGCCGCATCGAGGGCGTTACAATAGGTTAGTCCCAAAAATAATATAAAAGTGGAAAATAAAGCCCAATATAGTCCAAAATAGTCGCAAGACCACCTCAACCTCAGGAGGCTGTTCTTTCCTTGTATTGTTCATCATCATCCCTAGAGGCAATTCACCACCACCACACTTGAGTAGGGTATTACACCACAATGGTGGCCTGAATCAGTATAAACCCCGTGCCTTTCTATGTTGAGAGTTCGTCCGTGAGATCTAGTGAGCTAGAGCGTTGATCGACAGGAGGGAAAGACTTCACGCGCACCCCAGTCTTCGAACCTTAAGGGTTTGCTGGAACCCCATATTTGACATTTGGCGCGCCAGGTAGGGGTGTGCCGTAGCTTCCTTTCCATCGCTCCGTCGTCTCCATGGAGGACACTCGCCGTGCTCGAGTTGAGTGTCGGGCTGCCCTCGCCGCCCGCGTCGCTCGGACGGCTCCTGTTGGCGGGCCACCTCGTCGTTCTCTATCCCCCGCCGCCAACGCTGCCACCGGCCCGGTGGGAAACGAGCAGCAGGCGTCCTCGCCGCACCACTACTCCATCACTCACCCCAGATGGTTCTTCGTCTCACGCACACCGCGCTCCCATGAAGGCACGGGCCGCGCTCATCGCGGCGAATGAGCTCCTGTGTTACCGCCCGGTAAGCGACGTCTATGAGGAGTGGCTCGACCGCGTCGCCGAGCTCGTCCGTGATGCAGGGGGCTCTCTGGCGCTGTCCCACTCTCTGCCACCCCCTCAACAGGACGCGGGTGACGGGGCTCATGGCGTGCTTCCACCGCCTCGACCCCAAGACGGTGCCTTGGCACCAAGGCGCACGCCTCCGCGGCGTGATCCACCGCGCCCGGCGCCCGCGTGTGAAGAAAGCAGCTGCCACGAAATCCCGCGGCCGCGAGAAGCCGCACCAGCGCTCCCCGCACCACCTCGTCAAGACTGTGCGCCACATGCAGTGGCACAGCGCGGACCTCGCCAAGACCAAGCTCCGCCTCCTAAGCGGGCCCCGGCAACGACGGCAGCCTGCCGCGCCTTCACCCCTGAGCTGCGTAGCGTTGCCTGGCCAGGCAAGTTCAAGCCAGATCTACCTCCTCAGTATGACGACACCGCCGACCCCGCGGAGTTCCTGCAGCTCTATGAGTTGAGCATCGCAGCGGCCAACGGCGACGAAAAAGTCATGGCGAACTGGTTTCACGTGGCTCTCAAGGATGGGGCCCGCTCTTGGCTCCTGAACCTGCAGCACGGCTCGATCTCCTCCTGGGACGAGATACGCGACCGCTTCATCGCCATCTTCCAGGGCACTCGTGACCGCCCACCGGTCGCGGGCGATCTATGCCGCATCAAGCAACAGCCAGGAGAGACCCTCCAGAAGTACATCCAATGCTTCAACAACACCCGCCTCAAGATTCCCAAGGTCACGGACGAGGCCATCATCTCCGCATTTTTTGACGGTGTCCACGACGTCAAGATGAAGGAATTGCTGGCTATCTATGAGGAGCTCCGCACATCTCAGGAGCTGTTCAACCTGGCGACCAGGTGCGCAAGAGCTGAGGAGGGGCGCCACTCTCTCCTTGAGCTGCCGGCTACAGGAGTGGAGGAGAAGAAGGCCAAGGCCAAAGACGTGAAGTGCAAAGAGGCAGTAGTGCTCGCAGTGGAGCCCGACACCAAGCGAGGCAGAGATCAGCCCTAGTCGTCTAAGAACGGCCGTCCATTATGTGCCTTCCACAACCTGAACACCCACAACATCAGCGACTATTAAGAGCTCAGAGCCATTCGGGAAGGACGCTTCGGTGGACGCCCCGAGCGCAACGACCGGGGCTACGGCCACGGAGGAGGACACGGAACCGGGGACTGGCACGGCCGTGGCCCGCGCCAGGAGTGGCGTGACTGGCCTTGTGAGGACCGCTAGCAAGAACAACCTCGCGAGGGCACCTGGAGGGACCCGCCTCGTGAGGATCGCCCACAAGGCAACGTCGGTCTTCCCCCGTTGCCGCCGCCAAGAAGGAACGATGACCACCACCAGGACGAGGGGGCTGGGGGCTTCCAGGAACCGCGTGCGATCGCTTGCATCTTGGGAAGTGCTCAGGCCCCAGCCTCTCAGTGCATCTTCAAACAGTTCGCTCGTGAGGTGAACGCGGCGCTCCCCAAGCTCAAGGCCACGCGCCCGCTCAGGTGGTCCCAATGTGCCATCACCTTCAACTAGGCCGACCAGCTCAAGTGCGCAGCCGCCACCGGCACACTCCCCATGCTGTGCTCCCCAATAATCAGCAATGTGCAAGTCATCGACGGTGGCGTAGGGCTCAATGTCCTGTCCGTCGACACGTTCGACAACCTCCAAGTGCCCTATGAGAAACTCCAGCCAAGCAAGCCTTTCTCAGGAGTGACTGACGGTTCCACCACACCGATAGGGCAAGTCCGCCTGCCTGTCACCTTCGGGGAGCGCAAGAACTACCGCTCCGAGCTCATCGACTTCGACGTCGTGCACATCCGCCTGCCGTACAATGCCATCCTCCAGTATCCAGCTCTAGCCAAGTTCATGGCACTCACTCACCATGGCTACAACGTCCTCAATATGCCAGGAAGCGGGGGAATTATCACGGTCCCATGTGAAGAAAGGGATGCAGTGTGCTCCCTTGAGCACGCCTTCCAAGCCGCAGCAATCGACAACCCTGACAGCAGAAGTGAAGGCCCTCCGGAGACCATCCCCAAGAAAAGTTGCCACGCCGCGCAGGACCCCAAGAAGATGGCGTCGCATCAGGAACCTTGTCAGGATCAATGCCCGCTCCAGGGGCGCATCCCTCCATGCATAGGAAAGCACGCCCGGTGCCCTCCTCGGGCAGGGCTCGAGGGCTCTCTTCTAGAGAACCTCAGACCTTGCCAACCTCACGAGCGAGGCACTAGGGAACCACTTGGAAGCGTGCTTCACGGCACACTTTTCTCAGGAGAGCACAGGGCAAGGAGTGCCCACCACCCAGCAGTTTATCACCAAGGCCACCCAAGAGCTACAAGACGCGAGAGCCATGCGCGGCAACAACCGCTCAAGGAGTGCGGCTCACCATCCAGGCGAGGGTGCTGAGCTGCGCGCCTGCATATCCCAGGGCTCAACAGGGCCGCATCTCAAGAACGTTTCTGGCCGTCGCGTGCGGGCCGCTGTGAGGGTCCACCACACAGCTACGTTCGCATGCCCTTTGGCATGCCGAGCATGGCGTCGGCCTATCAGCGCAACATGCGGCAAGTCCTGGTGGCTCAGGAGGCCAGGTTCCACGCCGTTCTGGAGGAGATGGCGACGGCCTTCAAGGAACCTCCTGAGCTCCTAGAGCCTCCCGAGGCTCAGGGTCCCGGTGGCTCATGAGGAGTCGCTCCTTCAACGCGTGGCCTCAGCTGCACCAACTCTACTTCGTCTACAGAACCAGGTGACATCTTTCGAGTTCATTTAAGCTGGGAGCGCCCCTCGGGCTGCACTGTTCCCAGGCCACGTGGGTCCGTCCCTGTGGCATGTATCCCTTTTGCTTATGTCTATAGCTTACCTTGTTGGGGGCGCTCCTCGGGCTGGATCACCCCCACGCCGCTCGGGCCAGACCTAGTGTCATGTATCCTCCTGCATTTATCCTAGTCGATCTGCTCTTCATGCTTAACATGTCAACTACTATCACCTGCTCGATCACTGCCCGCCACGGGTCCGTTCGCCCTATGCTATTTGCTTGCATGTTAAAAGGGGGCTCCTGAGCATCATGACTCAGGAGCTCTTACTGGCTCTCCAGCCCTCACCCCTTGGCCTTGACCACAGCATCGCGACCTGGCATACCAGCGGCGGCTGAGCTCGCTCGAGGGCCGGGACCTGAGGACATAGAGTGCTTGCATCTAACCACCTTGCAGGGACATACAGTCACAAGACTCAATACCAGGCACAACCTGCCTTGAGGTAGGGCCTCGTGAGTCCCGCGCTGGCTCACGAGTGCCCAGATACACTTCGCGGCCTTGCCGTGCAAGCCACATGTCAGGGCGGGGATGTACACGCCCCGGGGTCTCATCCCGGAGGAGCCCCCAATCCCACGCCCAAGTGGAAGCTCCATGCTCCGTGCTGGCTGTCGACACTGTCGAGGAGCGGCTATGCCTGTGCACAAGCAGAAGCACTATGCTCCGCGCTGGTGATAAACAACTGAGGGCGACCCCACGGCCGTGCCAACCTCAGGGAGCCCAGAGCTCAACGCCCAGCCTCACCACGACGCCTCCCCTCGGGAGAGTCACGCGCGGGGGCTGGGCACGGGGGCTGCGCTCGGGTCACGCCGAAGCACACGCCACCCAACCAGGTCCCCCGGACCTGGGCGTCACGCGCCCCTCCCGAGGCCTCGGCGAGGGCAGGTATAGAAATTGTTTGAACATCATGGGGGACTCCTGAGCATCGCGACTCAGGAGCCTAACTGGTCACGTAGCCCCTCTCTCCTTAGTCCGTCCTGGTCTCCGGTCGGCCCAATGGCGGTTGAGATATGCGCGGGGCCGGGCTCTGCCGACGTAGAACATTAATCTATCATCACAAACACTCCCTATATGTTGTTCGCACGTCAAGGGGGACTCCTGAGCATCGCTACTCAGGAGCCTAACTGGTCACGTAGCCCCTCACTCCTTGGACCATCCTGGTCTCCGGTCGGCCCAATGGCGGTTGAGGTATGCGCGGGGCCGGGTTCTGCCGACGCAGAACAAAGCAAATAGGAAGGAAAACGCAAAATCTAGGAGCAAATATTACAAGCATATTGTTATCACAATACCAAATGAAAAGTTTAAATGCCTCCACGAGGCCTGATGTATGTCGCAGGAATGAAACGAGAAGAATAGCCATAGATCACCCCTGGATGTCGCCGTCGCCGGCGGAAGGTGCTCCCCTGTGGGCGATGATGTTCTCACCTTTACCACCACCCGCAGGATCCGCGCCATCGCCAGACAGAGGATCAGAGACAAAGCCGCTGAACTTCCCCAGCAAAGCCTCCACTTGACCTTGAACAGCTGTGGCGGTGGCTTCATAGAGATCTTCAGCCACAGGCTCCAGCAGCTCGTCAAGGCGGGCGTTGGGGTCACAGAGGTGCACATGGCTGAGGACGCGAGTCAGTGCGGCTGAAGACAGAACGTGAGCTTGTGCCTCCGCCATGGGACCAAGGCCCTCAACGCCCTCCTCAAGCGCCTTCACCACGAGAGGAAGCAGCTGGGCGGGGACGTCCTCGTCAGTGTCCAGCGGTTCTCCAGGCCATGCTTGTAGAGCGTCCTCAGCGCCTTGCGAGATCTCTTCTCGAGATCGGCGAAGGCCACACGGTCTACGGCCAGGACCCGTGCCTTGGCGGCAAGATCGGCCTCCCTCACGCCCATCTTCTGCTCCAGCTCTTCCAACCGGTTGCGCTCGGCAGCCTGCTCCTTCCCCAGCTCCGCCAGCTCAGCATCACGGTTCTTGACGGCATCCTCCCGGGCCTTCATCTCCTTCTCCTCAGCTTGGCGGCGGCGTACCTCTTCGGCGTGCTTGTCGTGCAGGCTCTGCAACTCCCCCTCTAGCGCTTGGCAGCGGTCACGGGTGGCCTTGGCTTCTTTCAGCGCCGCCTCAGGATCGGCTGCAGCACCGACGACTCCCCGCTTTTCCCTCTCGGAAGCCGCAACAGCCTGGCCCAGCACCGCGCACCGCTAGGTCAGAATGAAGCTAGCCATAGGCCAACTCCAGACGCCCGGCCACCAGGCGCGGGTCAGCACTCAGGAGATCCGCCTGCAGCTGGGTCATCTTCGAAAGGGCACGCTCCAAGACGGCAGCAGGAGCGGAAAGACCAAGGAGTGGAGGTGCAGCAGTAGGAGGAAGCGACGCCGTCACCAGGGCTTGGGAGACCGTGGGCCCCGAAGCAGCTGGGACCTCGTCAGCCGCGCCAAGCACCGGCACTTCCGAAGCCAGCAGGGCTATGGGGGCTGATTCCACGCGGCGATGTTCCTCCTGGCCCCGCAACGGCGACCGGGCTGGGGAGACATGGACGATGTTGCCTCCTTGCTCTACGGAGGGAGGCACAGCCGCCGTACCCTCCTTCTTCCTCTTCGCCGAAGATGTCGGCCTGGTCAACCAAAGGCGAGCGTCAAGAAATAACAAGTACCAGCAGGGATAAAGCAAAGCTCGAGACACCTACCAGTCTATCGCGATACTCCACCCTCCGCTCGTGAAGCTTGAGGCTTGACAACATGGGGCCTGAGGGGAAGGCACTCTAGCTCCGGTGGCGTTGTGCGGTGCGGAGGCAGAACCGGCCCCAGGTGTTGGGGTGGAGGCGGAACCACGGTCCACCAGCGACGACCTACCCTTCGTCGGGATAAGGGGTTGCTCCTTCCCCCCCTTGATAGGCGTCGGCCTCGGCATCATCAGGAAGGGCGCGGAGAATCTCGGCCTTACTCGGAGGGGAGGTCTCCCTCACCTCTTCCGGGGTCTCCTCCGAGTCCGCATCTTCTTCCCCCTCTCCGTGGGACTCGCCAGAAGACACCTCCACCGGTTTCTGCGTCGGAGGAGCTCCCGAGAACACCGGCGGCACCAGCCCATGCGCATCAAAAGTCGTCCTGGAGGCGATGAATTCCTCCCGGTCCCTACGTTGGAACAGGGGAATGAAGGCGCTAGGCGGGTACTCTTGGTTGTCTCCGACTATGAGGTGTAGGACGGCATCCAGTTCGTCATCAGGCAGGTCCCCCGGCCTCAGGCGGGCCTAGTTTTCCCCTCCTTCAAGCTTCTAGAAGGGCGCACATGCGCCTGGAGTGGGGCGACCCGCAGCGTCAAGAACTCCCTCAGGAGCATCGCTCCTGTTATTTTGGCCGCCCTCGCATTGCTTGGTTCAGGTCAGTCATCATCTACGCCAACACTGATGATGCCCGCTCATCGACAAGCTCCACCCTGGGCCACTCCTTGCCTTGCCAGGGCACCTCCGTCGGTAACACCAGGCGCGGATGGGCGAGCTTGGCGTCCACCATGACCCATATGGATCGAATGTTATCAGCCCTCTTCCCGGTGCTCGAGATCGAGTTGGCCTTGCCGGACGCGATGAAGTTGGCGCATCCAGAGATGTGACCCTCGCTGACACGGAGGAAGAAGAAATGGCGCAGGAGTGCCACGGACGGCATCACGCCCAGGTACGCCTCACAGTAGTAGGCAAAGATGGACAGGAGGAGGACAGAGTTGGGATGGAGATGCAATGCTTGTAGACCATAGTGGTCGAGGACTTCATAGAAGAAATTAGAGAAGGGAGGAACCAACCTGACGGCGAAGCTGCTCGAAAAGAAGGGAAAGAAGGTGCTCCCCTCAGGCTCTGGCTCGTTGGAGGCAAGCCGGAGCTCCGTCTTCCCCCACTCGTTGCTCTCTCCCGCCGTCAACAGGCGCACGGAGGCAAGGCTTTTCTCCGTGACATTGGGTGCCTCAAGAGCGGGCTCATACCAAGCTGGGGCCGAGGAAGTCTTGACCTTGCGCGGAGCCATGGGCGGCAGATGCGGAGTGAGGCCGGAGCATATCTATAGGTAGCGGCAGTGAAGAGCAAGAAAGGGGATCTGGAGCAAGGCAAGGAAGAAGCAATGAAGGCAAGTGACGCCCGTGCCGGCCTTTTGTCAGGTCAAGCAGTTGCCAAGGCAACGTGGGAAGCAGAGGCGCCCATGTCCAATCAACTGCCACGTGTCAACCAAGGCCGCAGACTTTTGGGGCCCGCGATGCTCCGAGCTTGACCCTTGGATTTGCCGTGAAGCCAAGCCCAAGCACACCTTGGGCCCGGGGGCTACTATCGACGTTTTGGGAACGGGGGTCCCCAGACATGCCTGCCTGCGGCCCGCGACGTGGCTGAGCCAGCATGCCGTACGGCCCATCTTCAACAGCAAAGCATCCAAGACCCTCGCGAGGGGCCAAGCCTCGCGAGGCGGACAACGCAAGACCTGCCCTGGAGAGGCTTAGCTAGGCAGGCTCGCGAGGAGCGGAGATATCAAGGCAACGCGAACCTCACGAGGCTCTCGTGACGTGAGCCATGACGATCGACACCAGGCGGGCGCTAGGCGGGCGCCGGTGCGCGTAGTGTCCTTGTTTCCTCTTTGGTGCGAAGGGGGCAAGCGCAGCCACGAAGTACCGAGGAATCAGGCAAAGGTTGTCATTCCAGTGCAACAAGACCAAGACTATGGACTGCAAAGACGGAGGTCATCGTGGAGCCCAGGACGGTGTCACCACCATAGCTTTGTGCAGGCGAAGACTACTTTTGTCAGGATAGCTTGTACTAGTTGTCCCCCTTCAAATTAGCCCGCCATTGTTGGCTCCCTTCCCGCTCGATATTTGGGAAGAGGACCAGGGCCTCTATAAATAGGACTAGCCACCAAAGTGGATAGAAGGAGAGGGGAGAGGGGGCTGGATCATCTCATCTTAGCTGAAGAGACAAGCCCCAAGCTCACACACACAAGAACACCTCAACCTCAGGAGGCTGTTCTTCCCTTGTATTGTTCATCATCAGCCATAGAGGCAATCCACCACCACCACACTAGAGTAGGGTATTACACCACAACGGTGGCCTGAACCAGTATAAACCCCGTGTCTTTCTGTGTTGAGAGTTCATCAAGTTCGTCCGCGAGACCTAGTGAGCTACAGTGTTGACCGGTAGGAGGGAAAGACTTCGCGCGCACCCTAGTGTTCGAACCTTAAGTGTTTGTCAGAACCCCACATTCGACATATACAATTGTGTCGCTTACCTAAAAGCCTATTAGGAGGCTGTTGCAGGCTTCATTCAGTCCGCTATTAATGGACTAAACCCTATCAATCACCGTACCCATAAGGATACGGTGTTCCTCAACAATGGAAGTGCTTTGCATCGCTTCGAGTAGAGTATCCGGTGCCTCTGGATGGACAGAAGTCATTAGTGGAATTGGTGCACCTCCTTCTTTCGAAGGAGGCTGCTTGCAGGATTCCGGAGCCATATAGGTCTTCGGGATCGTATTCGGCTGGGGCCTAGATTGGATACAGCCCCCATATTCACTCTCCACAGGGATTTGCTCCCCCATGTGTCCGGTGGCCGAGGGTTCACCCTCTGGCGCCACCCTGACGGCCTCATGCGTCTCTCCCTGGCCTGGGCAGGTCATTCGGGAGAGCACCTTGATAACCCACAAGTATTGGGGATAAATTATAGCCTCTTTCAATAAGTAAGAGTCTCGAACCCAACGAGGAGCTAAAGGTATAACAAATATTCCCTCAAGTTCTATCGACCACCGATACAACTCTACGCACGCTTAACGTTTACTTTACCTAGAACAATTATGAAACTAGAAGTACTTTGTAGGTGTTTTTGGATAGGTTTGCAAGAATATAAAGTGCACGTAAATAAAAATTAGGGGCAGTTTAGATAAAGAAGCAATAAAGTTAGTATAGCGAGTGTGGAAAAGTGGTGGTAGGAGTTGTGAAATTGTCCCTAAGCAATTGACTACTTTACTAGACCGATAGCAAGTTTTATGTGGGAGAGGCCACTGCTAGCATGTCATCCCTGACTTGGAATTCTATGCACTTATGATTGGAACTATTAGTAAGAATCCGCAACTACTAACGTTCATTAAGGTAAAACCCAACCATAGCATTAAGATATATTGGTCCCCCTTCAATCCTGTATGCATCAATTTCTATGCTAGGCAGAAGTTTCTGTCACTCTTGCCCTCCAATACTGAGTCCTATCAACATACAACTAACCCTATGGTGTGATCCACGCGCGCGCTCATATGATGGGCACCAAAGGACAGCAACATAACCACAAGCAAATTAAATCAATCATAGCAATTCATCAACCACCGATAGGACAACAAAAATCTACTCAGACATCATAGGATGGCAGCACATCATTGGATAATAGCATAAAGCACCATGTTCAAGTAGAGGGTACATCGGGTTGCGGGAGAGTGGACCGCTGTAGATAGAGGGGTGAATGTGATGAAGATGTTGGTGAAGATGACGGAGGTGTTGGTGTTGATCGCCGTCACACGATGATCACCCCGGCGGTGTTCTGGCGCCACCGGGAGAGAGGGGGAGAGAGCCCCCCTTCTTCTTCTTCTTCCTTGACCTTCTCCCTAGATGGGAGAAGGGTTTCCCCTCTGGTCCGTGGCCTCCATGGTGGCGGAGGGCGAGAGCCCCTCGGAGAATGGATCTGTCTCTCTGTCTCTCTTTGTTTCTGCGTTCTAGAATTCTGCCCTTTCACCGTTTCTTATATATCCGAAGATCCGTAACTCCAATTGGATTGAAACCTTCGCCCCGATTTTTTCCAAAAATTAGCTTTCTTGCGGCCAAAGAAGAGCGGCAACCGCCTTACGAGGGGCCCACGAAGGTCAGGAGCGCGCCCAAGGGGGCAGGCGTGCCCCCTGCCTCGTGGCTCCCTCAGGCACCGTCTCGCGTTGATTTTCTTCCCATATTTCACATGTATTCCAAAAATATTCTCCGTCCGTTTTTATGCCGTTTGGACTCTGTTTGATATGGATTTTCTGTAAAACAAAAAACATGCAACAAATAGGAACTGGCACTAGGCACTTGATTAATATGTTTGTCCCAAAAAATAGTATAAAATGTTGCCAAAAGTATATGAAAGTTGTAGAATATTGGCAGGGAACAATAAAAGATTATAGATATGACGGAGATGTATCAGCATCCCCAAGCTTAATTCCTTCTCGTCCTCGAGTAGGTAAATGATAAAAAAGATAATTTGTGATGTGGAATGCTACCTACCATAATATTGATCATGTAATCTAATCATGGCATGAATATTGAGACACGAGTGATTCAAAGCAATAGTCTATCATTTGACATTAAGACAATAATTCTTCAAGCATACTAACCAAGCAATTATGTCTTATCAAAATAACATAGCCAAAGAAAGCTCATCCCTACAAAATCATATAGTCTGGCTATGCTCCATCTTCACCACATAAAGCATTCAAATCATGCACAACCCCGATGACAAGCCGAACAATTGGTTCGTACTTTTTAACGCGCTTCAGCCTTTTCAACCCTCACGCAATACATGAGCGCAAGCCATGGACATAGCACTTTTGGTGGAATAGAATATGATGATGGAGGTTGTGTGGAGAAGACAAAAAGGAGAAAGTCTCACATCGACGCGGCTAATCAACGGGCTATGGAGAGGCCCATCAATTGATGTCAATGTGAGGAGTAGGGATTGCCATGCAATGGATGCACTAAGAGCTATAAGTTTATGAAAGCTCAAACTGAAACTAAGTGGGTGTGCATCCAACTTGCTTCCTCATGAAGACCTCGGGCATTTGAGGAAGCCCATCATTGGAATATACAAGCCATGTTCTATAATGAAAATTCCCACTAGTATATGGAAGTGATAACTCAAGAGACTCTCTATATGAAGAACATGGTGCTACTCTGAAGCGCAAGTGTGGTAAAAGGATAGTAGCATTGTCCCTTCTCTCTTTTTCTCTCATTTTTTGTTTTTTTGTTTTTTTGGGCCTTCCTTTTTTTGGCCTTCCAGACTTGGAGGGGAATCATAGTCTCCATCATACTTTCCTCACTGGGACAATGCTCTAATAATGATGATCGTCACACTTTTATTTACTTATAGCTCAATATTACAACTCGATGCTAGAACAAAGATATGACTCTATATGAATGCCTCCGGTGGTGTACCGGGATGTGCAATGATCTAGCATAGCAATGACATCAAATGGACAAGCCATCAAAACATCATGCTATCTATCTTATGATCATGCAAAGCAATATGACAACAAATGCTCAAGTCATGTGTATGATGACGATGGAAGTTGCATGGCAATATATCAAGGAATGGCTATGGAAATGCCATGATAGGTAGGTATGGTGGCTGTTTTGAGGAATATATATGGAGGTTTATGTGTGATAGAGCGTATCGTATCATGTGGTTTGGATGCACCGGCGTAGTTTCCACCAACTCTCGAGGTGAGAAAGGGCAATGCACGGTACTGAAGAGGCTAGCAATGATGGAAGGGTGAGAGTGCGTATATGTAAGTGCATCTAGTGCCACCCCTAGTTGGTTTTGGAGTATTGACGACAAACCTGGTTGACGAACTAATGTGTTTGTGAGAATTGCAGGATAACACAGGTAGTAGTCCCTCATTGTTTCGGTTTACCTACCAGATATGACCCCTAAAAATGTATGAAGACATTGAAGTCAAAGGTGGTATGTGAAGACATTCACATTGAAGACTATGACAAGAGAAGACATTGCGTGAAGACTATGGAGCGCGAAGACTTAGTTTTTTCGTTGTTTCCTTTTCTTCTTTGATTGAGTCATAGGAACCACCAAAATCCTATGTCTTCGAGCAAAGACAATGAGAGCAAAACTTATCGAGAGTTGGATAAGTCAGCTTTACTTGTAGCCCAAGTAAAGTTGCCGCGTGTGTTTGAAACCTGACCATTGGAACACGTGTCAGTTCCTTAGTGACCCAGGGTCATTTCAGACAAATCAGGTCGGGTTGCCTAGTGGCTATAAATAGCGCACCCCCTACACCATAAATTGGTGGCTGCTCAGAGTTAGTGCACGGCTTTTGTCGTTTGAGAGCAACCCACCTCAAAGCCTTTGAGAGAGAAATCCTTGTGAGGACAAAGCCCTAAACACCCAGAGCCAAAGAGCGTTAGGCATCACTGAAGTCTTCCTGTCTGTGTGATCTGAAGACTTGTTACACTTGAGGACTATGAATCCTCCAGCCGGTTAGGCGTCGCGTTCTGAGCATCCAAGAGTCATTGTGGATCGCCGGTGAACGAAGTCTGTGAAGGATTGGAAGTCTACCTTGAAGACTTACCAGAGTGATTGAGCGAGGACTCGGTGTCCTGAGCTCAACGGGAATAAGGTGAAGACACGGTCTTCTGAGTTAAATATCAGCCTCCCTAACCAGACATACAGTTGTCACAACAACTGGAACTGGCCCAACAAATCATTTTCTTCAACAAGCAACTGTCTCTATCCTTCCGATCTCTTTATTTACAGTTGGTCCTTGTGAAGTCATTGCCTATTTGCATTATCCATTTGTCTTCACTGTGTGACTATTTGTTCTCATTGGTTTCATACTATCTCCCATCCGGATCCGTAATGCCTAGCTGCTATTAGTCTTCGTGCTCTAACTTCATTGAATACTTGACTATGGCTTGTCTAGTGTAGTCTACCTTCCACTGCATGGTTATAGGTTCATTTCTATCGTTTGTCTTCAAAACTCCCATGTTTTAAAAACTTTCATAAAAATCGCCTATTCAGGCCCCTCTAGTCGATAACTAGCACTTTCAATTTGTATCAGAGCAAGGTACTCCCTTGTTCTGTGTGATTCGGTTTAACCACCTAGAGTTTTAGCTATGTCGACTGCAGGGATAATCAAAGTCTCCGCTGCGTGCCCCGTCTTCGATGGCACTGATTATCCCAAATGGAAGACTTATGCAAGATGGCGGATGCTGACGACATTTAGAAGTTCACTCTGCTGGATGTCAAGGTGAAGGACATTATATGCTCCTCTTTGTTCAGAGATGAGTTCAGGCGAATCATGCATCTCTGCAATGCAAAGCTTATATGGGATCGGATCTCTGATGATTATGAAGGTCATCGGACCTGTCAAGATCCCTGGTTCCTCGACTTCAAGGAGTCACTTAAAACAATGTCTCCCGAACCCGAGCCATCTGATCCCACCTATTGCTTCATGGCACGTGGTGCCAAGGTAAACTCACGCAGTGCTCACTATCAAAAAACCAGTGAAGATGACTCTGATTGTGATTCCAAACCCATCTACAAAACACTTGCTAATATTGCAACTGAACAACAGAAAGCTATGGAACATATTAAAAAACTGTTAGACAAAAGCAATGACATGTTGGACGCTGAAATGACTCGATCTCATTCCTTAATTGAAGACATAAAAAATCTTCATGTTAAGTATGAGGAACTTGAAAGTCATCATGACACGCTCTCAACAACTCATGAAAAGCTTTCTTATGATTATCTTCAAAGGAAGCAAGAACTTGAGAAATTGAGAGCGGTTCATGAAGATCTTCAAAAGAAAAACGAGTCACTTCGCGCTCAACAGATCAGTCTCGCTTACGAAGGATTTGAACCACCATGTATTAAATGCCTTGAGCATGATAAAGCTACTTTTGTTGCTGAATGTTCTACTGCTGCTACTATTGCAATATCTTCAACTGTTGATTTGGTAACTAACCCCTCTGTTGAGGATGCCACTTCTATTGCTGATCAAACTGCTAGGTTGAAGACATTGCTTGAAACAGGGATGTACAAAGGTCTCAAAGGGCATCAGACACTATGTGATGTCCTCAAAAGGCAGATTCTGGACCGAAACCCTAGGAAAGAGGGTGTTGGGTTCGACAAGAAAATGAACGCTGATGGCTCTTACTAGAAGCCTGAGCAGTACCCCAAAACCACATGGGTTGCTGCAAAGGAACCTTCGGTGGATCCATCCACCCTATCTGGCTTCACTTGTGCTAATCCTGTTGTCCCTGATGAATCCTTTGATGCAAACTATAAACTGTTTAAGAATCAAAATGGTGAAATGTATGCCAGGTATATTGGTACTAACTGCAGGAATGGGCCACCTATGAAGAAAGTCTGGGTGCCCAAAAGGTGTCTGGAGTATCTTCCTATGAATGTCGTCATGACACCACAAGTGAAGAAGACAAACCCCAGACCACAGGCTTCATATGGTCCAAAGGCTTCATACAGACAGAGGATTCACCTGAGTCACACCAACATGAATGTGAGTGTGTTTCATCGAACCACCATGTTCATAAGACCAAGAACTACTTTGCTTATTCCGATGAGTATTATTCACCTCCTGCAAAACTATTTGTCAGGTGGTGGGTGCGACATATGCCAACGGGTGGCTTATCTTTGTGGGAACCAGTAAGACATCGTCGGTGCCTGGAAGCGGGATGAGGCGAAGACATGCACGCCGGCGGATCTTACCCAGCTTCGGGGCTCTCCGAGGAGATAACACCCCTACTGCTGCTCTGCGGGGTCTCCGCATGCTCACTCGATGAATCAAGTAGCTACACAACGCTCCTGGAGCTGTTTTGGGGGGAGGAGGAAGAAAGGGCACAGCTAGCCTGCTTCTTCTCCTTGTATGGTGTCTAGAACTAGCAGGGGGTCGAACCCTTTGCATGGGTGCCCCGGGGGGTTTATATAAGCCTACCCCCCGAGGGTACAATGGTAATCCGGCTGGGCGTGGGGCCCAGCCGTCTGTGACTGCGCTCGCCGGCTTCTGCGCCGGCTGCTGGGGCTCGCCGACTGGTGGGTCCCGCCGGCTGCCAACTCCTTGGTTACTGTGGGTTCATCTTGCTGACGTGAGCTTCATCGTGGTAAGCGTGGCTACAGTGCCTCCACCTGCTGGGCGATCGCTGTAGCCTTACCGTGTCTTGTCTCCTTAATGGGGCGTCCTCTTCAAGGGAGGCGGCGAGCCGGCTGCGGGGAGCCGGCTCCGTCTTGGGCCGGCTGGTTGGAAGCGTGGCCGCCTTCGGCCGTCTCTCTACTTTAAGGGGCCCAGCGCCTGTGGGCCATGCTGGCGGCCTGTCGTGGGTGACGCCAGGGTCAACATGGCAACAGTGCTGCGCCGGACGGGTCATGCCTACCTCGTACGGCGCACTGTGCCAGGCGTGCCCCGGGATTCGGGGGCGGCAGGCTCTCCTATAGCCACGCCCCGTCACACCGCCATTAGGTGGGCGCAAACTTTGTGGGTACGGTCTTGACTGCTTTACGGGGAGCCGGCGCGAAGGAGTCGGCCTTCTCACAGCCGGCTTCTTGGAGTCGGCCCTCTCATGAGGGCCAAAGTCGGACCGCCTTCCGAAAGCCTGCCTTGAGCGTAGCCGGCTAGGGGAAGGCGGCCCCATGTCTTGGATTCTTGTGAGCCAGGAAGGCTCGCAACTTTTTCAGAAGTGCCGGGGGAAGCCGGCTAGGCTACCCATGGCTATTTACTCCGACAGTAGTCCCCGAAGCTGATTGAGCTCCGGGGTGAGCAGTGGGGACGAGAAGCTTGGTCAGCTTCCTATCCTGAGGAGCCGGCCTCGCGGGCATATGCCGACTTCAGTTACCCCGCGCAGGCGGGAGGAGAGGGGACCTGCGTGCTGACCACGGGTCCTCTCGCGGCCACGTGGCGGCAGGATCCTTGCGAGCGCACGCGCGCGATGGGACGCCGCCGCAGGCCCGGGCCCGCCACTCGCGAGCCTCGGTCCGGGCGCGGATCTCCCGTGGCCCACAGGGCCGCTCGCCTTCTCAAGGCAGTTTCGCCTCGCCATTAAGGGTCGATAATCACGGGGCATGGGAAGTGGGCACGATCTACCCCCACGCTTCCCCACGCCACGCCTCCTCGGCTTCGCCACGTGAGCCTATAAGTAGGGGGGGGGAGGGGGAGCGACAGAGGCTCGCGCGCTCCCTCCCACTCCGCTTCTCCTAGCTCTAGTCTTCTTCCTCTCGCTGCCGCCGCAGCCTCCCGTCTCAGCGCCGTCGCGTCTCTACGCCACCTCGCTCCCATGGCGTTGTCAAGCTCCTGGGACGGCTCCAACGTCCATGAAGATCACGTGGAGTTTCTTCGCCAGACCCGGCGCCTGCCCGGCGCCGACCGCGTGCAGGTCCGCCTGGCGCTCGAGAGGGAGATCTCGTCGGCGCCGGAGGAGGGCGAGCGGGTCGTCTTCCGCTCGCACTGCCTGCGCGGCTTCGGCCTCCCGGCGAGCGGGTTTCTGCGTTCCTTCCTCGCCTTCTGCAACCTCCAGCCACATCACCTCACGCCCAATGCGGTGATGCTGCAGTCGGCCTTTGTCTCCCTCTGCGAAGGCTTCTTGGGGCTGCTCCCCATGCTGGAGCTCTGGGGAGAGTTCTTCCAGAGCAAGCTCGGCACGGTCGTCGCCGGCGTGCCCGCCCCCTGCGGAGCCTTCAGCGCCATGAGGAGGGCGAGCGAGAACAATTCTTTCCCGCCCATCCCCCTGATCCAGTCGGTGAAGGTCTGGTAGAGGTCTTATTTCTATGTGAAGAACGTCGCCGAGCGAGAAGACTACATCAACCTACCGGCCTACGTAGCCGGCCCGCCGGCTGGAAGGCAGCCCTCGTGGAGCTTTCGATCCCGGTCGTTGTCCCCGGCCGGGAACACCGCCATCTCCCGGCTTCGGGTGCTGATTCAGTCGGAAGGCTTGCGCGGGGCCGACTTGGTGGCCGCCTTCGTGGAGCGCCGGATCCTTCCTCTCCAGAGCCGGCCCCATATGATGTGTCAGCTGAGCGGCCGCTTCGACCCAAGCTGGCTGAGCACATGGGAGATGCCCCACGCGGAGGTGGCGCTCATGGTCAACTACATTGCCAATTGCAAGCTCAGTGGGGACTGGCAATACGGCAAGGCGCCGTATTCTCGCGCAAATCCTCCGCCCGTGGTAAATTTTTCTCTTTATCTTCTTTTTCATCGTCAATCGGCTTCGCGACGGCCGGCTTCTGACCAGCCGGTTCTCTGTGCAGAACCCTCTTCTTGCGCCGTCGGCCGGGGTGGCCGGGCTCGAACGCTAGTACGCCCCCGACCGCGCGGTGGATGATGTTGACGACCCGGACTTGGGGGCGGCTGCCATGGATGACGCCGTCGTGGGGGACAGCGCCGAGCCCGGAGGCTCAAAGTTCACTGCGAGCTTCGAGGACTGGCCGGACGATTTCGAAGCCGAAGTCGCTCTGCGTCGCCAGCCGGCGGCCGACCAACAGGGCGCGGGCTCGTCTGTCGCGCCGGCTGCCGGCGGCGCGCAGAAACGCCGGGCCGCTCTAGGCCTCTTCGGCAGTCGTCCGAAGAAGTCCAAGCCTTCCGCCGCGGCGACAAAGCGGGAGGAGGCGGCCGCGAAGGCGGCCCGCTTCCGCAAGGCCGTAAAACAGCCCCATGCGGTCTCGGCGTAAGTCTTCAATTGCTCTGCCGCACTCGTTGCTGTCGTTCTCTTTTCTTCGAATTTCTTCTTAACTTTTCCTCGCTTGCTGGACAGGGCGCCGCTTTCCCTTGAGCGGGGCCCGGGCGGCTCCGTCGTGGGGCCGGCTGGAGGGTCCTCGAGCTCCCGCCGCGTGGACCCCGGCGCCGATCTTAGGGAGGCCACGGAGCGGAACGCCCGCGAAGCGCGGGAGGAGCGCGAGGCGGCAGAGAAGGCGGCCGCCCAGGCGGCAGAGGGGCAGGCCGAAGCGGTAGCAAAGGCCCAGAGGGAGGCGGCTCCCACAGTGACGGAGGCGGAAAGCTCGCGCAACCAGCCTCCGCTGCTCGCCGTTCCACTCCGAGCCGTGGCCCCCGACACCCCGTTGCCCTTGGCGGAGGAGATCATCCAAGACCCACCGCTGTTGGAGAGGGAGGAGGACCCCGTGGCCTTGGCCGGGAGAGCGCCGCCTGTGGCGCCAACCGGAGCGGGCCAAGGTGGTCAATCATCAGCGGCGCCAGAGGAGCCGGCCAGAGGTGAGCCGGAGAGCAGGGCCGGCCTCAAGGTGCAGCTGGTGCCGGGCCGGCGTGCTAGAAGAGGCGCCGCCCCGCCGGAGTCGCGCCGAGCCGCGGGCGCAGGCCAGCCAGCTGGAGATCTGGAGGCGGCCAGCTCCGCCGTGTCCGAGTGGACTCCCAGTGGGGGGACCGGCGAGCTGGAAGCGGCGGCTCAAGGGGTCCGGAGCCGGCTACGAGCTCAAGCCGCCCTGCTGCAACAGCTCAACCAAGAGTTCTCGTCGACGCGAACCAATGTCCGGGTGAGTCCTTCGCTCTTGGCTGCTTTGCTTTCTTGATTTCTTCCGTGGGGGCTCGTCAGCGCACCCACTGGGTGTAGTCCCCGAGATTCGGGCCGACTGCTGCGCAGTCGGGTCGGATCTTTCTCGACGGCCACCTTACTTTGCTTTCTTTCTAAACTTTCAGGAATACCACAACCTTCGTGTTGCCGCCTTCGACTCCCAGGCTCGAGAGTTGAGCCGGCGGACCGACGACCTGGCCGACAGCCGAAGTAAGTACTTGGTTTTGTTTGTCTCTTGTGGGGGCGCGTCAGCGCACCCACTGGGTGTAGTCCCCGAGATTCGGGCCGACTGCTGCGTAGTCGGGTCGAATCTTTCTTGACGACTCTTTTCTTATTGATTTTTCTTCTTCTTGGTCATCAGGGGCCAACGCCGACTTGAGGAAGGAGCTTGGCGAAGCGAAAGCCGCCCTTCACACCAAAGAGGCCGAGTGCGCTGCCTTGGTCCGGGAACGAGATCGCCTGGCCAAGAAGCTGGCCGACCAAGAGGAAAGCCACAAGGCGGCCCTGCAGGCGGCGCGGGAAAGTGAAGCCACCTTGCTAGCGGAATATGAGATGGAGGCGGCGAGCTGGTCTGAGACCCGGCGAGTTCTGGACGAAGGCTTCGGCCGGATCGAGGACTTAATCGACGGTGCGTTGCCTTCCTCGGCCCTTCTCCTGCCCCCTGCCGCCTGGGTCTTTTGACTTATCTTGGGCTGTTGCTTGTTGTTTCTTGCAGATTACTTCCCGGGCCACTCCGCCTTCGCCGCCCAAAGCATTGAGGCCGACATCGCGCCGGATGCAAACCGGACCCTTGAGGAGCAGCTCCTGGCTGTCCAGGCACGGTTGCAGCCGGCTCATCGGATGCTCCGCCTGCTCCAACGTGCCGGGGCTCAAGTGCTGGCCGCCCTCTGGCCCGGCGAGACGATCCCCCGCACTCCAAGCCGAACCGCCGACTGGCTAGAAGTCGCAGTTGGCCGCTTCGAGGCTTGGAAAGCGTCAGCGGCCCGCCTCGGAGCCGGGCGGGTGTTGGAATTCGTCCGGGCTTGGTACCCAGGGCTGAGCCTGGACCAGCTGCGCACTTGGCGGATGGAGGCCGACGCGGAGCTGGAGGCGGTGAGGCCGGCTATCGCCCAACGGGCTTCAACGATCGCCGAGTGCACCGACATCAGTGTTTTCGCACCCGAAATCGATGATGACGGTGTCGCGCAGCCGGAGGAGTGGTTCGGGCTGAACCCGGCGGTGGGCGAGGACTCGGCGGAGGAGATCGCCTCTAGCGACGAGGGCGAAGAAGACGAAGACGACAACGGCGGGGACGTCGAGCCGGCTGGTGGAACAACCAGCCGACCTCAGGCCGACCGTGCCTCCAGCAACGAGGCGCGTGGAAGCGCGCCCTCTGCGGGAGGCGGCGACCAAGCCGAAGTTCGTCAGCCGGACGCTCCTTCAGCAGGCGCGACCGTCTCCGCCAACCAGTCGGCTGCTCCGCCAGCTTAACCTGCCGTCTTTATTTTTCCTGCTTTGTTGTCTTTGAACAATCTTTGTTAAGTTTCGCAGTTCCACCCACTGGGGGTGTATCCAAACTATGTTGAATGCTGGCCTCTTGGAGGTCTTTTTGTCTAAATATTATCATGTGCATGTTTGGTTTCCATTCGCGTATGCTTGTTTATCCTTAGGCTTTTTCCTTTGCCGCCTTCCCTCTTTGGGGAGGCAAGTACTTGAGCTTTCTTAGATTTAAAGTAAAGTGAATGGAAACCGGCCGGCCGGCTACTCTGGTAGCCAGTCGGCGGTGTGGGAAGAAACCGGCTTTTGTTATATTAGTCCATTAGTCCCTAGCCATTTTTCGTGTGGGCGGTCGTCCCTACCTTTAACTCTTGCCAGCCGGACAGCCGGTTCTTCGAACTGCGACTTTTGGCATGGGAAGGCTTGAGAGCCGGCACACTACTTGTCTGACTGCGGGTAGGACTTCTAATATAACTTCAGTCGGCCAGTCCCCGAGCCGACTAGTCGAACTCGGTGCCGGACGGAATAAGTAAATGATACAACAAGGTCATAAGCATGATATTTTTCTTTCATAAATAAGGGATGGCAGTCCCCGAGCTCTCCTCGGGGAGCCTATTGTCTTGTACTTAATACAAAAGTTAGTGTGGTACATACTGCCTTTCAACTGTAAAATCTTCAAAGGAGGTTGGCGTTCCATGGCCGTTCCGACTCCTTGCCGGAGTCGTCTCTCTTGCATGCCTTCGGCTTCTGTGCGTCGATCAGGTAGTAGGAGTCGTTGCCTAGAGCTCTGCTGATGACGAAAGGGCCTTCCCAAGGGGCTGAGAGCTTGTGCTGCTCGGCTGTTCGCTGAATCAGCCGGAGCACAAGGTCGCCCTCTTGGAAAGATCTTGGCCTGACCTTCCGGCTGTGGTAGCGGCGCAAACCCTGCTGGTAAATTGCAGACCGGCTGAGAGCTAACAGCCGGCTTTCTTCCAGCAGGTCGACGCCGTCTTCTCGTGCTTCCTTGGCATCCGCTTCCGTGTACATGGTTACTCGAGGCGAGTCGAATTCGATGTTAGTTGGGATGACCGCCTCGGCACCATACACAAGGAAGAAAGGGGTGAAGCCGGTTGACTTGTTTGGTGTAGTGCGCAGACTCTAGAGGACAGCCGACAGCTCATCGAGCCAACAGCCGGCTGAACGCTCCAGAGGTACAACCAGTCGGGGCTTGATGCCGGAGAGGATGAGGCCGTTGGCTCGCTCGACCTGGCCGTTTGACTGCGGGTGGGCGACGAACGCTAAGTCCAGCCGGGTACCTTGGGCTGCGTAGAAACGTGCCAAGGCTCCTTTGGCGAAATTCGTGCCATTGTCGGTGATGATGCTGTGCGGCACGCCGTACCGAGTTGTTATGTCCGCGATGAACGTCACGACAGTCGGCCCATTCAGCTTCTTGATCGGCTTCGCCTCAACCCACTTGGTGAATTTGTCCACGGGGACGAGCAAATGCGTCATGCCGCCGCGCGCCATCTTGAATGGGCCCACCATATCCAGTCCCCAAACGGCAAAGGGCCAAGTGAGGGGAATGGTCTTGAGTGCCGAGGCCGGCATGTGTTGCTTGGAGCTGAAAAGCTGGCATCCCTTGCAATGCTTGGCTAATTCTTTGGCGTCGTCCAAAACAGTCGGCCAGAAGAAACCATGGCGGAAGGCTTTGGTGACAAGTGATCTTGAGGCCGCATGGTGGCCGCACTCTCCTTGGTGAATGTCTGCGAGGATTGCAATGCCCTTCTCTTTCTCGACGCATCGTTGGAGGACTCCGGTGACGCTGCGCTTGAGTAGTTCTCTGTTGACGATTGTGTACGCTTCGGCTCGACGCTGGACTTGTCTTGCTTTTGTTTCGTCAGCCGGCAGGTCTTGGTTTACTAGGAAGTTGAGGATGGACTGAGCCCATGACGGAGCCGCGACTTATTCTACTGCCAAAGTGGCTACTGCCACCAGGGTGGGCGGGCTGGGCGGTGAGGTGCTGGAGTCAGCCGCCGGCTGTAGTGCTGGTGCTGTCCCTGGGCCGGCTACCGCAGTCCCCGAGCCGGCTACCGCAGTCCCCGAGCCGGCTACCGCAGTCCCCGAGCTGGCTGCCGAAGTCCCCGGGCCGGCTACGGGGGTTTTGGGGTCGGCTACTTGATTCCTCGAGCCGGACCTGGCCGCATCGGGGGCAGGCGGCACGAAGATGGAATCGGATTCCGGAGACGGCTTGATGGACGGCTTGAGGAGGCGTTGTAGAGCGACGCCGGTCGGAATTGCTTGCCGAGTGGAGCCTATTCGAGCCAAGGCATCGGCTGAGTCATTGTCGGCTCGTGGTACGTGGAAGAACTCGCATCCTTCAAAGTATCCGCTGAGTTGTTGGACCAGGAAACGGTAGCTCGCCATATTCTCGTCCTTGGCGTCCCAGTCGCCGGATGACTGCTGGACTACCAGATCCGAGTCGCCATAACATAGGATCCGGCGAATGCCAAGTTCTTTGGCAAGCCGGAGCCCATGTATGAGCGCCTCGTACTCGGCCACATTGTTGGAGGCGGCAAAGTGGATCTGTAGCGTGTATCTGAGCTTGTCACCTTTGGGAGAGGTAAGGACGATGCCGGCTCCCAAGCCGGTGCGCATCTTGGACCCGTCGAAGTGCATGCGCCAATGGGTGGAGTCGGGAGCCGGCGGCAGGTACTGGGTCTCGGCCCAGTCGACGAGGAAGTCGGCCAGTGCTTGGGACTTGATGGCGGTGCGGGGCTGGTAGAAGATCGTGTAGGGGGCCAGCTCGATTGCCCATTTTGCGACCCGGCCGGATGCATCCCGGCTGCCTATGATCTCGGCTAGCGGGGCAGTGCATACGACCGTGACGGGATGCTCTTGAAAGTAGGGCTTCAGCTTCTTGGCGGTGAAGTACACGCCGTAACACATCTTTTGGTAGTGCGGGTAGTTCTGTTTTGAGGTGTACAGCACCTCGCTCAAATAATACACCGGCCTCTGGACCGGCTGGGCTCGGCCTTCTTCCGGGCGCTGGACTACGATGACGGTGCTGACTACCCGGCTGGTTGCAGCGATGTAAAGGAGCATGGGCTCTTTCTCGGTCGGCGCCGCGAGGACAGGCGGCGTGGCCAGCATCTTCTTCAACTCGTGGAAAGCTTGGTCGGCCTGGTCGTTCCACTCGAAGTGAGTGCTCTTCTTCATGAGGCGGTAGAGGGGGAGGGCCTTCTCTCCGAGCCGGCTCATGAAGCGGTTCAAGGAGGCCAAGCACCCGGTGAACTTCTGAATGTCTCGAAGCTTGGTGGGGATCGCCATTCTCTCGATGGCTTTGATCTTTGCCAGGTTGCATTCGATGCCGCGTTCGGAGACCAGGAAGACTAGAAGCTGGCTGGCTGGCACCCCGAACACGCATTTCTCGGGGTTGAGCTTGATTTGGAACCGGCGCAGGTTCTCAAATGTTTCCTTGAGGTCTTCCAGCAAGGTGCCACGCTTCTCCGTCTTCACCATGATGTCGTCCACGTAAACGTGGGCATTCCTGCCGAGCTGCTTGAGGAGGCACTTCTGCATGCAACGCTGAAAGGTGGCACCGGCATTTCTCAAGCCGAATGTCATGGTCAGGTAGCAGAAGGCTCCGAACAGCGTGATGAAGGCGGTCTTCAGGCGGTCATCCGGATCCAGCTTTATCTGGTGATATCCAGAGTAAGCATCCAAAAAACTCAACAGCTCGCATCCGGCTGTGGAGTCTACCACTTGGTCTATCCTTGGCAGGGCAAAAGGATCTTTGGGGCAGGCCTTGTTGAGACTTGTGTAGTCTATGCACATGCGCCACTTGTTATTCTTCTTTAGCACAAGGACCGGGTTGGCGAGCCACTCTGGAAAGAAAACTTCCATGATAAAGCCGGCCAACAAGAGCCGAGCTATTTCCTCCCCTACAATCCTGCGTTTCTCCTCTGACAGTCGGCGAAGGGGTTGTCTGACTGGCTTTGCGTCTTCTCGAACATGTAGTTTGTGCTTGGCGAATTTCCTCGGAACACCCGGCATGTCCTTGGGGGACCACGCAAAGATATCCCGATTCTCACGGAGGAAATCGGCGAGCTCGCCTTCCTATTTGCTGTTCAGGTTTGCCCCAATGACGGCAAACCTCTCTGGATGCTCAGGGTCAAGAGGTATCTTCTTTGTCTCCTTGGGCGGCTGGAAAGATCCTTGAGCATCATGCTCCTTGGGGTCGGGGGACACGGCCGACTGCTTGCCGGCTATGGCCACGACTCGGTCCAGCATCTTCTTCTCTTTGGCGATCACAAGGGACTCGGCCAGCCGGCTGCTGGCCGCTGCGCACTCGGAGGACTTCTTGTAGTCACCGGCTATGGTGATGACGCCTTTGGTGCTTGGTATCTTCATCTTGAGGTATGCATAGTGGGGAACCGCCATGAATTTGGCCAAGGCAGGTCGGCCCAACAATGCATGGTAAGGGCTCTCCAAGTCCACCACTTCAAACCAGATCGCTTCCCGGCAGAAATGCTCCTTGTCCCCAAAAAGTACATCAATCTTGATTTTGCCAATGGGGGCGCAGGACAGGCCGGGTACGATGCCGTGGAACACTGTCCGAGTGGGCGTGAGCTGTTTGGTCTTGACGTTCAGCTTCTCCAGGCTGTCACGATACAGGATGTTGATGCTGCTCCCGCCGTCTATCAACACATGGGAGAAGCGGGCGGCGCGTCTGTCCGTCGCAAGGGTGGCTTTCAGGACCAGAGCGTAAGAGCCGGGAGACGGCATCACCTCCGGATGGTCGGCCCGGCTCCAGCTGATGGGCTTTTCTGACCAATGCATGTGTCCAGTGGGGTTGGCAGCGACCACGCTGACTTCCTGGTGCTCTCGGCGTTTGCTGCGCCAGTCTTTGGGCTGGCTGGTGAAGACGATGTAGGTTGCTTGCTCGTCAGGGAACTCGTCGTGCACGGCTCTGACTGTGGGCCGAGCGGCCGGAGGCGGCGGAGGCGGAGGCGGCGGGCCGGCAGGCGGAGGTGGCAAGAGCCCCTCGCCCTTAGAGATTCGGGTGAGCCAATTGCACTTCCGAGTCGTGTGGTTGGACGGCTTCGCGCCGCTGTGGAACTTGCAAGGGGCGTCGAGGGTTTGCTCGTAGGAGAAGGCGGGCTGCCAAGCCGGCCTGCCGCCCTTGGGCTTCTTGGGCGCCGGTCGTTCTTCAGGCGGCGCATCTTCGATAGTGGCCACCTGCCGGCTAGCGGGAGGCGGCGCAGGGCCCTTGCGCTTGTTGTCGTTCGAGTTGGGGTGTCGGCCGGGCTCTCCAGCCGGCGTCTTGGGCGCCGGGTTGAGCACCTTTCCGGACGCGTCTACCCAAAGCTCGGTCTTCATCGAGGAGTCGGTGGTGGTGTCCTTGTCCGCTATGTCCAGTAGCTCGTCGAGGGTAGCCGGCTCGTCGCAGAGGAGTTTGTGCTGGAGGAGGGTGCCTTCTCGGCATCCGGCTGTGAAGTATTCTATGGCTTGCACCTCGTGCACCCCTTCACAGGAGTTGCGGAGCTTGGCCCAACGCGTGAGGTAATCGCGAGTGGACTCGGCGGGGCCTTGCACGCACAAGGAGAGCTGTCTGGGCTTGGGAGCCCGCTTGTAGGTGCTGGTGAAGTTGCGGATAAATGCTTCTGTGAAGTCTAGCCAGCTGTTGATGCTACGCGGCTTGAGGCTGTTGAGCCAAGTCCGCGCCGTGCCCTGCAGCATGAGGGGCACGTACTTCACGGCGACTCGCCGGTTGCCGCTGGCTATGCTAACTGCGGTGGAGTAGTCGATCAACCAATCTTCCGGCTTCACGGAGCCGTTGTACTTGGGCGTGTCTCTTGGGAGCGAGAACCCTTTGGGAAAGGGCTCGTCGCGGATGCGGGGGCCAAAGCAAGGCGGGCCGACATCGTCTTCTTCTTCCAATGCCAGGGATCGCGCCAGGCGGTCGAGCCGATGGCGGGAGTCGTTCTCGCCGATTCCTTCGCGGCGGCCCAGCCGACCGCTGAGAGTCGGGTGCGCCACTGGCGGTGAGGCGGGATATCTCTCTCCTCGGGGCGGAGGTGGAGGCGGGTCGTCCCGCCACTCCATGGCTCGGGGATGACCGTCCGCGTCCCGCTCGATGGAGATCCGGGTCCTGCTGCGGCTGGTAGCCGGCTCCTTCTCGCGTCGCACGCAGGTATTGCTCGTAGTCGGCGTCCGGGACGTCGCGCCATGCTCTCGGCGCGGGGGAAGGCTTTCCGCGTGAGCGTCAGCTTAGTGCCGCTGCGCGGCGGCGTCAATCAATTACTGGATGCGCCGGGTCATGTGGGGGAGGTCTTCGGCTTCCAGGCCGTCCAGCTCGTCTACGGCCGCCTGGGCGGCACGCAAATTCTCAAGCGGAGTGGCATAGACAGGACGATCGACTCCCAGCGTGTCGGCGATGACGGCGCCACGTTGCTTGATAAGGCCGGCCCGGCTTGGCCCGCCCGGGGCCAGCGTGCCGAAGGCGGCGCGGTCAGCCTCGCACCGGTAGGCCTCAGCGAGGCATCTTACGGAGGCCAGCCTCCGGCCCTCTGCGAGGAGAGCGAGGCGGCGTGCTTCCAGTTCTTCGTCGTCGGCGTCGGCCGGGAGAGGAGCGGAAAAGTCGTGGGCCACCGCGCGCGAGGCGTCGTGGGCGCTCTCGTCGGCCGGGCCGCTGTGGCCGACAACCATCACTTCGGCGGTGACAGCATCGTGGTTGTCGGCTCGAGGAAGCGGGTCGTTGTAGATCGCGACGTTGGTGGGGAAGGCGTCGTAGGAGGCCGTGTCGGAGTCGACAGGCATCGAGTCGGTGGAGCCAACCGACTCCAGGTCCGCAGCGGGCTCGCTGGAGACATGGAGCTGGCAGAGAAGGTTGGCGAGGCGGTCAGTGCCCGCATCGGAAGCGAGCTCGTCGGAGGTGGAGGTCTTATCGGGGAGACCGGCAAGGCCGCTTGCCGCGCAGATGCTGGTGACGCCTTGCAGCGCGTCATGGCAAGCGCCATCGGGCGTGCCGGGCTGGCGACGCTCGCTAGGGAGGAAGAGGGTTCCCGTCCAGAACAGGTCTCCGGACGACGGTGCGCCTGGCCCCACGGTGGGCGCCAAATGTCGGGTGGTGGGTGCGACATATGCCAACGGGTGGCTTATCTTTGTGGGAACCAGTAAGACATCGCCGGTGCCTGGAAGCGGGATGAGGCGAAGACATGCACGCCGGCGGATCTTACCCAGCTTCGGGGCTCTCCGAGGAGATAACACCCCTACTGCTGCTCTGCGGGGTCTCCACATGCTCACTCGATGAATCAAGTAGCTACACAACGCTCCTGGAGCTGTTTTGGGGGGAGGAGAAAGAAAGGGCACGGCTAGCCTGCTTCTTCTCCTTGTATGGTGTCTAGAACTAGCAGGGGGTCGAACCCTTTGCATGGGTGCCCCGGGGGGTTTATATAAGCCTACCCCCCGAGGGTACAATGGTAATCCGGCTGGGCGTGGGGCCCAGCCGTCTGTGACTGTGCTCGCCGGCTTCTGCGCCGGCTGCTGGGGCCCGCCGACTGGTGGGTCCCGCCGGCTGCCAACTCCTTGGTTACTGTGGCTTCATCTTGCTGACGTGAGCTTCATCGTGGTAAGCGTGGCTACAGTGCCGCCGCCTGCCGGGCGATCTCTGTAGCCTTACCGCGTCTTGTCTCCTTAATGGGGCGTCCTCTTCAAGGGAGGCGGCGAGCCGGCTGCGGGGAGCCGGCTCTGTCCAGGGCCGGCTGGTTGGAAGCGTGGCCGCCTTCGGCCGTCTCTCTACTTTAAGGGGCACACCGCCTGTGGGCCACGCTGGCGGCCCGTCGTGGGTGACGCCAGGGTCAACATGGCAACAGTGCTGCGCCGGACGGGTCATGCCTACCTCATACGGCGCACTGTGCCAGGCGTGCCCCGGGATTCGGGGGTGGCAGGCTCTCCTATAGCCACGCCCCGTCACACCGCCATTAGGTGGGCGCAAACTTTGTGGGTACGGTCTTGACTGCTTTACGGGGAGCCGGCGCGAAGGAGTCGGCCTTCTCATAGCCGGCTTCTTGGAGTCGGCCCTCTCATGAGGGCCAAAGTCGGACCGCCTTCCGAAAGCCGGCCTTGAGCGTAGCCGGCTAGGGGAAGGCGGCCCCATGTCTTGGATTCTTGTGAGCCAGGCAGGCTCGCAACTTTTTCAGAAGTGCCGGGGGAAGCCGGCTAGGCTACCCATGGCTATTTACTCCGACACTATTTGCCAGGGCTTCAAAGCCAAAGTTCTCAGATGCTGCACTTAGACTCATTGCTTCGAAGCCACCCTCGAAGATGTGGGTGGCTAAGAAATCCTAACTCTCTTTTGTAGGGAAAGGTCTCCAGCCGAAAATCAACTGCTGTGAAGCTATTGCTGGGGACCTAAAACATCCTGTAGGGCGCAAGATCAAATGCCCAAATGGTCTTATTATGTATTTTGTTCCTGAGTCGCTTGCTATTTGTCCTATCAGTCCTAATCTCGATCTAAGCTTTCATAATCCACTTGCTCATCAAATGTTTATGCTTCACAATGCTCTTCGTGAAACCTATCCCCCTAACTACACTGTAGGGTATGACACTAGCTACATCAGAATGGATTACTGATAGTGGATGTACTAATCACTTTACTGGAGAATGAAGTCTTCTCATGGACTCAACCTTACGTCCATATGATAAAAGTCACATCACATTTGCTGATACTGGTAAAAGTAAGGTATTGGGTCTAGGTAGAGTTGCAATCTCAAAGGATCAACACATGGATAAAGTGATGCTTGTTGAATCCCTTGGTTTCAACTTAATGTCCATCTCAATGCTTTGCGATTTGAACATGATTGTGATATTTGGAAAATATCGTTGCCTTGTTCTAATGGAATCTGACAAGTCTCTAGTCTTTGAAGGGTATCGGAAAGATGATTTGTACATGGTAGATTTCTCAGCAGGACCACAGCTTGCCGTATGTCTTCTTGTAAAAGCTTCAGAGTGCTCGCTCTGGCATCGGAGGCTAGGGCATGCTGGCATGAGGAACTTGCATACTCTTGCGAAGAAGAAGCACGTCATAGGCATCGAGGGCGTCAAGTTCAAGAAGGGTCACTTATGCGGTGCCTGCGAAGCTGGAAAGATGACGAGGGCCAAGCATCCCTCGAAGACAATCATTTCAACGACTCAACCCTTCGAACTGCTACACATGGACCTCTTCGGCCCTACTCACTACTCTACCCTTACTACTACTTCTTGTATCTATGGCTTCATCATTGTTGATGATTATTCAAGATATACAAGGGTACATATAATTCTCTACAAGACTGAAGTGCAGGATGTCTTCAGACACTTCGCCAATCGAGCCATGAACAACTATGGCGTCAAGATCAAGCACATCAGAAGTGACAATGGCACTGAATTCAAGAACACCGGCCTCAACACTTATCTTGATACATTGGGCATCACTCACGAGTTTTCAGCTCCGTACACGCCGCAGCAGAATGGCATCGTGGAACGCAAGAACAGAACACTCATTGAGATGGCTCGGACGATGCTTGATGAATACAAGACACCAAGAAATTTCTAGCCTGAAGCTATTGATACTGCATGCCATGTCATCAACCATGTTTATTTTCACAACCTTTTGAAGAAAACATCCTATTAACTCCTCACTGGTAAGAAGCCAAATGTCAGTTACTTCAGAGTATTTGGTGCTAGGTGCTGGATCAAGGATCCACATCACACTTCAAAATTTGCACCGAAAGCACATGAAGGTTTTATGCTTGGTTACAGAAAGGATTCGCACTCCTAAAGAGTCTTCAACCTCTTTCACTATAAAGTGGTTGAAACAGTGGATGTGCGGTTCGATGAGACTAACGCCTCGCAAAGAGAGCACCTGCCAAATGTGCTAGATGAAATTCCACCTAGTGAATCCATCAAGCTTATGGGAACTGGAGAAATCATACCGTCTGAAGTACAGCCTAAAAAGGAACTTATCATTTCTGCACCTAATCAACCTGAAGACAATGCTCAGCCTGAATACAATCCTTCAAACGATGACAATGATCAGCAAGAGCAAAATCTTCGTCCAGTTCATCCTCGTGTTGCAAATGAAGTATAGATTGAGAAGATAATTGATAGCATCAATGGACCTGGTCCACTCACTCATTCAAGGGCAACACAACTAGCAAATTTCTGTGGGCACTTTGCATTCGTCTCAATATCTGAACCCAAGAAAGTTGATGAAGCCTTCATGCAACCAGAATGGATTCAAGCTATGCAAGAAGAGCTTCAACAGTTCAAGCTGAATAATGTATGGGAACTGGTCAAGCGTCCTGATCCTCGTAAACACAATATCATAGGAACTAAATGGGTATATCGCAACAAGCAAGATGAGAATGGTCAAGTTGTCAGAAACAAGGCTCGTCTCGTTGCTTAAGGATACGCTCAAGTTAAAGGAATTGACTTCGCTGAAACATTTGCTCCTGTGGCTAGGCTTGAAGCTATACGCATACTGCTAGCCTATGAAAATCATCATAAAATCCTTTTGTATCAAATGGATGTGAAGAGTGCCTTACTCAATGGAAAGATTGAAGAAGAAGTGTATTTTGCACAACCGCCTGGTTTTGAAGATCCAAAACATCCTGACATGGTTTACAAGCTCAAAAAGGCACTACATGGCCTCAAACAAGACCCTCGTGCTTGGTATGACACACTCAAAGAATTCCTGAAGAGCAAAGGCTTCAAACCTGGTTCCCTAGATCCCACACTCTTCACGAATACATCTGATGATCAACTGTTTGTGTGCCAAATATATGTGGATGACATTATCTTCGGTTGCACTAATCAGAAATAAAGTGATGAGTTTGGACACATGATGCAAGAGCAATATCAGATGTCCATGATGGGTGAGCTGAAGTTCTTCCTTGGTCTTCAAATACGGCAGCAAAGCAACGGCATCTTGATATCTCAAGAGAAATACCTCAAAGATTGCCTGAAGAAGTTTGGAATGCAAGACTGCAAAGGTTATATGACACCAATGCCAACCAAAAGTCATATGGGTCCTGACGCCAATGGTAAAGAGTTCGATCAAAAGGTATATCGCTCCATGATTGGTTCTTTGCTTTATTTATGTGCATCTAGGCCAGATATCATGCTCAGTGTTTGCATGTATGCCCGATTCCAAGCGGCACCAAAGGAATCGCACCACTTAGCTGTGAAGCGAATTCTTCGATATTTGGCTTACACCCCAGCACCAGGATTATGGTATCCAAAGGGCTCAGAGTTTGATCTGGTTGGATTCTTGGATGCTGATTATGTTGGTGACAAGGTGGACGCAAGTCTACATTAGGCACATGTCACTTTCTGGGATGATCACTTGTGTGTTGGTCTTCAAAGAAGCAGAACTGTGTATCTCTCTCCACTGTTGAATCTGAATACATTGCTGCTGGATCTTGCTACGCTCAGCTTCTATGGATGAAGCAAACACTCAAAGACTATGGCATTCATCTGAAGCAAGTGCCACTCTACTGTGACAATGAAAGCGCCATCAAGATTGCCAACAACCCAGTTCAACACTAGAAGACAAAGCACATTCAGATCCGTCATCACTTTCTCAGAGATCATGTCATGAAGAAAGATATTGATATCATTCACGTCAACACTGAAGAGCAACTGGCAAATATCTTCACAAAGCCCTTTGATGAGAAAAGGTTTTGCAAGTTGCGGTGTGAGCTAAATATCTTGGAATCCTCAAATGTCCTATGATCATGCACACATCCGAACACTTATGCATGTTGATGACTTAGATGTGCAACACATGAAGTAACTTATATCTTCAACTAATGAAGACTTACACTCAAAGTGTGAATACGTTAATGCGGAATTTGATTTTAGAGCGCCACGATAACTGTGCGCCGTGTCTGGGTCTAATACTTCCTATATGGTGGGTAAAGCCACCACCAAACTTTTGTTTGGAGTGTTTTCTGTTGGCGTTACATTTGCTATATCTTCGCGTTTGGTTTGTCTTCAATATTAACATGACTTCATGTTTATCTTCACTATATTGATTTGGTCTTATTCGGATATATTCATATATTAGCGTTCTGTCCTCTAGAGAATTCACTTAAAGCTATGTCTTCTTGTTTTGAATCTTTTGAACTAAGTGAATGTGATCGGACCCTAACCTTTCTATGCTCCCATCTCAAATCTATATATCCAAATCATATGCATTCTATTGAAACCGTCGAATGTCTTCTCTGTGTCATTTTCAGCAGAAGATATAGAGACAAACATTAAATCTGTTTTAAATGCTCAATCCTTTTTGCCTGAAACCCGGAGAAGCGGGAACGACCACCCGACAATCCAGGCATGCGTGGGAACATGGAACAACCTATAATGTGTTGCATGTTCGCCACGTGTCCTTCAGATGTGAACCGCTAGGGGCATTTGCGTAATAACGCTGCACCGTCCCTGTCCTTATAAATACACGCCACACCCCAGTCATTATCTCTTCTTCCACTTCTCCTTCTCCCACAAACCCTAGCGCCACCGCTAGCTCTCGACGAAGCCGGCGACGAAGCGCTTAAATGCCGCGACCTCACCGACACCGTCCTCACACCGACCGCGGGCATTTTCTTCTCCGTCGTTGCCGTAGGTGTCTTCCGTCGCCAAGTTAGGGCACGGAAGATCGAACTGCTTGGCCTCATCTCCTACTCCGTCTAGCAGTTCCTCGAGTGGTAAATAAAAACTCTTTTTACAATCCTTTTTAATCCGATAGATTCATCTTTTTCAACCACAAGTGGTTTTTGTCCCAACAAATTGAATCTATCCTTTTCTGAATCTCATAACATGCCAAGTTTGTTCACTTATGCTTCACAAAGTAGTTAGATTCCTCACTTGTACTTATTCGTGGATTCATACAAATCTGGAACCAACTCTCTATATATGAGTGAATGTATTCACACTATGAGGTTAATGTCTTCTAAACTGATTTATCTTCAAAATCTTCTGAGAATGCATATGACCTCTTCGCCTTCCCTCGCATCTCTAATGCTGTCAAAGGTACATGTCCGTGGGCGAATCCCTTGGTTCTCATAGTCTGCATTCATTTGCGGAGTTCTTGCAGCATCACATCAATTCTACCGAAGCTAATTCCTGTCTGACCAGCCGAAGGAAGACTCCTCCACACCATAGGTCTCGTGGGCAAAGCCTCTGGCCACTGCACCTCCTGAAGCCAGTGTGCAGTCTGAAGATCTCTCTCGCATCTCCAAGTTTGACAAGATGAAGAAGCCCATGCAACCAACTAGTCAAGCATTCACCCCTGCTGCCGTCCTGAGGAATGAGAACGAAGCCATTGATCTGTCTAGCGACGACGATCTTGGCGATGATGCTCTTGAGCTTCTTATCAAGAGAAATTAAGAGGCGGAAATCTTAAATGATCTTCCCCTCTTTGATGTGGAGATCCTGTACAAGTTCACTGATGAGTGGTTTGACATCCCAGACCTCAGTTTTTATGATCTTAAACTCCCAATTGGCCCCAGCGTCTCCTTCCATGGAGCCATTGCTCCTGAGCTGGCTCTTGCACAGAAAATTGTTGAGCTGAAGCACAAGATTGATTATCAAAAGGCTCAGTTCAAGAAGAACATGGCCAAGCTCAACGTGGAAGACGTCCAAAACTTCAAGGTCATGCTGCATGAGCTCAAGGAGGCATTCCACAAGAAACGTGAAGAAGCTAAAGGTTCTTGAGAGCGCATGAAACACATGCCTGCCAAATCTGTTCAAGGCTACCATGAAGCTGAAAAGCGCAAGGCTCTGGGGCGACCTGGCATCGACCCCAGAATGGCTGCTAAGAAGAAGAAGAAGTTTGTTGTGGCCCAACCAGAAGCATCAAGGCAGGAAGAACCTCGCATTGTCTTCCCGGCCAGTATGACAGGCTCGAAGCCTAAGGTCCCCAAAGTGGCTTCAGAGCTCAAGAAAACAAGGGCAGCTGTAGCCGAAGCCCGAAAGCGCAAGACCAAGGCCACCACTGACGATGCTCCACCGACCAAGAAGAGAAAAACCAAGAAGAAAGATCGGGTTGCTCCCACAAAGCCCCTTGTCGTCGAGCCAATCTCAGTTGCTCGTCCCGCGTCTGAACACCATGAGCGCCAGTTGATAGTTCATGAGCCTGCTTCCACAGAGGCTCCAGAAGTTGAAGACATTCCAGCTGTTCACCCCACCGCAGCTAAAGACATTGGTCATCAAGACAATGTTGAAGATGATGAAGTCCTTCCTCAGATCGAACACAATGTGGTATCATCGCCTGTTCTCATGAACAGCGAACTCATCAGCATTGGTCGTCCATTGATGCCAATTGCTCAGGATGACTCATGGGCTGATCACCCACAAGACTCCTCTCATCAAGAAGAATCACCAAGTACTCCCCCACCTCAAGTCACCACTTCCGTGCTTGAAGACAATGACTTTGTGGCCCAACCAACTCCATCTTCGCAAGCGTCGCCAGTGTTCCGCAGGCTTCGCAAAGGACCACGGCCATAGGTCACTCTATGAAGTGTTCCAGAAGGAGAAGATCGCCAATCCGTTTCACGCCAAGTCTTTCCTGAAGCCTCTCCTACTACGAACATCCCCGAGTCTGAAGCCAAAGCATCTGAAGATATTCCGGTTCCATCAACTGATGAACAAGAAGAGCCAAGACATGATGAAGAACGTGTTGCTACACCCCCAACCAACCCTGAAGTTGTTCTCGAGGAGAACGTGTTCGACCCTTCAGCTACTCGTGTGGAGTTTGAAAACTCTGAGGCGGCCACTAACACCAACACTGAAGCCAATGACGTTGTCATGGCCGAGGCTAGTGCGGTGCCTGAAGCTATTGTGGCGCCAGAAGTTAATGTGGTGCCAGAAGTGATTGCACCTGAAGCAAATCTGCAGCCCAACACCAATGCCACTGCTCCTGTACCACCTCCATGGCCACACACCCTTGAGCAGGCATTCTATCAAGGCCAACTTACCACTGTCCGCTGGCCCATTCTAGTTCCTCCACCTGCTGCCGGTCCGGAATTTGACTATCATGTGGAGCACATGCCTCAGGTCCAGAAGCCAAAGCCTAGGCTGCCAAGGTTTCCAGGTACTGCAACTTCACCAGGATCATTTAATCTGAATGGCTTCAAGGCACACAACACATTCTTTGACAGTGCCAAGAACCCCTACACAAGGCCAAGAATCTCCTCAGATCGTTTCTGGAGTTATCAGCAGTGCAACTACTATTCCTGTATCTTATAAAATCAGGGGCGCATTTTCCCTCATATGCGTCTAGACAGCGAAGCCATGGCTGGCCTGCCCTGCCTAGAAGAAGCCCTTGACTGCTTCAGAGATGCTGGCCTTCTACAATTTGTGACTGCCAAAGAACATTGGAATGAAGAGCTTCTGCTACAATTCTATGCTACCCTTCACATTCGCGTCTACAATAGGGATCCGAAGACTTGGATCCTTGAGTGGATGACACGCGATGTGCA
This sequence comes from Triticum urartu, assembly GCF_003073215.2. Classification (NCBI taxonomy): domain Eukaryota; kingdom Viridiplantae; phylum Streptophyta; class Magnoliopsida; order Poales; family Poaceae; genus Triticum; species Triticum urartu. The sequence continues at coordinate 335,495,287 of NC_053023.1, read as the reverse complement.
CCATGAAGCTAAAGCCCAAGACATCATTGAGCTTACTGCCCTGCCCACTCCTGGCGAACATTATGAACCAGGTTGTAAGCTCCACCAGAATGCGTTGGAAAGCATCTTCCAGAAGCCAGAGCCAAATATAAGCCAAATGCTGAGCATGATGAAGCCACTGCCACAAGACACTGACTATCCTAAAGAGTTCTTTGTTGAAGACCTAGAGTATGTGCCCTGCACTATTTATCATATTATCAGGCGAACTCTCTGGCCGGTCAAAGGACATTCTCCTGCAGTGAAGCTTGAAGGAGCAATGAAGACATCAGTGTTCTATATCTTCAATGGCATCAGCTTCAATGCTCAAGACTTCTTCATAAGACAATTGGCTGCATCTGGCTTCGATATCTTTGGTCTGAAGTTCTATGCTCCATGGGTAATGCATCTCATCAAGCATCACTCTGCTATCAACTATCAGTCGTCTGCGCGCAATCACCTTATATTCTTGCCAAAGGCTGATCTGTCTGGCGAAGCCATTTACCTAGAACCTGCAAAGGAGCCAATTTATCTTCACAATGTCGATCACAAAGCTTCACCCAGCCCATTGAAGGAGTTCAGGCCATTTCTCGTGTTTATCCCTTGGCTGGCAATACACGTGCCTCTCGCACACAAACTGAAGCCACTGCATGTACCATCGCCCAAAGGCCTCAGAAGCGATCTCTTATTCTCAACGACCGGGAGCTTCTCATCGCTCTACATCAGAAACATTACAAGCATCATGAATGGCTAAGCGCCAGATGCAAAGCCTCTTGGTGGATGTCAATCACATTCGAAACCTTGCCACCAAGAATGCCTTTGTTACACATGAAACCTGTCGGAGGTCATGGAAGAGTTTAACGTTGCTCAGTGTTGAAGCTAATCTTCAAGACGATGGCTTCACAGAGAGATTCAAGTTTGACTCAACTCCTCCAAGGAATGCGCACTTGTGTCGGACTCCCTCACTCGAAGACTCTGACTATTCTTCCTCAGCTGCAACAGTTAATGCCAGAGTCATTGATGACCAAGATGATGCTACTTCACCACCTCCAACATCAGCGTGCATCGACACTACACCAAGTTCGTCTGCACCACCAAACCTCAACGACGACCCTGCTGCATCGCCTACTCCACATGGGAACGAGTAGCAAGCTCTATGTCTTCAATCCTTTTTGGTCATTATTGACAAAAGGGGGAGAAGCATATTAGTTGATAGTCTTCAAGCGGGTCCATATGGGTGGTTGCTATAATTTTGCTACATTTGCCAAGTGCTTACAATTCTCGCTTTTGATACATTTGGGTCTTTTGAGTTGTAACACTTAAACTTGATGGTCGTCTGCTATCTTTTGGTTCATTTTGCAGTCGTCCATTTTTCATTATGCATGTCATTATCTTCATTATATCCTTTCATGCATGATGAATTGTCTTCATAAGTAGAAGAGGAGCTCCGCAAGTACAACCTGCCATGTGCATTTGCATTCAAAAGCAAAATACTTATGTGCACATCTTCAGGGGGAGCCTTTCTGCTACTTACGAAGACAATATCTCAATCCTTCACAATTTCACATACTTTTATCCCCGTTGAAAAATTCAACCAGTTTGTCATCAATCACCAAAAAGGAGGAGATTGTAAGTGCATCTAGTGCCACCCCTAGTTGGTTTTGGAGTATTGACGACAAACCTGGTTGAGGGACTAATGTGTTTGTGAGAATTGCAGGATAACACAGGTAGTAGTCCTCATTGATTCGGTTTACCTACCGGAGATGACCCCTAAAAATGTATGAAGACATTGAAGTCAACACTACTAGGGAAAAGCCTAGCAGCAGCACGGGTTTTGGGCCTATTAGAAGCGCGGGGGCCGGTGCTACTAATAAGGCACTACAGCTAACGTATAGCAGCAGCGCGGGTGCCACCCGCGCTATTACTACGTCCGTTAGTAGTAGCATGGGTAAAAACCCGCGCTACTACTAACCCGCGGATTTATTTTTGAATTTTTTGCGCGAATTTTCAAATTTCTGAATTATGTTAACCTCTAATCTCTAATCACCCTCATCGCTGCTCAATTTAATCTCTAATCACCCCTCATCATTCCAAATCATCTAACTTCCCGGACGGTCACCCATCCTCTCAATACTCCAGCCTGAGCACGCTTAACTTCCGGGTTCTATTCTCCCTCGATTCCAAGTCTGCACTTGTTGTTTTTCTGACAATAGTAAGATGTCAATCCTATTAACCCTTGGGAGTTTAGCTTGAGCATGAAGTCACACATTTCGCTGTTTGAGTTTAAAACTATTGTATTAAAAAACAATAATTATTTAGTAACACTAATATTTCTTGAATAAGGAGTTTGACCACATTTTGACCAAAGTTTGACCACAGTTTGACCAGATTTGACCAAAATTCCAAAAAACTGAAATAATTATTTAGTAACACTCATATTCTTAAATAACTATTTAGTAACACTAATACTTCTTGAATAAGTAGTTTGACCACAGTTTGACCAGATTTGACCAAAATTAAAAAAACTGAAATTTGAGCATAACTTTTTTTCCTTTTAGAATTTGAGGATTCTAAAAATTTGCAAACAGGCCGTAGGCGGTCTCCATCGTATGCGGATTTTCGTGCTGAACATTTTGATATATTATACGTTTTTTCTGACATCGTATGCAAAAGTTATAGCAGTTTAACATTTTCCCTACACTTTTTGTAAAACATGTACAAATTTAAGTTTTTAAATTTTCCTAACAAGTCGATGTAGTAACATAACTACATCTCGAAGGATTTTAATTTTTGAAACATTTTGATATATTATACGTTTTTTTTCTAACATCGTATGCAAAAGTTATAGCCGTTTTACATTTTCCCTACACTTTTTGCAAAACATGTCCAAATTTAGGTTTTTAAATTTTCCTAACTAGTAGATGTAGTAACATAACTACATCTCGAAGGATTTTAATTTTTGAAGTTTTTATCATTTTCTTTTGCTTTTTACAAAACCGAAAAGGCGATCCAGGGGGGGTAGAGTTTCAAAATGGGACCTTTAGTAGTACCGCGGGATTTTAACCCTCGCTACTACTATGGCATGTCCCGGAGGGGCACGGTTGAGACCTCTTAGTAGTAGCGAGGGGTAAAAACTTAGTAGTAGCGCGGGTTTATAACCCTCGCTACTACTATGGCATGGCCCAGGGGCATGGTTGAGACCACTTAGTAGTAGCGAGGGCTAAAAACTAGCGCTACTTCTATCAACTTAGTAGTAGCGAGGGTTAAAAACCCGCGCTACTACTATGGCATGTCCCGGGGGGCACGGTAGAGACCGCTTAGTAGCAGCGAGGGTAAAAAACCAGCGCTACTGGTATCAACTTAGTAGTAGCGAGGGTTAAAAACCCACGCTACTGCTACTTAGCAGCAGCGCCTGATTTTAAAGCGCGCTGCTGGTAAGATTCTGTGTATAGGCTTTTCCCTAGTAGTGCAAAGGTGGTATGTGAAGACATTCACATTGAAGACTATGACAAGAGAAGACATTGTGTGAAGACTATGGAGCGCGAAGACATAGTTGTTTCGTTGTTTCTTTTTCTTATTTGATTGAGTCATAGGAACCATCGTACTATTAAGTGGGGTCCCAGTGAACAAAGTCAGAGTGACTGAAGTGATGCTTAACCAAAATCTTATGTCTTTGAGCGAAGACAATGAGAGCAACACTTATCCAGAGCTGGATAAGTCAGCTTTACTTGTAGCCCAAGTAAAGTTGCCGCGTGTGTTTGAAATCTGACCGTTGGAACACGTGTCAGTTCCTTAGTGACCCAGGGTAATTTCGGACAAATCAGGTCGGGTTGCCTAGTGGCTATAAATAGCCCACACCATACACCATAAATTGGTGGCTGCTCAGAGTTAGTGCACAACTTTTGTCGTTTGAGAGCAACCCACCTCGAAGCCTTTGAGAGAGAAATCCTTGCGAGGACAAAGCCCTAAAAACCCAGAGCCAAAGAGTGTTAGGCATCACTGAAGTCTTCCTATCTGTGTGATCTGAAGACTTGTTACACTTGAGGACTGTGAATCCTCCAGCCGGTTAGGCGTCGCGTTCTGAGCATCCAAGAGTCATTGTGGATCACCGGTTAACGAAGTCTGTGAAGGTTTGTAAGTCTACCTTGGAGACTTACTAGAGTGATTGAGCGAGGACTGGGTGTCCTTAGCTCAAGCGGAATAAGGTGAAGACATGGTCTTCTGAGTTAAATCTCGGCCTCCCTAACCAGACGTACAGTTGCCACAGCAACTGGACCTGGCCCAACAAATCATTGTCTTCAACAAGCAACTGGTTCGATCCTTCCCATCTCTTTATTTATAGCTGGTCCTTATGAAGTCATTGCCTGTTTGCATTATCCATTTGTCTTCACTGTGTGACTGTTTGTTCTGATTGGTTTCATACTATCTTCCATCCTGATCCGTACTGCCTAGCTGCTATTCGTGCTCTCACTTCATTGAATACTTGACTATGGCTTGTCTAGTGTAGTCTACCTTCCGCTGCATGGCTATAGGTTCATTTCTATCGTTTGTCTTCGAAACTCCCATGTTTTGAAGACTTTCATAAAAATCGCCTATTCTCCCCCTCTATAGTCGATAACTAGCACTTTCAGTATAATCGATGGACTCAACATTAGTCATAACTAGCACTCATATACTTATTGCAAAAGTTTATTAGCCCTCAAAGAAAAGTACTAGTACGCATGCCCCTAGGGGGATAGATTGGTATGAGAAGACCATCGCTCGTCCCCGACCGCCACTCATAAGGAAGACAATCAGTAAATACCTCATGCTCCAACTTTGTTACATAACGGTTCACCGTATGTGCATGCTATGGGACTTGCAAACTGCAACACAAGTATTTCTCAATTTTACAATTACTCAAAGCACGACTCTAATATCACCACCTTTATATCGCAAAACTATTGCAAGGAATCAAACATATCATATTCAGTCATCTTCAAGTTTTATGTAGGATTTTATGACTAACCATGTGAATGACCAATTCCTGTCAACTCTCTAAATAGATATAAGTGAAGAAAGAGAGTTTAATTCTTTCTACAAGAGATATGCCCACACTCTAACAAATATAAGTGAACCAAAAGAGCATTCTATAAATGGTAGTTTTCTATGTGAAGAGAAACAGGCAATCCAAACTTCAAATGATATAAGCAAAGCACATGAAGCATTCTATAAAGCCATACTCAAAAGATACAAGTGAAGTGCAATGAGCATTCTATAAATCAACCAAGGACTATCTCATACCAACATGGTGCATAAAAGAAAAGTGAAAACTTAATGCAAAAGACGCTCCAAGATTTGCACATATCGCATGAACGAAACGAATCCGAAAACATACCGATATTTGTTGAAGAAAGATGGGATGCCTTCCGGGGCATCCCCAAGCTTAGACGCTTGAGTCTCCTTGAATATTTACTAAGGGTGACTTGGGAATCCACAATCTTAACTCTTTCCTCTCCTTCTTCTCCTCACATCGAGACATCCTCGATCTTCGAACACTTCATCCACACAAAACTCAACAGAAAGCTCGGTAAGATCCATTAGTATAATAAAGCAAATCACTACTCTAAGTACTGTTGCAAACCAATTCATATTTTTTTTGCATTGCACCTACTATAGTATAACTTTTCCATGGCTTAATCCACTGATATAAATCGTTAGTTCCATTAAAACAGGCAAACTATGCATCAAAAATAAAATCTGTCTAAAATAGAACAGTCTGTAATAATTTGAACATTCAGCATACCTCTGGTAGTACAAAAATTCTACCAAAATTAGGAAAAATGAACAATTTGTATAGAAAGACAGTGCAAAAAGTTTCAGAACTGTTTGACATTCTAGTAAAAATGTAAAACCGCGCATTACAACCAAAGTTTCTGTCCTGCACCGTACAAACCAACAAGCAAAGTAAACATCCTAAAGGCAAATCTTGGCAAATTATTCTTATTTTTAAACTTTATAAAAGCACACAACAGAAATAAATGACTCTCTAAAACTTCCTGGTTGTCTCCCTGGCAGCTCTTTCTTTAAAGCCATTAAGCTAGGCATATAGTGCTCTAGTAATGGATCCACCCGGATCCCAAGGTATATCAAAGCCAATTTTAATTAACAACGATTTGTAATTTAGTAGTGAGCATAAAGTAACATAAATCATGCAACAACAAAGTCTAACTCTCTTCCTATGCATCGGCATGTCATAAAAGAACAATTCATGCACACAAAGTAACGACCAATGCATATTATAAACAGTTTCTTGCAATTTTTTGTGTTGGAAACATAAAGAGGCGGAGATGTAGTTCCTCTCTCATAATAATTGCAAGTAGGAGCAGGAAGAACATGCATATTATATCTATCAAAATCATCATGTGTAATAGTAAAACGCAACCCATCAATATAATCCTTAATAAAGGTAAACTTCTCCGATATAGTGTAGTCGGGAGAATTCAAAAAGATAATAGGACTATCATGCGTGGGTGCAATAGCAACAATTTCATGTTTAACATAAGGAACTATAGCAAGTTCATCTCCACAAGCATAATTCATATTGGCATCTTGGCCACAAGCATAGCAAGCATCATCAAAAAGGGATATTTCAAGAGAATGAATGAGATCATAATAGTCATCATAGCAATCATCCTTCGGTAAGCATGAAGGGAAATTAAACAATGTTGAAGGTGGGCACGGGTGATTAATCTGCTCTTCCTCCTTTTGTTCTTCGCTCTCCTCATCATCTTTTTCATCCAATGAGCCCACAGTTTCATCAATTCCTTCTTCCATAGACTCCTGCAAAATATTTGTCTCTTCTTGGACAGCGGGGACTTTCTCAATAAATTCATCAATATCATAATTGTATTAATAATTATCATAGCAATATTTAAGTATAGATAAATTTTCAGGTCTATAAACTGAATCATCAAAATCTTCAAACTCTTTAAACAAAGATTCAGTTTCACAAGCACCCTTAAAAGCAACAAATTCTTCTATTCGTTCCACATCATAGTAGTCATATATACCATTAGCATAAGAAGCCAAGGTTTTATCATCATTAAATTTGCATGAAAAGGGAAGGTGTGGAGCCTTCATCCTAGAGCAACAAGTATAATCATATCTCAAGGATAGTTGCCGAGCATACCAATGCAACATATGAATTTGATCCCATAATAGTTTCCCTTTTTGAGTCAAGCGATAATCCCTAAAGTATTCACGTTGATCCAACGTGTCTCCTATTACATAATTGAATTGGGTTTTCTCAGGATTATTAAAGTAGTGCATAATATCTTTCACATAATGAGCATCGAGGGTTTTAGGAGGTTCCCCATCTCCATGAGTAGAAAGTAAACCTAATTTTTTGGTATTTCATGTTCCATGTCCATAACTAAAGATAGAGAGCACCTTAGAACAGAAAATAAAAATTACCTAGTGATAAAGAAAACAAGCACACACGAGAATATTCACCCCACACTATAACTCGCTGGCAACGGCGCCAGAAAAAGGTCTTGATAACCCACAAGTATAGCGGATCAATTGTAGCCTCTTTCGATAAGTAAGAGTGTCGAAACCAACGAGGAGCTAAAGGTAGAACAAATATTCCCTCAAGTTCTATCGACCACCGATACAACTCTAGGCACGCTTAACGTTCGCTTTACCTAGAACAAGTATGAAACTAGAAGTACTTTGTAGGTGTTTTTGGATAGGTTTGCAAGAATATAAAGAGCATGTAAATAAAAAGTAGGGGCTGTTTAGATAAATAAGCAATAAAGTTAGTATAGCGAGTGTGGAAAAGTGGTGGTAGGAGTTGTGAAATTGTCCCTAAGCAATTGACTACTTTACTAGACCGATAGCAAGTTTTATATGGGAGAGGCCACTTCTAGCATGTCATCCCTGACTTAGAATTCTATGCACTTATGCTTGGAACTATTAGCAAGCATCCGCAACTACTAACGTTCATTAAGGTAAAACCCAACCACAGCATTAAGATATATTGGTCCCCCTTCAATCCCGTATGCATCATTTTCTATGCTAGGCAAAAGTTTCTGTCACTCTTGCCCTCCAATACATAGTCCTATCAACATACAACTAACCCTATGCTGTGATCCGCGTGTGCGCTCATATGATGGGCACCAAAGGATAGCAACATAACCATAAGAAAATTAAATCAATCATAGTGATTCATCAACCACCGATAGGACAATGAAAATCTACTCAGACATCATAGGATGGCAACACATCATTGGGTAATAATATGAGGCATAAAGTACCATGTTCAAGTAGAGGGTACAATGGGTTGCGGGAGAGTGGACCGCTGTAGATAGAGGGGGGAAGGTGATGAAGATGTTGGTGAAGACGACGCAGGTGTTGGTGTAGATCGCCATCACATGATGATGGCCCCGACGGCGTTCCGGTGCCACTGGGAGAGAGGGGGAGAGAGCCCCCCTTCTTCTTCCTTGACCTTCTCCCTAGATGGGAGAAGAGTTTCCCCGCTGGTCCATGGCCTCCATGGCGGCGGAGAGGCGAGAGCCCCTCCGAGATTGGATCTGTCTCTCTGTTACTGCGTTCTGGAATTCTGCCCTTTCACCGTTTCTTATATATCCCGAGATCCGTAACTCCGATTGGATTGAAACCTTCGCCCCAATTTTTTTTCCAAAAATTTGCTTTCTTGCGCCCAAAGAAGAGCAAAAACTGCCTTACGGGGGGCCCACGAGGGTCAGGGGCGCGCCTAGGGGGGCAGGCGCGCCCCCTACCTCGTGGCTCCCTCGGGCACCGTCTCACGTTGATTTTCTTCCCATATTTCACTTATATTCCAAAAATATTCTCCGTCTGTTTTTACCCCGTTTGGACTCTGTTTGATATGGATTTTCTGCGAAACAAAAAACAGGCAACAAACAGGAACTGGCACTGGATCAATATGTTAGTCCCAAAAATAGTATAAAAAGTTGCCAAAAGTATATGAAAGTTGTAGAATATTGGCATGAAACAATCAAAAATTATAGATACGACGGAGACATATCACACCTCGGCGTCATCCATGGCCTTGGGAGAAGAGGCCACCAGAAGGGACCCGCTGTCCATTACCTTTGGATCTAGCGAATTGCCCAAAGATGAGGATCGCTGGAGATCGGAACGAGCTGGAGTGCAGCGCATAATTCAACATGTTAAAATCATGAAGTAAAGGAGCTGGATATTTGTGTGCGTCTTCGAGTACTTACGATTCGGATAGGGGCTTATCCCTGGGGTGCCACTCGGAGCTGCTATCAATGTCCCATGCGGAGTTGTCCGTGGAGGAGGCCTTCCCCTTCTTGGACGCCCCTACCTCCAGATGCGTGGAGGCCGCCCTTTTCTTCCCTCCCCCTTCGGGGGAGAATCGATTTCCTCATCCTCCTCATCGTCATCGGTGTGGGAGGAGTGGGTCTCGGCGTCTTCGGATGTCACGTCCGAATTGGCCTTATGACGGAGACCACTCCTGGTCTCCTTGGCCTTCTTCTTGGCCTTCTTCTCCTTCGGCACTTGGTAGGGCGCCGGAACCAGCATCTTCATCAGAAGAGGGATTGCTGGGTCTTCGGGTAGCAGAGCCGGACAATGGATCCGCTCTGCCTTCTTTGTCCAGCTAAAAAAATGTGTGGAGGCTTAGACGTCTTCCTTGAATACGCATGTAAAGAATACACCTTGAAATACGGAAAACCTACCGCACTAGCAAGATGGGCCAGGTCGTGCCCGCGGTCCTCTGTCATTGCCGGCCATGTCTCGTTGGCCTTGAAGAGCACCTTCCAGATGTCTTCGTGCGTAGTGCCAAATAACTGCTGCATGGTTTGGTGCTTGGCCGAATCGAAATCCCAGAGATGGCAAGTCCGACTTTGGCACGGAAGGATCCGGCGAGAAAGCATCACCTGGATCACATTGACAAGCTTGACGTTCTTGTCAACCATGCTCCTGATGCGTGTCTGAAGCACTGTCAGCTCGTCCAACGTAGACCAGTCTAGGCCCTTCTCTAGCTAGGAGGTGATCCGCATCGGGGCAACAGACTGGAATTCAGGTGCCGCGGCCCAGGTGGCTTCATGAGGCTCTGTGACGTAGAACCACTGCTGTTGCCACCCTTTGAAGGTCTGCACGAACGTACCTTCGGGCCATGTGACATTGGGTAGCTTGCTTACCATGGCGCCTCCGCACTCTGCGTGTTGACTGCCCACCACCTTCGGCTTCAAATTGAAGATCTTTAACTACAATCCAAAGTGGGGTGGGATGCGGAGGAAGGCCTCACACACGACAATGAATGCCGAGATGTTGAGGAAGGAATTGGGGGCCAAATCATGGAAATCCAGCCCATAGTAGAACATTTGTCCGCGGACGAATGGGTGGAGAGGGAATCCCAATCCGCAGACGAAGTGGGAGATGAATACCACCCTCTCACGGGGCTCTGGGGTGGGGATGAGTTGCCCCGTTGCTAGAAGCCGGTGGGTAATTTCTTTGGACAAATACCCGACATCCCGGAGCTTGGTGATGTCCTTCTCCTTGACGGAGGAAACCATCCACTTGCCCTATCCTCCAGATCCAGACATGGCTGGAGTGCTTTTTTAGGTGGAGAGGGTGGAATCTTGGGCGCTGGAGCTCGAGAATGGATAGGCAGAGAGGAAGAGGGTGTCACATCCCTAGCTTCTAGTGCTGCCTAGTGTTTGCGTCTTGCTTGCATCATGTTAAAAATTTTGAAACTTAAATTGAGGAAATTTGGAAGCCTCAAATTTTAATTAAAAGAAGGGAAAATAACCCTAAAAATTGCATTCAATGAACCCAAAATGCTCTTCAATGATGTTTGATATATTTGGCAATGGTCTTGATCCAAACCAAAAATAATGGACATTTTTGAAGAATAATTTTGGGCACTGATTTAAATCATTATTGTATTTGAATTTGGAATTATATTCATAATATATATAGAATATATTTTCAAATAACTTTGGAATGTTTTATGTACTTTTGGAAAAGTCCATCTAGCAACATAAAATTGTTCAGAGGATTTTTGGCACTGGTTTGAAACTGTTGGAATTTCAAACAGTGGCAAGATTCAAATCAAAACAGAGAAACAAAATAGAAAACAGAAAAGGAGAAAGGAACCTACCTGGCAGCCCAATTACCTGGCCAGCTGGCGGCCCGATAAGACAGCCCAGCCCACCAGGGGCAGAGGCGTCTTCCACCTCGCGCCAGTCGGATGAAGGGCATGTGCCCGACCCGCGCGTGCACGTGCCGGCCACCTCCTGCTTGCCCGCTCGCTGCTGAACGCCTCTGGGAGACGCCACGCAACCCCCTGACCCCTCTCACTCTTCCCCATGGCTCTCCTCTCCTCTCCTCTGCTCTCTCCCTCGCGGCCGCCCGAACGAGCCGGAGTGCGCTGACGAGCACCACCGCAGCCACCATGCTCCCCTCGCCCCCCGTGCTGTCCATTACCTCCGTCGCGACTCCCTCAACCTCCTCGCCGATCCGCAGGACCCTGGATGCCCTGAAGCCTCATCCCCGAGCTCGTCTTCTCTGCACGGCCGCCAGACGCCATCGACAAATTCGCCGCTCCCAGGTCGACCCCGAGCCCACTGAGCTGCGCTTCGACCTCCCAGTGAGCCTCACCGTTTTTCCCCTCTCTCCCCAAGCTCGTTCGCCTCCCGTGGGGCCACCGCGCTAACTAATGTAGATTGGGGTTAACTAAACCTGGTTTAGCTACTAACACACGGGACCCACTGGTCTGTTTGACCTGGGTTGCCCCGTTGACTCGCTTACGTCATGCTGACGTAGTGCTGATGCAGTAATGCATTTTGTGGAATTACTTTATTTCTAAATAATTAGAAAATCCAGAAAATTGCCTAAACTTCTAAAAATCATAGTAATTCAACCGTAACTCCAAATGCAAAGATTTATATATGAAAAATGATCAGAAAAATCCAATCTATCCATCTGGACCATTTTCATGCATGTTTGAGCAAGTTAACCTCACTGTTTAGGATGAAACATGATTAGGGAAAATTTCATAATAGGTTTGGAGTTGGAATTTGATGTGGTTTTGAATTCCACTTCAATTAAAATGACTTTCTGTTGCATTAGCCCAAATCAGAGCATATTGCCATGTCATGATCATGCATCATATTGTGCATTGCATTGATTGTGTTCTTTCTGAGTTGCCGGTGTTTGTCCCCTCTCGGTAGACGTGTACCGACGACGAGAACGATGACACGGATGAAGTGTGTTCCTCTTCAAAAGTGTCAGGCAAGCAAAACCCCCTTGTTCATTCGGATACAACCCCACTCTCTCTCGCTCCTGCTCTCTTTTACTGCATTAGGACAACAAGGATTCAACTATTACATGTTGCGGTAGCTGAACCCCTTTCCTCTGCATGACATGTCATTGCCACAGTAAATAGATGAAACCCACTAGCATGAGTAGGAGTTGTTTGAGCCCTGATGTGCCTACTTATTCATGCTTGTTTGTCATGCCTGCTACTGCTTAGAGTTGAGTCAAGTCTGATTCATCGGGGATGAATTGGAATGGTGATGAACATGTCCTAGTGTGTGTGAGCTAAGTGTGTGAACACGATTTGGTAAAGGTAGCGGTGAGAGGCCATGTAGGAGTACATGGTGGGTTGTCTCATTGCAGCCATCCTCAGGAACTGAGTTCTGTGTTTGTGATCCATGAACAGTTACTACCACACATTGGGCTCCGGGCGCTCCAAGCTCTCTCGACTTATTAATCAACTTGATCTCTATCCAGGAGTTGCAACTAGTTTCTGGTGTTTGTAGGTAGTGTTAGTAGTCTACCAAGTGGCACCCGGTACAGGTGGGCTTGGGACAAACTAGGCACAGTGGCACGGTGTACCAAGTGGCACCCGGATGGTGGGCTTGGGAACCCTGCTTACATCATTTGGGGCCGTGAGCGACACCCTGGCCGGATCTCCTTGCGGATGGAACCCGAATAGGCAATAAACCTGGACTAGAGACTTGTTGGTTAGTCAGGTTGTGGCTGACTCCCTCGCCAGGCTTCCGCTTGAAGGTTGCCGAGATACACGATGTGTACATGGTGGTAAGTGGCGAGAGCGTGTGTGAAGAAGAACACCCCTGCAGGGTTATCATTATCTATTCGAATAGCCGGATTCCTCGGATATGGAAACTTGGACCCCTTGCATAGTTCATAGACAAGTGAAAGTGGATACTCTAAAATGCGCAAGATAAGCGTGAGTTCTATGGATGGCATTCTCGTATGGAGACGGGAGCGGATCCATAGTGGAGTATTGATATGGTGAATATGTGGACTCGTGTGCGCCACCTCAAAGAGTTACATGCAGTCGTAGTTCAGGATAGCCACCGAGTCAAAGCTGGCTTGCTGCAGTCAAACTCCACCGCCCCTTTGTTGATACCGATGCATATGTAGTTAGTTCTGATGTATGTCTTGCTGGGTACATTTGTACTCACGTTTGCTTATTTTATGTTTTGCAGAGAGACGTCAGTCTCGCTAGTAGTTCCACGTGGACTTCGATGTTTAGCTTGATATCTCAGCTATGATCTTGTGCCCTCGGCAGGATCTGGTAGATAGTCAGGCTTCTCAACCCTTTTCATTTATTGCTAGGATCCTCGACACGGATGTTGGTAGAACCTTGATGAATATGGAAATGCTCAAGTTCTTGAGAGCACGTGCAAGAAAAATCATCCCTTGCATTGTCTTCAACCAGGTAGTCCACATCATCCATCCTAGTCCGAGTATGCCATTTCTTCGAGCTATTTCAAACAATCAATTGTAAATTGCCTTAAGCTGGTATGAAGAGTTTCAACGATCTATGGATCAAAAGTAATTCTTTTTGCCACTTAAGGGAACAGTTCAATGCGTCACCTTTTCCAAGGTGCCCCGATACAGGATCATGGCAATTATTTCCTCACCACCTTGAGACCATCCACCATCTTTCTAAGCCTAGAATTATTGCCCACCAAATCAAACCCCGTCGTTTTTTCTTTCATCCCTCTCGATGTGTTTTGTGTCTCAACTCGAGATGTTTCAACATCTCATTTCGCGAGTTGATATTGTATAGTTCGATCTTTGAGAAGATAAATTCTAGTAAAGTTCCCTTTTGTCGTCATCGTGCTGGATGAAGTTCTCGAAAGCAAAGACGTCAAGGTCAATATGAAACAATGAATCAACATCCTCGAGAAGACATCTGGATCGTGAAGACCCTGTTAGTTTGAGCCCCCTCTGTCTTCTTACCTCACGTCTTGAATCTCAGGACGAGATTCTTGTTTAGTGGGGGTGAGTTGTCACATCCCTAGCTTCTGGTGCTGCCTAGTTTTTGCATCTTGCTTGCATCATGTTTAAATTTTTGAAACTTGAATTGAGGAAATTTGGAAGCCTCAAATTTTAATTAAAAGAAGGGAAAATAACCCTAAAAATTGCATTCAATGAACCCAAAATGCTCTTCAATGATGTTTGATATTTTTGGCAATGCTCTTGATCCAAACCAAAAATAATGGACATTTTTGAAGAATAATTTTGGGCACTGATTTAAATCATTATTGTATTTGAATTTGGAATTATATTCATAATATATATAGAATATATTTTCAAATAACTTTGGAATGTTTTATGTGCTTTTGGAAAAGTCCATCTAGCAACATAAAATTGTTTAGAGGATTTTTGGCACTGGTTTGAAACTGTTGGAATTTCAAACAGTGGCAAGATTCAAATCAAAACAGAGAAACAAAATAGAAAATAGAAAAGGAGAAAGGAACCTACCTGGCAGCCCACTTACCTGGCCAGCTGGCGGCCCGGTAAGACAGCCCAGCCCACCAGGGGCAGAGGCGTCTTCCACCTCGCACCAGTCGGATGAAGGGCGTGTGCCCGACGCGCGCGTGCACGCGCCGGCCACCTCCTGCTTGCCTGCTCGCCGCTGAACGCCTTTGGGAGACGCCACGCAACCCCCTGACCCCTCTCACTCTTCCCCGTGGCTTTCCTCTCCTCTACTCTCTCCCTCGCGGCCGCCCGAACGAGCCGGAGTGCGCCGACGAGCACCACCGCAGCCACCATGCTCCCCTCACCACCCCGTGCTGTCCATTACCTCCGTCGCGACTCCCTCGACCTCCTCGCCAAACCATAGGACCCCGGACACCCTGAAGCCTCATCCCCGAGCTCGTCTTCTCTACACGGCCACCGGACGCCATCTACAAATTCGCCGCTCCCAGGTCGACCCCGAGCCCACTGAGCTGCGCTTTGACCTCCCAGTGAGCCTCGCCGTTTTTGCGCTCTCTCCCCAAGCTCGTTTGCCGCCGTGGCCATAGCCGCTACAGCTCGCGGACGTCCATCGCATCGTGCTCAACGTGCACCTAGTACACCGTAGAACTGCTTTCCTTGCTCTCTTGTGCACCGTAGCGCCGTTTCCGCCAACGTTCGATGTCCGGCAGCCGTTGAGCTCAACGCCGGCGAGGATTACGGCCACCCCAGCTCGCCCCATTTGCACCGTTGGATGCGCGGGATCACCAGAAGCTCGTAGATGCTCTCCATCGTCGATTTGGGTGCCGGAGGAGCTAACCCGAGCCCATCCGCCGAACCTGTCATCGCCGGCATCGAGCCTCCAGCGCTTTAGCCCCAGTTGACCAGGGGTGTGACCTCCCCTGGCTCAATGACAGGTGGGGCCGCCCCGCTAACTAATGTAGATTGGGGTTTACTAAACATGGTTTAGCTACTAACACACGGGACCCACTGGTCAGTTTGACCTGGGCTGCCCTGTTGACTCTCTTACGTCATGCTGACATAGTGCTGATGCAGTAATGCATTTTCTGGAATTACTTTATTTCTAAATAATTAGAAAATCCAAAAAATTGCCTAAACTTCTAAAAATCATAGTAATTCAACCGTAACTCCAAATGCAAAGATTTATATATGAAAAATGATCAGAAAATTCCAATCTATCCATCTGCACCATTGTCATGCATGTTTGAGCAAGTTAACCTCACTGTTTAGGATGAAACATGATTAGGGCAAATTTCATAATAGGTTTGGAGTTGGAATTTGATGTGGTTTTGAATTCCACTTCAATTAAAATGACTTTCTGTTGCATTAGCCCAAATCAGAGCATATTGCCATGTCATGATCATGCATCATATTGTGCATTGCATTGATTGTGTTCTTTCTGAGTTGCCGGTGTTTGTCCCCTCTCGGTAGACGTGTACCGACGACGAGAACGATGACACGGATGAAGTGTGTTCCTCTTCAAAAGTGTCAGGCAAGCAAAACCCCCTTGTTCATTCGGATACAACCCCACTCTCTCTCGCTCCTGCTCTCTTTTACTGCATTAGGACAACAAGGATTCAACTATTACATGTTGCGGTAGCTGAACCCCTTTCCTCTGCATGACCTGTCATTGCCACAGTATATAGATGAAACCCACTCGCATGAGTAGGAGTTGTTTGAGCCCTGATGTGCCTACTCATTCATGCTTGTTTGTCATGCCTGCTACTGCTTAGAGTTGAGTCAGGTCTGATTCATCGGGGATGAATTGGAATGGTGATGAACATGTCCTAGTGTGTGTGAGCTAAGTGTGTGAACACGATTTGGTAAAGGTAGCGGTGAGAGGCCACGTAGGAGTACATGGTGGGTTGTCTCATTGCAGCCATCCTCAGGAACTGAGTTCTGTGTTTGTGATCCATGAACAGTTACTACCACACATTGGGCTCCGGGCGCTCCAAGATCTCTCGACTTATTAATCAACTTGATCTCTATCCAGGAGTTGCAACTAGTTTCTGGTCTTTGTAGGTAGTGTTAGTAGTCTACCAAGTGGTACCCGGTACAGGTGGGCTTGGGACAAACTAGGCACAGTGGCACGGTGTACCAAGTGGCACCCGGATGGTTTGCTTGGGAACCCTGCTCACATCATTTGGGGCCGTGAGCGACACCCCGGCCGGATCTCCTTGCGGATGGAACCCGAATAGGCGATAAACCTGGACTAGAGACTTGTTGGTTAGTCAGGTTGTGGCCGAGTCCCTCGCCAGGCTTCTGCTTGAAGGTTGCCGAGATACACGATGTGTACATGGTGGTAAGTGGCGAGAACGTGTGTGAAGAAGTACACCCCTGCAGGGTTATCATTATCTATTCGAATAGCCGGATTCCTCGGATATGGAAAATTGGACCCCTTGCATAGTTCATAGACAAGTGAAAGTCGATACTCTAAAATGCACAAGATAAGCATGAGTGCTATGGATGGCGTTCTTGTATGGAGATGGGAGTGGATCCATAGTGGAGTATTGATATGGTGAATATGTGGACTCGTGTGGGCCACCTCAAAGAGTTACTTGCAGTCGTAGTTCAGGATAGCCTCCGAGTCAAAGCTGGCTTGCTGCAGTCAAACTCCACCGCCCCTTTGTTGATACCCATGCATCTGTAGTTAGTTTTGATGTATGTCTTGCTGGGTACATTTGTACTCACGTTTGCTTATTTTATGTTTTGCAGAGAGACGTCAGTCTCGCTAGTAGTTGCACCTGGACTTCGACGTTTAGCTTGATATCTCAGCTACGATCTTGTACCCTCGGTAGGATCTGGTAGATAGTCAGGCTTCTCAGCCTTTTCAGTCTGTACTCGGACATGTTAAGCTTCCGCATGTGCTTTGGCTTGTATGCTCTGAATGTTGGGTCATGAGACCCATGTTTGTTTCATCTGGCTCTTCGGATCCTAATGAATAAATACTCTGAGTCCTACAATCTTGTTGTGATGCAATGTAGTATTGCACATATTGAGCATATTGTGTGTATGATTGAAATGCTTGGTTTGTGTGGGATCCGACAACCTAGTTGTTTATCCTTGTTAGCCTCTCTTATGGGGAAATGTAGTCTTGTTCTTCCATGAGCCATAGTAGTCCGCTACAGCCTGGTTCACCGGAGTCCGGCTAGCCCAGCACTACTGCTCCGGAACACTTGACTGGCCGGCATGTGATTCACTTCGTTCTTGTGTCCGTCCCTTTGGGGAAATGTCACGCGGTGACATCCGGAGTCCTGCCTAGCCTGCTATAGCCCGGTTCACCGGAGTCCTGTGAGCCCAGTGCTACAGCCCGGATTCGCGCGCTACTGACCGACATGCTCGATGTTGATTCATGTATGCCTGTCCCCGTAAGTTAGTGCCACTTTGGGTTCACGACTAGTCATGTCGTCCAGGGTTCTCTGTCATATGGGTACTAGCGACACTATCATATACGTGAGCTAAAAGGCGCAAACGGTCCTGGGCCATGGTAAGGCGACACCCATGGGAATACCGTGCGTGAGGCCGCAAAGTGATATGAGGTGTTATAGGCTAGATCGGTGTGACTTAGAATCGGGGTCCTGACAGAGGGCGTGGGTGAAAAGGTGAAATCCTTATCCCTTTATAAAGGCTGTGAATATCAAGCGCCTCCCCACTCGCCTTAAAACTCGCTTATTCCCCAAGGGCCGTGCAGACGACGCGGTTGGATTACCCACGCCCATATTGATGAGAATCCCGCAATAAGGGGACACGGTCTCTACTTTGACAAGATGTGCCAATAAAACTGCACCTTGAAACATGGAGTGGGAGGCTAAAAAATGGTTCGAAATAATGATCGGGTGGCGACGTGATGTCGTGTTACGAAAGTTGTTAGTTGATTGGATTTGTGAAAATATTATACTCTCTGAGGATATGTGTGGTGTTTGTTTTACAGTGCTGGACACGTTCTCTGTGTTCGAGAGCTATTTTGGAGTATTCGGAAGAGGAACCCGCCTTGCAATGACGAAGACAATCTGCGCGCCAGACACCTTGTCATTGAAACCTGGTTCAGGGGCTACTGAGAGAGTCTTGGACTAAGGGGTCCTCGGGCGTCCGACTTGTTGGACATGGGCGGAACTGATGGGCTGTGAAGATCGGAGACAGAAGACTCTCTCCCGTGTCCGGATGGGACTCTCCTTGGCATAGATGGCAAGCCTGGCATTCGGATATGAAGATTCCTTTCTCTATAACTGACTTTGTAGAACCCTAGTCCCCTCCGGTGTCTATATAAACTGGAGGGCTTAGTCCGTAGTGGCAATCATAATCATACATGCTAGACTTCTAGGGTTTTAGCCATTATGATCTCGTGGTAGATCAACTCTTGTAATCCTTAGACTCATCAATATTAAACAAGCAGGACATAGGGTATTACCTCCATCAAGAGGGCCCGAACCTGGGTAAAACATCGTGTCCCCAGCCTCCTGTTACCATCAACCTTAGACGGACATTTCGGGACCCCCTACCCGAGATCTGCCGGTTTTGACACCGACAGTCCGCGGGGTGGTTCAGGCCATGCAAGCCCCGACAGGTGCTGCTGGGGAGTCTTGGCTGCTTGCCTCTGGTGGTGGCCTGGCCCCTTGCGGGGCTCGCCTCCCCGGCGAGGGAGGCCCTTCCCTTGCCGATATCCTGTCCATTTGGCTCGATCTTGATCTCTCTAGGTTGCATGTTGGTTCTTCTAGTCTCTTGGTTCTTCATTCTCTGGCTTAAGCTGGTGCTCCAATCTTGATCTTGTGCATGTGCACAGTTGGGCAACATACCGAGGGTCTATTGCACCGAAGAAGCCCCCGGGCCTGCCCCGATTGTGCTGCTGAGCATCGGCGGGGTAAGGCCTAATAAGTGCACAGGCAAGCTGCTGAAGGGGCTGGCCCCTTTGAAGTTTTTCTGTTGCTGGTTCATTAGTCTTGTTCTTAGGGCAGTTTCCAATTTCTAGGCTCGCGGTGCACGTTGTCATGGAAGAAATTGGAACGTGGCCCGTGGATTCTCCCCGCCCCAAGATCACGGGACGAAAACTGCCACCACACTAGTCCCATGTCCCGCACGCACCTTGCCATGTGCGCCTCATTCATTGGGCATGGTAGGTAGCGGATGCGGAGGGCATGGGGAGGAGCGTTGTAGCTGAAACCCGATGTGGATGGTTGGGGCAGAGGGGCGGTGTCGGTGTCAAAACCGGCGGATCTCGGGTAGGGGGTCCCGAACTGTGCGTCTAAGGCGGATGGTAACAAGAGGCAGGGGACATGATGTTTTACCCAGGTTTGGGCCCTCTTGATGGAGGTAAAACCCTACGTCCTGCTGGATTAATATTGATGATATGGGTTGTACAAGAGTTGATCTACCATGAGATCAGAGAGGCTAAACCCTAGAAGCTAGCCTATGGTATGATTGTCTGTTGTCCTACGGACTAAAACCCTCCGGTTTATATAGACATCGGAGAGGGTTAGGGTTACACAAGGTCGGTTACAAAGGAGGAGATGTCCATATCCGTACTGCCTAGCTTGCCTTCCACGCCAAGTAGAGTCCCATCCGGACACGAGACAAAGTCTTCAATCTTGTATCTTCATAGTCCAACAGTCCGGCCAAAGGATATAGTCCAGCTTTCCGGGGACCCCCTAATCCAGGACTCCCTCAGTAGCCCCTGAACCAGGCTTCAATGACGATGAGTCCGGCGCGCAATATTGTCTTCGGCATTGCAAGGCGGGTTCCTCCTCCGAATACACCACGGAAGAATTTGAATACAAGGATAGTGTCCGACCCTGCAAAATAAGTTCCACAGACCACCGTAGAGAGAATGATATTTCCACAAATCTAATTTGCCAACACGTTTCGGCAATATGACGTTATCTCATGGCCCGGTGATTACTCGAACTATTTCCTTTAACTAGCTCCACAAATAACGCGAGGCAGTTTTTTGACACGTCTTGTCAAAGCAGAGATCTTGTCCCCCTTATTACGGGATTCTCATCAATACGGGCGTGGGTATCCCAACCATGCCATCGATTACGGCGCTCGGGGGATAAGCGAGTTTTACCAGGCTAGTGGGGGCGCATAGTTTCGGCTGCCCTTATAAAGAGATAAGGTTTAACCTTCTTCTACCAACGCCTTATTCCTCCTTGCTCATCCATTCTTGCTCACTCGAGCTCCAACACCCAAGTCCACATCCTTCCCCTCAACCTTCTCCAAACATGTCCGGAGCGGGAGGCAAATGGATGGCTTCCTCCATTACGGAGGGACATATCAAGAAGCTGCGCGGAGCCAGATACTTAGCCGCGAATATCGCGCATCGGCTGCCCGCTGCGGGGCAGATCGTCCCTACCCCGAAACCTCACGAGAGGGTAGTTTTCCTCCACCACTTCCTCCGCGGGCTGGGGTTTCCCCTCCATCCATTCGTCCGTGGTCTCATGTTCTACTATGGGCTGGACTTCCATGATCTGGCCCCGAACTTCATCCTCAACATTTCGGCGTTCATCGTCGTGTGTGAGGCTTTCCTCCGCATATGGCCCCACTTCGGCCTGTGGCTGAAGACCTTCAATATCAAGCCGAAGGTGGTGGGAGGCCAACAAGCATAATGCGGCGGAGCCATGGTGGGCAAGATGCCCAATGTCATATGGCTTGAAGGCTCCTTCGTGGAGACCATAAAGGGGTGGCAATCGGCGTGGTTCTACATCACCGAGTCGTGCGACGCCAAATGGGCGGCGGCCCCCGAGTTTCGATCCGGATTCTCTACATGGCTCACTTCCTGGAAAGAGAAGGGCTTGTCGTGGGGTTCATTGGTGGAGCTGGATGGACTCCAGAAATGTATCCGGAGTATGGCAAGCAAGAAGCTCAAGCTTGTCAACATACTCCAGGTCATGCTCACCCACCGGATCCTGCCGTGTCAACACCTGGATTTTAACTTGTGGGAGTTCGACCCGGCCCAGCACCAGACTCTGAGCGAGCTCTTCCATATGACGCACAAGGACGTCTGGAGGGTGCTGTTCAAGGGCGCCGAGGTCCCTCCCTCTCTCGCCGAGGACCGCGGACTACGCGCAAAGCGCCTAGCCCGTTCGGTGAGTTCTATACATCCAGTAGGATATTTATTTCCCCTAGCTTAATCATGTGCGGGGTCTGAGCTCCATACCTTTGACAGGACTGGGTGGAGACGTCGGGGCAGATTAACTGTCCGGCCTCTCTGCCCGAAGACACTACGGACGCTCTCCTGATGGAGATGCTGACTCCGGCTCCTTACAAGGTTCCGGAGAAGACCAAGAAGGCCAAGGGAACCCTAAAGAGTTCCCAGCGCCTGATGATATAGGACTCATCATCCGAGGACTCCTCGGCGCACTCCTCCCACGAAGACGAGGAGGAAGATAAAGACGCTCCCCCTCCAGTTGGGGGAGACAATAGAAGGAAGGCCGCCCCAACTGGGGGGCCGAAGGGTCCAAGAAGGGAAGGACTCTCCTTCCAGACACTTCCACCACCGCCGCCGAAGGCGAAGACGAGTGGCTGCCCAGGGCCAAGCCCCTGGGGAAGTCGTAAGTATTCGGATACTAGAGTAACTCATAGCATTCCTTTGTCGCACCGCTTCTCCTAACGCCGAATTGTGATTATGCAGACCGCCCCGAGCCCGTATCGACGTATCTTTGTCGGACGGTTCACTGGACTCGTCGGAGATGGATAGCGATCCACTTCCGACCGCCACCTCCCCTTTCCCTACGGACAACGCCGAGGTGTTGTCTCAAGAGGCACCGGGTCGAGGGGAGACAGTCCCGGAGGTGCCTCAAGGCGACCTTCCAGACTCCGGGAGCAGAGGGAACAAGGCCCCCGAGGGCTCCGAGTTCGGCCCTCAGCCGAACACCGCGCCGGAACCTCCAGTAGTTCCGGACTCGGGCAGGCGGCCTCCTTGCAAGAGGGGCAAGACACCTGTGCTGGTGACCTCTGTCGAACCAGAGGCACCGGACAATCTGCTCGGAGCGCTTCGCATCGCTTCCATCGACGAAGGGCACCGCACTATTATGAGTGCGGTGGTCCAGAAGGTTCAGTCCACGAAGAGCGGATTGACTGAAGCCTGTGCCAACCTTCTAACAGGCTTTGAGGTAAGTTTTTGAAATATGGGAAAAATATTACCGCATAGACAGTAGCCCCTAATGCTCTGTTCGGTGTTCACAAAGAAAAGTCGAACAGAGGATCAAATAATATCGCAGGAGTCTAATATAAGTATGTCAATATGCGTATGCAGGCTTCGCTGCTGGCATCTGCCGCACTGACTGCGAAGGTCGCCGCACTGAAGCAGGACCTTAAAGGGTCCAAGGACGAGCTCAGCCTTGCCAAGAGGCAGCTCGAGGAGAACAAAGGTAAGTAGTACCTAGTCTATGGATATGTATAAAGATAATGCAATTGCAAAATGACATGATCATTGTAAATTTGCCAGGGGCCACGACCGAGGTGGCGACCCTGAAGCAAGCGCTATCCGAGGCCGAAAACAAAGCGGCCAAGGAGCACACTAAGCGGGAAAGGCATGAGGCACGGGTGGGCGAGGTGCAGCAAGAGCTCCACGCTCTCGTTATGAAGCACGGGGCTTTGGAGCATGACTTGAAGACGTGAGAGTCCGGGCTTGCCACGACCCTTGAGAGCGCAAAGAATGCCAAGGCCGAAGCCCAAAAGGCCCTCTAGGATATTGATGCGATGAAGAAGATAGCGGCGGGTAAGGCATTCTATATGCAAAGCAAGCATGTGAAAGTAAATTACCTGTTACTTACCCAAATCCGGAACTCTCCAGGAGCATTCGCAGATTTGATCCGTAGCGTGTCGGATGCCGCACAGTATTACCAGGCCAAGGAGGGAAGCTCAATGGAGAAGCTGTTCTGGTCTCAGTATACTGGGACCGAACACCCGGTGCCTACGAGCGACCAGCTAAAGCAGCTGGTCGAGCTACACAAGGCGGCCGAACAGGCCATGAAGGGCTTTATAGTCCGGCTGTGGCCTGGTGACGCCCTTCCGAATAGCTACTTCAGCCTGGTGAGGCGGCTTGTGGATGCCTGCCCATGGATGGAAGTCGTCAAGCGGTCCTTCTGCATCGAAGGTGCACGCCGGGCTTTCGCCCGTGTGAAGGTGAAATGGGCCGAGCTAGACGCCGTGAAGCTGATCAAGGAAGGGCAGCTGGAGGGCAAGGAGCATCGCCACCCCGAGATGTACTATGAGGGTGTCCTGAAGGGAGCTCGTCTCTTAGCGGACAAGTGTACGAAAGATATAATGTTCGAGTAAATTCGCTTGTGTAATCCTGTATTTATGAAAACTTGTTCACATGCGCTATGACGCTTGTTTGAATTTAAAATATTACCTTCTGTTCGGCCATTTATCAAATCTGAGAGATGGCTAGTCATCGGCTTCTGCCCCCATGCCACGAGTGCTGGGGTGTTCGGGATAAACCTGAGCACTCTTGTTCCCATTGTTGGGTCCTTCGAGGGAGGTGCTCAGCACAACGAACAAGGCAATTGGACTATAATGCGTTATAACTCTCACTTAGCCATAGAATTCTATAATTTTAAATTTCGTCAAAGCCCCTAGTGTTCGGAAGGCCGAACTCAAGGTGCGATACATGCCTTAAGCCGGACAGGGCCGACTCCTCGCTCTAAGCGGCATAAGTCTTTAAGGACTCGAAAACCTCTCGAACAGTGACCAGTGTCTCGCCTTATCATGACAGTCAGTTTTAGCTTTCTCTACTGAGGTGCTAGGCCCAGCAAAACCGGGGAACAGTCGCAGTAGTTCTCCCAGTGCTACCTTAGCCGATATAGCGGAACATAAGGCACCAAAACATTAGAGCCGGGCAAACCCAACTATTGACCAAAGACATGATTCGGAGCAGATGCATATAATGCTATAAGTTCGGGGTGCCGCACTTGTGGAAGTGTTCGGACTTCTCACACCATATTGTGGGGTACTTAAGCCCCTGGTGTATTGGCCGTACCAAAGTGTACGGTTGCAAGGTGTCATTAATGAACACACACACACACACATATATATATAAGAAGAATGCAATAATAGTCTTAATGCTATGCATTGTTTATTAAAAAAGGTGTGCTAAAGCAAAATGGTACATATAGTGCGATAAGCAAAAAAGTAGGACTATTTGACATGTTCCCTCCAAGGGCAAGTTGAGGAATAGTATTAAAGCAAGTATTTCACTTGTTATCATAATCCACCTGGGAGTTTCCTGGTGTGACGTAGCTTTCTGCCTCCTTTATTGCTGCATCATGTGTTCGGCAATCATGCTGCCGGAGAGGGTTTCCAGAGATTAAGGTCATGAAAGAGAAAAATAACAAAGCGGGAAGCCCCTAGTGCGGTTTAATCTGCATACTGGGGTGTGCCGTAGTTGTGCCCCCCTCCCCACCTGTGCCCATGGTATTTTTAATGCGTAATTATGTACGCATGGCACGAATTTCGTTGTTTGGATGGGACCGGGGTGGGGGCCTTATTGCTATGCGAGCTCGGAACGTGCCAGGCGGTCCAGTTGCCGATTACTCCGGGCGCGCTTGAAGTTGTCCGGGCCCTTAATCACCGAACTAGTCGTTTGCCTTAAGAGGCTGCTTTGTGCTTCTTCTACGAGGGCCGTATTGTGCTCCTCCATGCGGAGAGAGGGTTCTGTGTTTCCATTGACTGTGATGACCCCCCGAGGTCCTGGCATCTTGAGCTTGAGATATGCATAATGCGGTACCGCATTGAATCTTGCAAATGCGGTTCGCCCGAGCAGTGCATGATAACCATTGCGGAAGGGACTATATCGAAGGTTAATTCTTCGCTTCGGAAGTTATCCAGGGATCCGAAGACCACTTCCAGTGTGACTGACCCTGTGCAATGGGCCTCTACACCTGGTATGACGCCTTTAAAGGTCGTTTTTGTGGGTTTGATCCTTGAGGGGTCTATACCCATTTTGCGCACTTTGTCCTGGTAAAGGAGGTTCAGGCTGCTGCCGCCATCCATAAGGACTCGAGTGAGGTGAAATTCGTCAATGATTGGGTCTAGGACCAGTGCGGCAAATCCGCCATGACAGATACTAGAGGGGTGGTCCCTGCGATCGAAGGTGATCGGACAGGAGGACCATGGGTTGAACTTTGGGGCGACTGGCTCCAACGCATATATGTCCCTGAGCGCACGCTTCCGCTCCCTCTTGGGGATGTGGGTTGCGTATATCATGTTCACCGTCCGCACTTGTGGGGGGAACCTCTTCTATCCTCCGGTGTTCGGCTGCCGCGGCTCTTCCTCATCATCGCTATGTGACCCCTTATCTTTGTTTTCGGCAATTAACTTGCCGGCCTGCTTGAACACCCAACAATCCATGTTGGTGTGGTCGGCTGGCTTGTCGGGGGTGCCGTGTATTTGGCACAAGCGATCGAGTATACGGTCCAAACTGGATGGGCTCGGAGTGCTTCTTTTGAATGGCTTTTTCCGCTGACCGGGTTTAGAGCCTTTGAATCCGGCATTGACTACCGTATCCTCGGTATTGTCGCTGTTAATGCGGCGCTTATGTTTGTTGCGACGTGACCTGCTATTGCCGTCCTTGGTATCCGAAGTACCATGGTTCTTTGATATGTTATTAGTGTGAGCCAGCCAGCTGTCTTCTCCCGCACAAAAGCAGGTCATGAGTGTCGTGAGGGCTGCCATAGATTTCGGCTTTTCCTGACCAAGGTGCCAGGCTAGCCACTCATCGCGGATGTTATGCTTGAAAGGTGCCAGGGCCTCTGCATCCGAACAGTCGACGATTTGATTTTTCTTTGTTAGGAACTATTTCCAGAATTGCCTGGCCGATTCCTCTGGCTGCTGAATTATGTGGCTCAAGTCATCGGCATCTGGTGGTCGCACATAAGTGCCCTGGAAGTTGTCGAGGAATGCGGCTTCCAGATCTTCCCAACAGCCAATGGACTCTGCTGGCAAGCTATTGAGCCAATGCCGAGCTGGTCCTTTGAGTTTGAGTGGGAGGTATTTAATGGCGTGTAGATCATCACCGTGTGCCATGTGGATATGCAGGAGGAAATCCTCGATCCATACCGCAGGATCTGTTGTGCTGTCGTATGATTCTATGTTTATGGGTTTGAAACCCTCTGGGATTTGATGATCCATTACTTCGTCTGTGAAGCATAAGGGGTGTGCGGCACCTCTGTACTGGGCTATATCGCGACGCAGCTCCAATGAGTTTTGCACGCTGTGTTCGGGCCGACCGGATTTACTTTTACTATATCTGGCGTGACATTTATTGTCTCGCGTAGTGGCACGCCCTCGTGGTCCATAGATCGATCTTGCATGTTTTGCTTTGTCCTCCAATACATCTCGCAAGTCTGGCTTATTTCTCCATGCCTTTTTATTTGAAGGCGTCGGGGTGCAGGCTAAGGTTTTGGCTGGAATGCCTCTCTATTGCGGCCATGAGGTGGCCGGTCAGCCGCGTCATACGCTTCTTCCAGCAGTCGGGGTACCAACCTGCATTTTGGGTAACTCCTGGAGGGGCGTTCGAGTGTATATTCCTCGGCCGCCAGGACTTCAGTCCATCTATCAGCTAGCAGATCTTGATCAGCTCGAAGCTGCTGCTGCTTTTTCTTAAGGCTATTTGCCGTGGCTATAAGCCGGCGCTTGAAGCGCTCTTGTTCGACGGGATCCTCTGGCACGACGAATTCGTCATCGTCGAGGCTTGCCTCGTCTTCGGAGGGGGGCATGTAATTATCATCCTCTGCCTCTCCATCTGCCGCTCTCTCTGGAAGGCTGTCTTCTCCATCCTCCTGTGCTAAATCTTGCTGGAGGGGGTTGTCTTCGGCACTGTCCGGAGTGTTATTATCTCCTGTGCCGGTATCACCACTTTTGCTTTGGCGGGACTTAGAGCGGCGCATCTGTCGTCGACACTTGGGTTGTTTCTTGGAGGGGTCATCGTCCGTTGTCTCGTCGCCATTGCCTTCTTTGGGTGTGTCCACCATGTATATATCGTATGATGAGGTGGCTGTCCAGTGCCCTGTGGGCAGTGGTTCGTCTTCGTCTCCCACATCGTCGTCCATACCGTCGATGTCTTCGGCGTCGAAGTCGAGCATGTCGGTTAAGTCATCGACAGTGGCTACTAAGTGGGTGGTGGGTGGGCAGCGAATTTCTTTGTCATCCGCATCCCAATCCTGCCGGACATAGTTTGGCTAGGATCCTCCTGACAAGGAGAGAGACCTTAATGAGTTTAGTATGTCGCCAAAGGGCGAGTGCTGAAAAATATCCGTGGAGGTAAACTCCATGATCGGCGCCTAGTCGGATTCGCTAGGAACGGGCGCAGGCGGTTCGGAGTCCGTGGCCGGAGAAGGATCCGGCAGTCTGACAACACGGCTCCCATGCAGGGTAAGGTCGATGTTCGGCTCGATCCCCGCTGAGGATAAGGCCTCCGTGGCGGGGTCCATCCACCCGTCTTTGGACGGTGCAACTAGCTCCGAATTGAGGGTCGGAGCAGCTGCCGGTGCGATATCCTGAACACTGTCTGATGGTAGAGCTAAATCGTACTCATCACGTCCGTTTGACGCACAAGGCAGAGGCTCGAATCCGTCGAAGATCATGTCTCCGCGGATATCGGTCGTGTAGTTTAAGGTTCCAAACCTGACCTGGTGGCCAGGGGCGTAACTTTCAATCTGCTCCAGATGGCCAAGCGAGTTGGCCCGCAGTGCGAAGCTGCCGAACACAAAGATTTGTCCAGGGAGAAAAGTCTCACCCTGGACTGCATCGCTATTGATGATCGTAGGAGCCATCAAGCCTAACAGCGACGACACAGAGGAACTCTCAATGAAAGCACCAATGTCGGTGTCAAAACTGCCGATCTCGGGCAGGGGGTCCTGAACTGTGCATCTAAGGCGGATGGTAACAAGAGGTAGAGGACACGATGTTTTACCCAGGTTCGGGCCCTCTTGATGGAGGTAAAACCCTGCGTCCTGCTTGATTAATATTGATGATATGGGTAGTACAAGAGTTGATCTACCACGAGATCGGAGAGGTTAAACCCTAGAAGCTAGCCTATGGTATGATTGTTTGTTGTCCTATGGACTAAAACCCTCCAGTTTATATAGACACCGGAGAGGGTTAGGGTTACACAAGGTCGGTTACAAAGGAGTAGATGTCCATATCCGTACTGCCTAGGTTGCCTTCCACGCCAAGTAGAGTCCCATCCGAACATGAGACGAAGTCTTCAATCTTGTATCTTCATAGTCCAACAGTCCGGCCAAAGGATATAGTCCGGCTGTCCGGAGACCCCCTAATCCAGGACTCCCTCAGGCGGCCTCGGCCCTCAGATCCATAATGGGTGTAAAGAGGCCGCATTGGAGGAGAGGGGCGGCAGTCTCCCGTAGGAGGCGTCATCCCCTTGCCCCGTTTCCCTATAAAAAGGCCTAGGTTAGTGTTCTTCGGTGCACACTCCTCCTTATCTTCCGAGATCCTTCTTATGTAGCCATGGTGCAAGGCCGAAGGTGTGGTGGAGCTCTGGTGGCGGCGACGAGGGCTTCTTCTCAATAGCGCGCCCCTCCTCCCCCGGACCCTGAGATAGCGGAGCCGTCCGCAAGGAGGGGTGGAAGGGGACGTGGCCGTGGTCGCCGCGGTGCTTGAGGAGGAGGAGGACAGGGTGGCACCCCAGTGGTGCCTCCGCCGGCGGCTCCACCCTCGATGGAAGGCCATGTCAGGGACGATCCTCAACAGTTCATCATCAGACTGTATAAACCCCTGAATAGCCGCCTTTGTCTTCCATCCTTCTTTGCGTGGGTGATGGAGCTCGAGCATCCACGCGTCCAGAGGTTGCACATGAGGGGCTATGGAGATGGGAGCATGAGGGTTGATGTTGACTTCCCTGCCCCTCATGTCATGTACCTACGTCGCGGCTGGAAGGTCTTTGCTCGTGCCCACGGCTTTTTGGAGGGGCACATTCTCCACTACAAATTAATGGAGAGCGGCCTGCTCTCCGTCAAGATCTTCGGGCGCTCGGGAGGCCCCTTAGGGTGCTGTGTGCAGAGTTCGACCAACAACGAAAGCTCCTCCTCGAGCAAAAGCGATGAGGAGGACAGTGACGGCGATGACGACGATAGTAGGCGGAGGAGCGACGACTCTGACTCTGGCTGATCATCGCCCGCACCATCTTCATCACGCGGCAGCACCATCATCTACATCTGCATATCCTCCAGGCAATGTGATTTGCCGGGGAGTTGGATGCAGAGGTGCGGATGGTGCTGTCGGGCTCCTTCAGCAGTCTTTCAGCTGGACCCCGGCAGGCTTCCTCTCGGGCTGCATCTTTGTTAGCCCTGCCGAGTCCTACTGGCCCTGCTGACGGTGGTTGATGGGGTCGCCTTCCACCATGCTCTCCATCGAGGCGTTCCCTCGCGCTTCCGCTTCCCCCGGGCTACATCTCCTAGAGCCCGAGGAGAGCGGGCCGGGCCTTCGCCTTGATGCTCCTTTTGCCCTCCTCACATTCGACGGATGTACCTAGGAGGAGAGGGACAGGAAAGGGCATCACGGAGCACTTATCTTTTTTCAATCTTAAATCTTCCAGCAATTGCCAAATTTTAATTTAAATAATGTAATCTCTCAAGTACATCTTTGTATTCTGTAATGCTTGTACTTGTAACTGCATATGAATGAAAAAGATGAGTCTTGTCGGGAACTCGTGCATGTGTATGACCATGCAGAGGTAAAGTGCCTCTTTAATAGAATAAACGAGTTTACCCCAGCAAGATATCCTGCTAGCACCCTCTTTGTCTGCCGGAGAACTTCGTCTGCCGAGGATTAGACAGAGGGGCCAGCCCCCCGCCAACTCCTTTTCCCAAAGGCCACTGGGACCACCCTGACCTAAGCAACGTTCGAGTCATGGATGGGAGCACCTAAGTTCCAAAGAGGGAGGCGAGGTTTTCGTATGAAAAGTAGCTTTACAGAATAATAATGGACAAGAGGTGAACTTATCTGTTTGGCTTGCTAGGGATCTCCGTGCCGTGCAATCTTCTCGTCAAGTAGCATAGCGCCATTGCCGTGCCGTGCCAGACTGAACGCGCCTAAGGACAAGGTCGCCTTCCTGAAAACACCAGGCACGAACCCAGCGGCTGTGATAGCGACGCAGGGCTTGCTGATAGTGTGCAGCACGCATAGCGGCCTAGAGACGGTTCTCCTCAAGTAGCATAGCGTGGTCACATCAGTGCTGATCTTGCACTACTTCATCATAGGCAAGCACTCGAGGAGACCCGTAAATGAGTTCCGTGGGGATAACTGCTTCTGCCCCATAGACTAGGGAGAAGGGAGTCTGCCCAGTAGCTCGATTAGGTGTCGTTCTGAGGGACCAGAGAACTACCGGCAGCTCCTCGATCCACCGCATGCTGTGCTCCTGCAGCATATCGAAAGTCCTTGTCTTGAGTCCACAAAGCACTTCAGCGTTCGCCCTCTCAGCTTTTCCATTGCTCCGGGGGTGTCCCACAGAGGCAAATGAGATCTTGCATCTGGGGGTTTGAACATATTGCATGATGGTGTGGCTCGTGAACTAGGTCCCGTTGCAGTGATGATCCTTGCCGGAACTGCGAACCGACACACCAATTCCTTCAAGAACTTGATAGCTGACTGAGCAGTCACCTTCCTCACGGCAGTCACTTCTGGCCACCTTGTAAACTTGTCGATGGCAAAAAACAAGAATTCAAAGCCCCTGATTGCTCGGGGGAATGGGCCGAGGATATCGAGCCCCTAGACCGAAAATGGCCATGATAGGGGATTGTCCGAAGAGCTTGGTCAGGCTGGTGTGTTTTCTTGGAATGGAACTGGCATGCTTCACATGCCGTGACGAGCACAACTACGTCTTGGAGGGCTGTGGGACAATAGAATCCTTGTCGGAATGCTTTCCCAACTAATGCCCTTGATCCAATGTGTGAGCCGCACATTCCTGTGTGAATCTCAGCCAGTAGTTCCTTTCCATCCTCCTGGCAGACACACTTCAATTTCACACCATTGGGCCTCCGTCTGTACAGAGTGTCATGGACAAACTGATACATATTCGCCCTCCGGGCTACTTTCTCAGCTTCATCTGGGTTGTCGGGGAGTTCCCTGGTTTGGAGGAAGTGAACAATGTGCCTTGCCCAAGTTGGAGCCTGAGGCTCGGCAACGAGGACTAGCGGCACCTCCTTGGCTACGAGAGAACTAGCCTCATTCGCGGGGTCCATAGGCCCGGCTGGAGGGGTGGTTTGGCAGGCTGTGGGGAGTTGTTTCTGGTAGGGTCTATGCCGTGAGCAGATGGCTCGATCGGGAGAGGCTTACTGTAGTCCAACTTTCTATTTTTTCGGGCCATTGTGGCTGGTGATACACAGGGTTGAGAGAGGTGGAGAACAAAAGTTCCTGGTTCCACGGGAAGCTTCTGCGCAGCACACTTTGACAAGTGATCAGCTATCCTATTTTCCTCACGGGGTATGTGATCTATTTGCAACCCATCAAAGCGGTCCTCCATCCTCCTTACTTGCTCTACGTATGCTTCCATCAATGGGGTTTGATAATCCTTATTGACTTGTCTCACCATCAACTGTGAATCTCCTCGAATGATCAACTTCTTGATTCCCAATTCTGCTGCAATCCTGAGCCCAACAAGGAGCCCTTCATACTCAGCTGTACTATCGGTGGCTTCTTCCTGGGCAAAGTGCATTCGGATGACGTACTTCAAGTGCTCCCCGGAGGGGGCAACAAGTATCACGCCAGCTCCTGCTCCTTGTAGGGAAAAAGCACCATCAAAATACATAATACATTCTTGGGGAGATTCCTTACAGGGGAGAGCTATTTCCATTGCTTCCTCATCAGTGGTTGGCGTCCATTCTGCAATAAACTCTGCCAGCGACCCGCTTTGAATGGTTGAAGTGCTCTCAAACTTCAAACCAAAGCTGGATAACTCCAAAGCCCACTCCACTATTCTGCCAGTAGCCTTAGGATTTTAGAGTATCCTCTGCAACGGAAAACGAGTAACAACCGTGATCTCATGGGCTTGGATGTAGTGGTGATGTTTCCTTGAGGCCATGATGAGGCCAAAGATCAACTTTTGCACACCAGAGTACCTTGATTTAGCCTCTTGCAACAACGAGCTGCCGAAGGACACTGGACGTTGCACCAATTTCTTCCTTGCTGCATCCTTGGGGTTTCACTTGTTGTTGTGCTTACTGCTGTTTTGGTCCTCTTCTAACTCTGCCGCGGTCTGTCCGCTCTCTGCTTCATTCACTTCTCGCTGTGCTACCAAGGCTACACTGACCACTTGGTTGGTTGCTGCCAAGTAAAGCAGTAACAGCTTTTGAGTTTTGGGTGCAACCTAGGTAGGCACAGCTGACACGTAAGTCTTCAACTCTTGCAAGGCTCTATCTACTTCCAGAGGCCACTTCATAGGCCTTGCCTTCTTCAAAATGTTGAAGAACGGCAAGGCACGCTCGGCAGACTTGGAAATGAATCTGGTTAGCACGGCAACGCATCCCGTCAAGCGCCTCACATCCTTAACTATCCTTGGCGCTTGGATCTTCTCAATGGCCTTGATCTTGTTGGGGTTGGCTTCATTCTGCCGATGGGACACGAAGAATCCAATTAGCTTGCCAGAGGGAACACCAAACACACACTTCTCCGAGTTAAGCTTCAAGTTGATCCTGCGCAAATTAGCAAATGTCTCCTCCAAATCCTGGATAAGGGCGGCCTTATGCTTGGTCTTGACCACAATATCGTCCATATAGGCTTCTATGTTTCTATGCAGCTGTGGCTCAAAACCAATCTGGACTGCTCTTGCAAAAGTAGACCCGACACTCTTTAGTCTGAACGGCATGCGGACAAAATAGTATGTACCACATGGAGTCATGAATGATGTTTCCTCCTCATATTCTCTGGACATAAATATATGGTGATATCCGGAGTATGCGTCCAAAAAGGAGTGCAGATCACACCCTGAAGTAGAATCCACAATCTGATTGATGTGCGGCAAGGGGAATGGGTACTTTGGGCAAGCCATATTGAGATCTGTAAAATCAATGCAAAGGTCCATTTCCCATTCACCTTCCAAACTACCACTGGTTTTGCCAACCATGTAGGGTGCAGTACTCCTCTGACCTATCTAGCTACCTCTAACTTCTTGATTTCCTCGGCAATGAACTGCTGCCAGTCCAAGGCTTGCTTCCTAACTTTCTACTTGATGGGTCGGGCATGTGGGCAGACAGCAAGGTGGTGCTTGATTACCTCCCTGGGAACATTGGCGATATCAGATGGTTTCCAGGCAAACACATCGATATTCGCCCGCAGGAAGGCAATGAGCGCGCTTTCCTATTTGTCGTCTAGGGTGGCGCTGATGGTGAAAGTACCATCAACAACAGCCAGCCCTGCCGGCATCTTTCTTCACTTGAGGTGCCGCAACCTTGGATCTCTTGCTGTTGGAACACACCGGCACGTCGTCAACGGGTGCCAGCACTCGGAGGGGGCACGCTTCCCGGACTCCTTGCTAGAGGTCCTACAGTCCCTCTTCTTTCCTTTGCCTTCCTTAGCGGGGACCATTGCTGTCGCAGCCTCTGCTGCGACGGTATCCTGATACATCCTGCCCACACAGATGATTGCATACTTCTCATCTGATGGGATGGTGATGACTCCCAACGGCCCAAGCATCTTCAAGGTGTTGTCAGCATAATGGGATGCTTCCATGAACTTGGCCAAACCTGGGCATCCTAGAAGCCCATTATACGATAGGGGAGCTCAACCACATTAAACACAATCTTCTCAGTCATGTAGTTCAGCTCTCCCCCAAACGTCACTGGCAACGTAATCTTCCCTCGGGACAGCTCCTGCCAGGATTGACTCCTTGAAACATGCCGGTAACCTCCAACTCTTCCTCTCCTATCTGAAGCTTGTTAATAACTGCGACGGAAATCAGATTCAACCCAGCTCCGCCATCGACTAACATCATTGTGACCTTGAGGTTGCGAATTGTTGGGGAGACAAACAATGGCAAACACCCTACTGTGGTGGTGCGGCAAGGGTGGTCCTCCTCATCAAAGATGATGGGCGTGCGGGACCAATTGAGCGGCTTCCGGGCCTCTGCCGCTGGCTCCACAACATTGACCTCTCTTGCTCATCGCCTGAGCTGGAGATGGGAGGAGTGCAAGGACAGACCCCCATCAATGCATAGGGCATCAGTGGCCTTCTGAATTTCCCACTCACTGGTTTCCTCATCATCCCCCCATCACTCAACTCATCACAGGTTTCCTTCTCTTGGCCCCTGGCGAGATTTCCTTGGTTCTGAAAGGGTTTGCCGGGACGGTTTGCATCACCGCCTCAGCCCTTTCCGCTAGCAGCATTCTGACCTTTCTCCTTCCCACGCTTATCATACTCTGCTCTCTATCTCTTGACAAGCTGCTCAACTTGATAACATTCATGGAGGTCATGGCCCTTGGTCCAGTGGATCTTGCAGTATGGCCCTTCACATTTCCCGGCCTTCTCTACGGTAGCAGCTTCCCGGCAGGCAGTGCACGCGGCAACTTCCTTGACGGGGGCCTCAACCTTGGCCTTCTTGCCAGTACTAGGCGTACCAGAACCTTCCACAGTCATCACTGTCTTATCTCTTGGCGTCTTGTTGCCCTTCTTGCCCTTTCTTCGACCAGTTGATTCATCTTCTTCTTCTGAATCAACATTGATCCAATCCTCCTCTTTGGACAACTTACTTCCTTCCTCCATCCGAGCACACTTATCCACTAGGGTGTACAGCTCCTTCACAGTCTTGGGTAACCGCACATTCATCTTAGAACGAATGCGACAGTTGCGCACATTGGACTCTAGGGCTGCTATAACAGCTGCAGGATGGATATTCAAAATATTCCAATGGACTTAACTGAATCTTTGTAAATACTTATAGAGTTTCTCCTTCCTTCTCCTGTAGAAGCTATAGGTCACTGGGCCTGCCGGGCTCCTAGTGTCCACTTATGAAGGTACCGACGAACTCGTGGCACAGGTCTACCCAGGATGAAATGGATTTCTCCTGCAGGTGCATGAGCCAAGATCTCACGTTGTACTTGCGAGCCAACGGGAAGTAGTTGGCGAACACCTTCTCGTCTCTTCCCCCAGCAGCCTGAATATCGACGGTGTAGATGCTTAGGAACTCTGCTGGGTTTAGTCTCCCGTCGTACTTCTCGAGTATATCTTGCTTGAACGTGCCGTCGGACGGCCTACAGACTTGCCGCAGCTCGCGTCTAAAGGCAGCCGACCTCGAATGGTAGGGACCCGCTAATGCCGAACGCAGGCTCGTCGACATTGAGGCCGCCACACCCGTCGACTTGGCGGGGGTTGTCGAGAGGTCGTCCCATGATGACACGTGCGTCTCCCCGCCGCCTATCCTCCGGGGTTCGTCGTTGGCCCGGACGTGCTCGAGGGTCGAAACAGGCCATCGAGACATCGTCGGGATCTTGTTGTTGCTGTGCCCACGCCTACTGCTGTGGTGGGGACTGCACGGTAGGGACAGCACCCTCTGTTCGGCCAGCAGTACGAGAAGTTGTTGTCACTTGGGGAGGTCGTGGCGGGCCAGTGCATCGCGAGCCCCTAGCCTTATTGAAACTGAGCAGACTCTGGATGGTGGAACGCCATTCATCCATTTGCTCGGCTGCTGGCGGGAACCTTAGTAGCAGCTGGGCCCGTTCCATAGCCTCTGTGGCTGTGCTTGGCATGGAAGTTGGTGACCTCGACCGCATCGTCGCCTGGCTCCTAACGGTGCCCATGGCGGTGGCGTGCCCGCGCTGCGGGGGGCGGCCACCTAGGCAGCGGGTTCGTGCGACGATGGCGTTGGAGGGTCTGCGGCTCTGTCAGTGGGAGGAGGGGATGTAAGCGGAGTCACCTCCCATCCACACCTTGCGGAGCTTGACCGTCGACACGCTGCTGAAGTTGTTCTCCTCTGACGCCTTCAGCTCCCGTGTCTGCCGTAGGGGGTGTGGCGATGGCGCCACCTGCTCCTGCCACGCCCCCAGCAGCGCTCACGTCCTCACTTTTCCCCGCATCTCCCGCGGCATTTGACGCCGTGGGCGGCGGAGACTTCGAGGTGGATGGCTGGGCCGAAGGGCCGAACTTCTTCTTCTTGGGCGCCATGGTCGATGGCGTCGTCGAAGATGAAGATGGCGATGAAGATGACCCTCTACGCATGCTTTTAGGTTCGCACAAGCGAGCCCCCTACCTGGCGTGCCAAAGATGTCGCGGGATGTCCGCGGCTACCTATGGGACCGGGCGGCCCCTTGCTGGTTCGGCAGGGGACGTCGCATTGCACAAAGAGTAGAGCAGCGCGCCACAGCACGACAGATAGCACACAAGCAATTTACCCAGGTTCGGGTCGCCGTGAGGCGTAAAACCCTACTCCTGCTTTGGTGGATTGATGATGGAAATGAACGTGGTGGTATGTTGTACACTGTCCCGGCAACGTCTGCCTTAGGGCTACGGTGACCACAAGCGTATGATGGCTTGAGTTTTGTCAAGTTTCCAACCGTCTAACCCCCTCCTACAACTGCCATGGGCCTCCTGTTATAGATTAAGGGGTCACTACAGTGGCAAAACAGTCATTACCCACTGATATGATAGCAAACAGTGCTATCATACCTAACTCTGCAGGCTGGTAGGGCGCATTAAATGCACCGCTTAGTGTTACATCACTAGCTGCCCGGCAAGGCCTGCCAGACTTATCTTGCCCGCTTCCTCCTGTTCTCTTGACATGTCGCTGTACGTGTGTCACCAATGGGTTTCTTCTGTAGGAGATGGCTGACATGTGGTGAATGCTGCCACTTAATCACCTTGCGACTTGACACCGCACTGATTGACGACGTGGGTCCTTCTTGCGTGGTCGGCGGGGTGGTTCAGGCCCCACAAGCCCTGGCAGGTGTTGCCGGGGAGTCTTGGCTGCTTGCTTCTGGTGGTGGCCTAGCCCCTTGCCGAGCTCGCCTGCCTAGCGAGGGAGGCCCTTCTCTTGCCGATATCCTGTCCCTTTAGCTCGGTCTTGATCTCTCTGAGCTTCATGTTGGTTCTTCAAGTCTCTTGGTTCTTCAATCTCTGGATTAAGCTGG
The DNA here is from genome assembly GCF_003073215.2 of Triticum urartu. Lineage (NCBI taxonomy): Eukaryota > Viridiplantae > Streptophyta > Magnoliopsida > Poales > Poaceae > Triticum > Triticum urartu. The sequence continues at coordinate 335,457,419 of NC_053023.1, read as the reverse complement.
TGGTCCAATCTTGGTCTTGTGCCTGTGCATAGTTGGGCAACATACCCAGGGTCTGTTGCACCCATAGTCTGGGTCCAGGGCCGCAAGCCATTCCACTCCAGGGGCCGCTGTCGTTCCCTTCTCCCGCTCATCCCCATCTCCTTCCTGGAGCTTCGTTGCTGTTGTGGCTAGGGCATCTAGCCCGGCAAAGTTATCCCTGGAAATCTCTCCCTTGGCTGTATCCTCTGTTGCTTGTGTCTCATTGCCGCCCAGGGAAGAGCTCTCGTTCCCAGCCTTCCATTTGCCTTTTCCGGTCTTTGATGCCTTCTCCATCTCTGCGCGGTGGGCATCCTTGTCCTCCGCGACCCTCTTCAGAATGTATGCTACCTCCGTAGCTTAGATGCGTTTATACATCTCTCCTTCGTCTCTGGTGGCCTTCTCCACCAAGGTGCTCGACCACAGGAGCTCTTCATCAAGGGAAGGGAGCCGCCAAGTGACCGATACCCCCTCAGCGTTGCACTCCGGCATCCACTTCAGTATCTGATCACGGACAGAGTTGATGTTCAGGGGGATGACGATTGCCGGGAGCTTGAACATTTCAAAGCAAACAAATTGCTGATCGCACAACTAAGCATGGTCGTAAACCGAGAAGTTATTGGCCAACCCTGGCAACAGTCTCATCCTGTCTGCCGCATCGCCATATAGCCATGCAGCCTATCCCTTTCCTGCAGCGGTGAGATGTGGCGGATGAGGAAATCTGCCCCCACATGCCCGATGGTTAGCCCACCAGCCGCCAGGAGGATGATCCTATTAATTGTCGGGCGCAACCGATCCTCGGAAATTCCCTTGGCTCTCCAATCCTTGCTGCGCTTCACAAAACTCGGGGGCTTCTTTGTCCTGAATCCAGCACCAATCCCCTCTCCATTCATCCCATCTCTCATGCTGGTACCCTGGGAGGTAATCCTTCTTGAACCAAGGAATCCAACTGATGATCCCAGAACGTTTAACTTTGCTCTCCACCCACGGGACGAAGTAATGCCATACAAATCCACATTGGGCTTCACCCCAACAAAATTCTCGCACAAATGCGCAAAAATGGCCATAGTAGCCATTGCATTCGGTGTGAAATCAAGGAGGTGAAAACCGTAGATGTTCATGATTGCCTCAAAGAATTTAGAAAAAGGAGGGCAAAGACCATAAATGAAATAAGCGGCGAAGAACTGATAAGAATTGGGGGGATTCACCTTGCCCGCTTCGAAGACCATAGGCTCCCTGTGCCCTTTCTCAACGGGCCGCCCCCACATGTATCCGTACTTTTCCTGAAGAACGGGGCTGCTCAAGGTGGACAGAACGAAAAAGACGTCCGTGCTCCGCATCTTGTTCAGCACCACCGATCTTTTTCTCCCCTCGGCGGCGGACTCCTTCGCCACGGTCGTCGACTTCTTATTATCTGCGGGCCTCTTCCCCATCGCCGCGGAAATGCAAGAGGGCTTCGTTGGATGGGATGGCAGTGGAAGGAGAAGCAAGATGGGAACTGCTGTTTGGCTCGCGGAGGAAGAAGGTGGAGGAGCGGGGCGAGAGTCAAATGAATCATGCCATTCCAGTTGTCTATGCTCTTAAGAGGGGAAGAAAGTGGGGAAGTGGCGCGACGCTTCAGAAAGTTACCGTTTTACCATAACTGCAACCAAGCCACGACGCACAGTAATTGCATAAGGTGAATGTTGGATTGACTAGTCACCGTGGCAAACCGTCACAGCCCTCTCCCACCACGTGTCCGCGCATTGTTTGGGGCCTAACCTAACGTGCCATGTGACACGTATGGCTCAGGCCCGGGGGCTTATGTCGGGGAAAATATATGGGGGATGATATTTCCCCTCACTCGTGCACGGACAAGCCAAGAACAAAACAGAGATTGGAAAACCAAGAGACTCAAAGAACCAACATGCAGCTCATATGGGCCAGGATTGAGCCCAAGGAGAAAGATATCGGCAAAAGAAGGGCATCCCTTGCCGGGCAGGCAAGCCCGGCAAGGGGCGAGGCCACCACCAGAAGTAAGCAACCAATGCTCCCTGGTAGAGTCTGCCAGGGCTCGCAGGGGCAGAACCACCCCACCAACCACTCAAGCATGACTCACATCGTCGATCAGTGTGGTGTTAAGCCACAAGGTGATTAAGTGGCAGCCATTCGCCACATGGTAGCCATTTCCTATAGAGACGCCTACAGATGACACCCATCCTGCGACGTGTCGATAGAGCAGAAGTGGAGCTGGCACTAAAGCTCGGCAGGCCTAGCGGGGCGCCCGGTGATGTGACACTAAGTGGTGCATTTAATGCACCCTGTCAGCCCATAGAGTTAGGTACGATAGCATTGTTTGCTATCATATCAGTGGATAATGACCAGTTTGCCACTGTGGTGACCCCTTAATCTATAAAAGGAGGCCCATGGCACTCGTAGGAGGGCAGAGAAGGTTGGAAAGTTGACAACCCCAAGCCACCACATACACCTAGTCGCCTTGTGCAAACCTTGTCGGGCAAGTGTACCATGCACCACCACAGCCATCCTTCCTTCAATCCACTAAAGCAGGAGTAGGGTCTTAAGCCTCGCGGCAACCTGAACTTGGGTAAATCGATTGTGTGCTCTCTGCCGCGTGGTCGTACGCTGGTCTGCCCTTTGTGCAACGCGCTGTAACCTAGCCGTACCAACAAGGGGCCACCCGGTCCCATAGGGGGCCGTGAAAATCCCGTGACAGAGGGGTTATTGACCACGCCGGAGCATGATCAACCTGACCATGAGGGTCTATTTCCTGCGAGCAAACGAAGAACAAGCAAGAAACTGAGATTGCAATCTAGAATTTGCGAATATAAGAGGAAATCTTTATTGATGAATGTGGTGTTTTGTGACGTCTTGGTCTGGTCGTTGAACACAAACTAAGTACGCGAAGTTGCAGCTATGGCGAAATTTTAATCTAAACAAAACCCAAAGTGTAAACGATGCCCAATGGGTTGTATATATGGAGGAAGAGGGGGAATTACATGACCCTTGGAGGAGGGGTCCGAAACCAACCCTAACTCTTGTTTGCCACACACATGGACTCTAAAAATAGCCTATACTCAAGTATTTCAAAATTACATGGGCCTGGCCCAAAAATAAGGTGGCGCAACACCTACTATAAGCTATGGACACAATTTATGAAAGAGCATCTTGTATATTCTGTCCATATCATTGTATGTCATCAAGGAGGCTTCAAAATACTGAAATATGTAACTCCGTTCTTGTTCCCCTTGTGCATGCCGTCATCTCCATGCTTGATCTTGGTCTAATGTTCATCCTTCTTGTCCAAACTAGGCCCTTCATTTGTAAGAAAGACAAATGTATCCAATTTAGGCAACATCATATTCTCATGAACATTCAAATTATTTACAAGAAACAAAAGCACCTGATAATTTAATTGGCATGCGCGAGCTTTAGTAATTGGTTCAGTATGTATAGCAGCAGGGGATGTGGGTGTAATTATGGTATTGATGTCCTCATCATCATCCCCTTCTTCAAGTGAAGTCGTCATCGACGGAATCAACTCATCTTCCTCACCCAAATAGTGTTTCATATCTGCAATGTTAAAAGTGGGACTAATCCCAAAAACTGCAGGCAGCTCAAGTTTATATGCATTATCATTTATTTTCTCTAACACCTTAAAAGGACCATCAACATGTGGCCTTAGCTTTGATTTGCGCAAATCAGGAAACCTATCCTTATGCAAATTTAGCCAAACAAGATCTCCATGTTCAAAGATAACATGTTTCTACCTTTATCTCTAGCAATTTTATATTTAGCATTCATACGCTCAATGTTTTCCTTAGTTAACTCATGCATTTTTATGATCAATTCAGCACGTTGTTTAGCATCAAAATTAACCTTCTTCGAACATGCAAGAGGCAACAAATCAATATGTGCATGAGGTAGGAAACCATATATACAATTTAAAAAGGGCACATCTTAGTAGTAGAATGTAGCGAACGACTATAAGTCAAATTCAATATGAGGCAAGCATTCTTCCCGCATTTTCTTGTTATTCTTCAAAACAGGCCTAAGCATAGTAGACAATTTTCTATTGACTACTTCAGTTTTTTATTAGTTTGGTGGTGATAAGTAGTACTAAAAAGCAGTTTAGTCCCCAACTTAGCCCATAAACATCTCCATAAGTGGCTAAGAAATTTAGTATCATGATATGAAACAATAGTATTTGGCACACCATCCAAGTGAATAATTGCATGAAATAACAAATCAGCAACATTAGCAGCATCATCGCTTTTATGAAATGGTATAAAGTGTGCCATTTTCGAGAACCTATCCACGTCAACAAATATGCTATCCCTCCCCTTCTTTGTTTGAGGTAAACACAAAACAAAGTCCATAGATATATCCTCTCTTGGAACACTAGGTATAGGCAAAGGCATATATAAACCATGAGGATTGAGTCGTGACTTAGCTTTTTGACATGTAGTGCAGCGAGCTAAAAAGCTCAACATCCCGGGTCATCTTTGGCCAAAAGAAATGTGTAGCAAGTACATCCTCTATCTTCTTCATGCAAAAGTGTCCCATTAATCCTCCTCCATGCGCCTCCTGCTAAAACAAAAGACGAACAGAGCTAGCTGGAATGCATAGCTTGTTAGTACGAAACACAAATCTATGGTTAACGACGAACTTGTTCCATCTTCTCCCTTCTTTACAATGCTGCAATACTTCTTTAAATTCCTCTTCATGCACATATTGGTCTTCGATGCTCTCCAAACCAAGTATTTTAAAGTCAAGTTGTGAAAGCATAGTATAACGATGAGACAATGCATCAACAATAATAATTTCTTTGCCCTTTTTGTGTTTTATGACATAAGGGACAGTCTCAATGAATTCAACCCATTTAGCATGTCTACGGTTTAGTTTTGTTGACTTTTAATATGTTTCAAAGATTCATGATCAGAATGAATAAAAAATTCTTTCGGCCATAAATAATGTTGCCATGTTTCCAAAGTCCGAACAAGAGCATATAATTCCCTATCATAAGTAGAGTAATTCAAATAGTCTCACTCAATTTTATAGATAACTATTCAACGGGTTTACCATATTGTAATAACACACCTCCTAATCAAATTCCACTAGCATCACATTCAAGTTCAAATGTCTTATTAAAATAAGGAAGTTGGAGTAGAGGTGCATGTGTCCACTTATCTTTCAATACTGTGAAGGCTTCTTCCTGTGCGATACCCATACAAAAGTCAAATCCTTCTTTTTAAGCTCATTGAGAGGTGCAATGGTGCTGAAATCTCTCACAAAAGGCCTATAGAAACCAGCAAGGCCAAGGAAACTCCTCACTTGTGTGACTGTTTGGGCCGCGGCCAACTCTCAATAGCTTCAATCTTGGCTTTATCAACTTCAATTCCGTGTGGAGTAACAACATAGCCAAGAAAAGATACTCGGTCGGTGCAAAAGGTGCACTTCCCAAGGTTACCAAACAAACGTGCATCACGTAGAGCAATAAAAACAAGACATAAATGTTCCAAATGTCCCTCCCAAGATCTATTGTAAATCAATATATAATCAAAGTAAACTACCACAAATGGTCCAATGAAAGCACGTCAAACTTCATTCATTAATCTCATGAAAGTACTAGGTGCATTAGTTAACCCAAAAGGCATGGCTAACCACTCATATAATCCAAACTTAGTTTTAAATATTGTTCCATTCATCTGCCAATTTCGTACAAATTTGATGGTATCCACTATGCAAATCAACTTTGGAGAATATTATATCGCCACTCAATTCACCAAGCATATCATCTAGACTAGGAATAGGATGACGATAACGAATAGTAACATTATTAATGTCTGTATAGTCAACACACATACGCGACATACAATCCTTATTAGGAACTAGTATAATAGGAACAACACAAGGACTAAGAGATTCGATATATAACCTTTGTCGAGCAGCTCCTGTACTTGACGCATAACATCCTTCGTCTCCTCTGGATTAGTACGGTATGGCACATACTTTGGCAATGAAGCACCGGGAATTAAGTCAATCTGATTCTCAATCCCTCGAATAGGTGGTAATCCCGATGGCACCTCTTGTGGAAAGACGTTAGTGAACTCCTACAAAATGTTAGTGATAGCAGGAGGAAAGAGGAAGGCACGTCCTCAAATGAAAATATTGCCTCTTTGCACTCAAAAGCATAGCAAACAGATTTGTTGAAATCTAGCTCATAAATATCGGATTTGGTGGCATGTAAACATGCACTTTTCAATTTAATTACAGAAGCTACACTAGATAGTTTATTATTAAGCTTAATTTGTAGCTCAAACTCTTTTGCCACAATCTGATTTTCATTCTTATTTTTCTCCTATTTTGCTTTCTTAACTCTATTAATACCATCTTTCAAATTGGAATTAGGAGACATAGGAAGCAAAGTAATATTTTTATCCTTGTGAACAATATTATACTGATTGTTTCTAACATGGTGTACAGAATTTTTGATCCAATTGCCATGGTCTACCAAGTAATAAGGAACATGCTTGCATGGGTACCACATCACAATCAACATAATCATCATCTGTAGAGATACTAAAATGCACACGAATTGTATGTGTTACCTTAACCTTTCCGTTGTTGTTGAACCATTGGATGTAGTAAGGATGTGGATGTGGTCTTGTGGTGAGAGATAGCGTCTCCACCATCTCCATGCTAGCCAAGTTGTTGCAGCTCCCTCCATCTATGATGATGCGAACATAATTTTCCTTGACAACTCCCTTTGTATGGAACAAATATGCCTCTGATTTTTCTCAAGTTATGTGATTTTCACTATCAAAACATGTTGAACAACTAAACTTTCATACCTGTCAGCATGTTCAGCAGCCATGTATTGCGTCACATGATCAGAATCATCTCCAATGTGTTCTTCACTTGTAATAAGAGCCAATGTCTCCTCATCATAGTCACTAGCGGACTCATACCCACCATCCTCAGTAGCAATCATAACACACAGAGATTTGCATTCTCTCGCCTAATGGCCTCTAATACTTCTTGAGCTTGCGTTGGTTTTTCCCTTGAAGAGGAAAGGGTGATGCAGCAAAGTAGAGATAAGTATTTCCCTCAGTTTGAGAACCAAAGTATCAATCTAGTAGGAGACAACACACGAATCACCGAATACTAGCACAAACAATCAAACAACTTGCACCCAATGTGATAAAGGGGTTATCAATCCCTTCAGGGTTACTTGCAAAAATGAGATCTGATAGAGATAGATAAACGATAAAGTAAATATTTTTGGTATTTTTGGTTTATAGATCGGAAAGTAAAAGATTGCAAAATTGCAGATCAGAAACTTATATGATGGAAAATAGACCTGGGGGGCATAGGTTTCACCAGAGGCTTCTCTCAAGATAGCAAATAATACGGTGGGTGAACAAATTATTGTCGAGCAATTGATAGAAAATCGCAAAGTTATGACGATATCTAAGGCAATGATCATTAATATAGGCATCACGTCAGTGTCAGGTAGACAGAAATGATTCTGCCTATACTATTATTACTCCACGCATAGAATGCTATCGAGCATGCATCTAGAGTATTAAGTTCATAAAGAATGGAGTAACGCATTAAGTAAGATGACATGATGTAGAGGAATTAACTCAAGCAATATGATGAAAACCCCATCTTTTCATCCTTGATGGCAACAATACAATACGTACCTTGCTGCCCCTACTATCATTGGGAAAGGACATCTCGAGATTGAACCCAAAGCTAAGCACTTCTCCCTTTGCATGAAAAACCAATCTAGTTGGCCAAACCTACTGATAGTTCAAAGAGAATTACAAAGATATCAAATCATGCATGAACGAATTCAGAGAAGATTCAAATAATATTCACAGATAAGCTGACCATAAATATACAATTCATCGGATCTCGGCAAACACACCGCCAAAAAATATTTTGAATAGATCTCCAAGAACATCGAGGAGAACATGGTATTGAGAATCAAAGAGAGAGAAGAAGCCATCTAGATGCTAGCGATGGACCCATAGGTCTATGGTAAACTACTCACGCTTCATCGAAAGGGCAATAGAGTTGATGTAGAAGCCCTCCATGATTGAATGCCCCTCCGGCAGCGTGCCGAAAAAGGTCCCTGGATGGGATCTCACGGGTACAGAAGGTTGCGGTGGTGGAAAAGTGTTTTCATGGATGCTTCTGGTTGTTTGGGGATATTTGGAAATATATACGCGAAAGAATTAGGTTAGGAGGCTCACGAGGGGCCCACAGGCGTGGGGGCGCGCCCTACCCCCTTGGGCACGCCCTCTGTCCTTATGGCCGCCTCGTGGCTCCTCCGACTTCATCTCCAGGTCTCCTTGTTATCTTCTGGTTCAATAAAAATCATGGCAATGGTTTCATTCCATTTGGACTCTGTTTGGTATTCCGTTTCTGCGAAACTCTAAAACAAGGAAAGAAACAGGAACTGGCACTTGGCTCTAGGTTAATAGGTTAGTCCCAAAAATAATATAAAATAGCATATTAATGCATATAAAACATCCAAAATAGATAACATAATAGCATGGAACAATCAAAAATTCAAGATACATTGGAGACGTATCAAGCAACTCCAAGCTTAATTCCTACTCGTCCTCGAGTAGGTAAATGATAAAAACAGAATTTTTTATGTGGAATGCTTCCTAACATATTTATTCATGTAATTTTCTTTATTGTGGCATGAATGTTCAGATCCATACGATTCAAAACAAAAGTTCAATATTGACATAAAAACAATAATACCTCAAGCATACTAACAAGGCAATTATGTCTTCTCAAAATAACATGGCCAAAGAAAGCTTATCCCTACAAAATCATATAGTCTGGCTATCCTCCATCTTCATCACACAAAATATTCAAATCATGCACAACCCTGATGACAAGACAAGCAATTGTTTCATACTTTCGATGTTCTCAAACTTTTTCAATTTACATGCAATACATGAGAGTGAGCCATGGAAATAGCACTATAGGTGGAATAGATGGTGGTTGTGGAGAAGACAAAAAGAGGGAGATGGTCTCACATCAACTAGGCGTATCAACGCGCTATGGAGATGCCCATCAATAGATATCAATGTGAGTGAGTAGGGATTGCCATGCAACGGATGCACAAGAGCTATAAGTTTATGAAAGCTCAAAAAGAAACTAAGTGGGTGCACATCCAGCTCGCTTGCTCATGAAGACCTAGGGCAATTTGAGGAAGCCCATCATTGGAATATACAAGCCAAGTTCTATAATGAAAAATTCCCACTAGTATATGAAAGTGACAACATAGGAGACTCTCTATCATAAAGATCAGAGTGCTACTTTGAAGCACAAGTGTGGTAAAAGGATAGTCACATTGTCCTTTCTCTCATTTCTCTTATTTTTTATTTGGCCCTTTCTCATTTTTTTGGCCTCTTTCTTTTGTCTAGAGTCTCACCCCGACTTGTGGGGGAATCATAGTCTCCATCATCCTTTTCTCACATGGGACAATGCTCTAATAATGAAGATCGTCACACTTTTATTTACTTACAACTCAAGAATTACAACTCGATTGTTAGAACAAAATATGACTCTATATGAATGCCTCTGACGGTGTACAGGGATGTGCAATGAGTCAAGAGTGACATGTATGAAGGAAATATGAATGGTGGCATTGCCACAAATATGGTGTCAACTACATGATCATTCAAAGCAATATGACAATGATGGAACATGTCATAATAAATGGAACAATGGAAAGTTGCATGGCAATATATCTCGGAATGGCTATGGAAATGCCATAATAGGTAGGTATGGTGGCTGTTTTGAGGAAGGTATATGGTGGGTGTATGGTACCAGCAAAAGATGCGCGATACTAGAGGCTAGCAATGGGGGAAGGGGGAGAGTGCGTATAATCCATGGACTCAACATTAGTCATAAAGAATCCACATACTTACTGCAAAAATCTATTAGTTATCGAAATGAAGTACTATGTTCATGCTCCTAAGGGGATAGATTGGTAGGAAAAGACCATCGGTCGTCCTCGTCTGCCACTCATAAGGAAGACAATAAATAAATAAATCATGCTCCAACTTCATCACATAACGGTTCACCATACGTGCATGCTACGGGGATCACAAACTTTAACACAAGTATTTCTCATATTCACAATTACTCACTAGCATGACTCTAATATCACCGTCTTTATATCTCAAAACAATCATAAGGAATCAAACTTCTCATAATATTCAATGCACTTTATATGAACATTTTTATTATATCCCTCTTGGATGCCTATCATATTAGGACTAAATTTATAACCAAACCAAATTACCATGTTGTTTAAAGACTCTCAAAATAATATAAGTGAAGCATGAGAGTTCATCAATTTCTATAAAATAAAACCACTGCCCTGCTCTAAAAAGATATAAGTGAAGCACTAGAGCAAAATTGCCTAGCTCAAAAGATACAAGTGAAGCACATAGAGTATTCTAATAAATCTCGATTCATGCGTGTCCCTCTCAAAAGGTGTGTACAACAAAGATGATTGTGGCAAACTAAAAGGGAAATACCCAAATCATACAAGACGCTCCAAGGAAAATAGATATAATGTGGTGAATAAACATATAGCCTCAAGAAAAGTAACCGATAGACGAAGACGAAAGAGGGGATGCCTTCCGGGGCATCCCCGAGCATAGGCTCTTGGTTGTCCTTGAATATTACCTTGGGGTGCCTTGGGCATACCCAAGATTAGGCTCTTGCCACTCCTTATTCCATAGTCCATCAAATCATTACCCAAAACTTGAAAACTTCACAACACAAAACTCAACAGAAAATCTCATAGGCTCCATTAATATAAGAAAGTAAGTCACCACTTTTGGTACTGTTGTGAACTCATTATTTATTTATATTGGTGTAATATCTACTGTATATCGCAGGTAACCTTGGCCACCTATGGGACCAAGAGTCCCTTGCTAGTTCGGCGGGGGGATGGCACGTTGTGCAAAGAGCAGAGCAGCATGGGGCAACACGGCAGAGATCACACGGGAAATTTTTACCCAGGTCCGGGACGCCGTGAGGTGTAAAACCCTACTACTGCTTTGGTGTATTGGTGGTGGAAAAATGGTGATGAGCATAGGGCGCTTGACGGCAGGGTTGCCACAGGGCAAGAGTAGCTATGCGTATAGGTGTGTGAGGGGGTGGATTGGCCAACCCCGTGTCCAACCCTTTCTACGGTTGCCTAGGGCCTCCTTTTATAGGCAAAGGGGTCACCACAGTGGGAAATATGTAATTATGCACTGATTAGATAGCGAACAATGCTATCATACCTAACACTTCAGACTGACAGAGCGCATTAAATGCGTCACTCAACGTCACATCATAGCTTGCTTGCCAGCTTCGTACCTGCTCACTCGACACGTCGTAGGACGGGTGTCATTTGGAGGCATTCTTTGTAGGAAGTGGTTGCCATGTGGAAAATAGCAGCCACTTAGTCACCTTGGGGCTTTACACCACACCGATCGACTACGTGCATCGTGGTGAGGTTGTTCTGCCCTCGCGAGTCCCGACAGGCCTGTCGAGATGTGCATGGGGCTCGTTTCCGGGGGTGACCCCGTCCTTGCCAGGCTTGCCTGCCCGGCAAGGGAGGTTTCTTCCTTGGTGCTATCTTGCTCTTCTAGCTTGTCTTGGCCGTCTTGTGCTACATGTTGGTCATTTGACGAGCTGATTCCTTGTGCTCCATTCTGACCTTGGTGTTGTAATCTTGTTCATGTGCCTCTGCACATTATTGGTAACAGACCCAGGGTTGTTGCACCAACAGAAGCCCCCGGGCCTGTCCCGAATGTGCTGCCAAACGACAATGGGGTAGGCCCTAATAAGTGCACGGGCAGGGGCGTGGAAGTTGCTGGCCCCTTGAGATCTGATACGTCTCCAACGTATCTATAATTTTTGATTGCTCCATGCTATAGTATCTACTATTTTGGACTATATTGGGCTTTATTTTCCACTTTTATATTATTTTTGGGACTAACCTATTAACCGGAGGCCCAGCCCCAGAATTGTTGTTTTTTGCCTATTTCAGTGTTTCGAAGAAACGTAATATCAAACGGAGTCCAAACGGAATAAAATCTTCGGGAATGTGATTTTCTCACCGAACATGATCGAGGAGACTTGGACCCTGCTCCAAGGAACAAAAGAGGCGGTCACGAGGGTAGGCGGCACCCCCTAGGGCGCGCCCCCTGCCTCGTGGGCCCCTCGTTGCTCCTCCGACGTACTTCTTCCTCCTATATATACACATGTACCCCCAAACGATCAAAACAGGAGCCAAAACCTAATTCCACCGCCGCAACTTTCTGTATCCACGAGATCCCATCTCGGGGCCTGTTCCAGAGCTCCGCCGGAAGAGGGCCGTCATCATGGAGGGCTTCTACATCATCATAGCCTCTCCGATGAAGTGTGAGTAGTTTATCTCAGACCTTCGGGTCCATAGTTAGTAGCTAGATGGCTTCTTGTCTCTCTTTGAATCTCGTTACAAAGTTCTCCCCCTCTCTTGTGGAGATCTATTCGATGTAATCTTCTTTTTGCGGTGTGTTTGTTGAGACCGATGAATTGTGGGTTTATGATCAAGTCTATCTATGAATAATATTTGAATCTTCTCTGAATTCTTTTATGTATGATTGGTTATCTTTGCAAGTCTCTTCGAATTATCTGTTTGGTTTGGCCAACTAGATTGGTAGTTCTTGACATGGGAGAAGTGCTTAGCTTTGGGTTCGATCTTGCGGTGTCCTTACCCAGTGATAGAAGGGGCAGCAAGGCACGTATTGCATCGTTCCCATCGAGGATAACAAGATGGGGTTTATTTCATATTGCATGAATTTCTCTTTCTACATCATGTCATCTTGCTTAAGGCGTTACTCTGTTTCTAACTTAATACTCTAGATGCATGCTGGATAGCGGTCGATGAGTGGAGTAATAGTAGTAGATGCAGAATCGTTTCGATCTACTTGTCACGGAGGTGATGCCTATATACATGATCATGCTTAGATATTCTCATAACTATGCTCAATTCTGTCAATTGCTCAACAGTAATTTGTTCACCCAACGTAGAATACTTATGCTCTAGAGAGAAGCCACTAGTGAAACCTATGGCCCCCGGGTCTATTCTCATCATATCAATTTCCATCACATTAATCTTGTTTTGCTTTTTTACTTTTCCTTTACTTTTTACTTTGCATCTTTATACCAAAAATACCAAAAATATTATATCTATCAGATCTCACTATCGTAAGTGACCGTGAAGGGATTGACAACCCCTAATCGCGTTGGTTGCGAGTAGCTATCGCTTTGTGCAGGTACGTGGGACTTGAGCGTGGCCTCCTACTGGATTGATACCTTGGTTCTCAAAAACTGAGGGAAATACTTACGCTACTCTGCTGCATCATCCCTTCCTCTTCGGGGAAAACCAACGCAAGCTCAAGACGTAGCAAGAAGGATTTATGGCGCCGTTGCCGGGGAGTCTATGCAAAAAGTCAACATACCAAGTACCCATCACAATCCCTATCTCTAGCATTACATTATTTGCCATTTGCCTCTCGTTTTCCTCTCCCCCCAATTCACCCTTGCCGTTTTATTCGCCCTCTCTCTCTATCCTCCCTCTCTATTTGCCTCTTTTTTGCCCGTTTGCTTTTTGTTTGCTCGTGTGTTAGATTGCTTGTTTGTCGCGATGGCTCAAGATACTACCAAATTGTGTGACTTCACTAATACCAATAATAATGATTTCCTTAGCACTCAGATTGCTACTCTTACCGATGCCGAATCTTGTGAAATTAATACTGCTTTGTTGAATCTTGTTATGAAAGATCAATTCGCCGGCCTTCCTAGTGAAGATGCCGCTACTCATCTGAATAGCTTTGTTGATTTATGTGATACGCAAAAGAAAAAAGATGTCAATAATGATGTCGTTAAATTGAAGCTATTTCCTTTTTCGCTTAGAGATCGTGCTAAAGCTTGGTTTTCGTCTTTGCCTAAGAATAGTATTGATTCTTGGAACAAGTGCAAAGATGCTTTTATCTCTAAGTATTTTCCTCCCGCTAAGATCATCTCTCTTAGAAACGATATTATGAACTTTAAACAACTTGATCATGAACATGTTGCACAATCTCGGGAGAGAATTAAATTAATGATACATAATTGCCCTACTCATGGTTTGAATTTGTGGATGATCATACAAAATTTTTATGCCGGATTGAATTTTGCTTCTAGAAATCTTTTAGATTCGGCCGCGGGAGGCACTTTTATGGAAATCACTTTAGGAGATGCCACTAAACTCCTAGATAATATTATGGTTAATTATTCTCAATGGCATAATGAAAGATCTTCTAATAAAAAAGTGTGTGCGATAGAAGAAATTAATGTGTTGAGTGGAAAGATGGATGAACTTACGAAATTATTTGCTACTAAGAGTGTTTCTTCTGATCCTAATGATATGCCTTTGTCTACTTTGATTGAGAACAACAATGAATCTTTGGATGTGAATTTTGTTAGTAGGAATAATTTTGGCAACAAACGCTTATAGAGGGAATTTAAATCCTAGGCCATATCCTAGTAATCCTTCTAACAATTATGGTAATTCCACAACAACTCTTATGGAAATTATAATAAGATGCCCTCTGAATTTGAGAATAGTGTTAAAGAGTTTATGAATTCACAAAATAATTTTAATGCTTTGCTTGAGGAGAAATTGCTTAAAGTTGATGATTTGGCTAGAAACGTTGATAGAATTTCTCTTGAGGTTGATTCTTTAAATCTTAGATCTATTCCTCCTAAATATGATATCAATGAGTCTCTCAAAGCCATGAGAATTTCCATTGATGAGTGCAAGGAAAGAACCGCTAGGATGCGTGCTTCCAAAGATGCCTTTATTTAAGCGCGTTCCTCCAATTCCTACGAAAATCAAGATGAATATCTAAAAGTTATTGATGTGTCCCCTATTAAATATTTATTTTTCAATATGAATCTTGATGAAACTGAATATGATCTTCCTTTACCTAGAAGGTGTTCTAAAAATTTGGAGTATTTAGATCTTAATGATGAAATTGATGAAAGTGGGATTGAAAGAAATAAAAATCTAGATGTTGCTAAACCCACTATATTGGATTTCAAGGAATTTAATTATGAAAGTTGCTCTTTAATTGATTGTATTTCCTTGTTGCAATCTGTGCTAAATTCTCCACATGCTTATGGTCGAAATAAAGCCTTCACCGAACATATTGTTGATCCCTTGATACAACCCATAATCGCGTTGGTTGCGAGTAGTTATCGCTTTGTGCAGGTATGAGGGAATTGAGCGTGGCCTCCTACTGGATTGATACCTTGGTTTTCAAAAACTGAGGGAAATACTTACGCTACTCTGCTGCATCATCCCTTCCTCTTCAGGGAAAACCAACACAAGCTCAAGACGTAGCAAGATCTTGTTTGCTTCTTCATTAATCTTGAGCCCGGGCCAGTTCCTGATTTTCCAGCGCATCGTCTAAATCCAATCGTGGTGGGGCCATTCTTTTAATGGCTCGTTAATGACTTTAACGCATGGGGGAGAAACTTCCAATTCACTTTTACCACCACACCCTTAACCTTAGCCATGTATGCAGCATGCATCATGCATGGTACGTAATGAAGGCGCGTGGTGCGGGAGAGAATCAAGGCGAGGGGCCCGACCTTCTAGAATTGGCAGAGGTGGGCGGCGGTCACCCGATGGGGGATCAGCTCTTTCCCTCACCCCGCCTATAAAATGAGGGGCGGGGATAAAGCGGAGGCATCCATCTCTACCCCCTTTCTCCTCCATCTTCTTCCTTCTACTAGTTATGCCTAGGAGAAGAACCCGGGGTCAGGCCTCGGGCCCTAGCTTAGAGCTCCATATAGGCTTCAGGAGGGCGCTCAGGTAGCATGGCGATAGCACTGGGGGTGGAGACTTAGGTGCACTTGTCACCGGGTCGCCTGTAGCTCCAAATCTAGTGAGAGGCGACACGAACGACAGCATCCTATGGCCCGTTTTGGAAACGGGGCATGGTAGTCGGCAGTGGGCCAACCTTCCTTCTCTCGTGGCATTAGGGAGGGTCACAGAATGGGTTCGCTATCATTAAAGGCGAACCTGACCTCCTTGGCGTCGTTCGCTTCGCGTGCAGGAGGGCTCTTTGCTCCCGTACACGTCTCCCGGATGTGCTGTGATTTTTGATGTCATGGCCACTGGGGAGGACCATGCTCTCAATGGCATTAATTGGATAGCATGGTATCCAACGTGGTCGTCTTGCGGTGGTCTTCAGATCATCGTGGTATGGAAGGCGGCGGAAACCCACGACGCGTCAAGAATGGGGATGACCATTCCGACGACTGGTGTTTGCCGGTGACTCCATCCCTCCTATCTGGGCCTCCGGCAGCGTCACCATCCACACCTGCACTCCGGTTTCTTCATCCTTGCTAGGAAACAGCACCGTCCTGATCCTCGGGAGGCGACGAATCCCAGCCGGGTCTTCCTGTTGCCCTCTTCGTCTCTTCCTGTAGGAGATGGACAAGGGTAAAGGCATCATGGGGCACTTATCTTTTGTCAATCTCAATTGTGTAGGCACTTGCCAAATTTTAGTTCAAATAATGTAATCTCCCAAGTCCATGCTTTTGTTCTATAAGTTCTGTACTATTTTGATCAGCATAATAATGAAAAAGATGAACCTTGCTGGGGATTCACGCATGTATATGTCCATGCAGAGGTGGAATGCCTCTATGTTTTAAATGAATGAATTTCCCCTGGCAGGTTATCCTGCTGGTACCCTCAATTTTGCTGTCAGGGACTAACCCTACTGGGAAAAAATTGCGACGAGGGACCAGACCCCCGCCTACCTCTTTTCATCAAAGGCCACTGCGACCACCCTGGTCGAAGCAACGTTCGCAACCAGGGATAGGAGCACCTAAGTTTCAAAAAGTGGCGAGGTTTCCTTATGCACAAGTATTTGCTTACAGAACACTTATGGACAGGTGATAGAATTTATCTGTTTGGCGTGCCGAAGACCGTAACATTAGTTCATCTTTCCAGCTTCCTGTAGAGGCCAAGCTCATGGTAGGAACCTGCAGTCTCATGCAGATGGAAATTATGCAAGATGCGATCTTATCTATATGCAATGCTCATGAAATGCGTATGCAATGCATATGGTATTATTATGCAATGCTAATGATATACTTATGCATGCATGCAACTTGTCGGGGGCCCCCAACGCTTCATTCATTCCTCTGTTGCTCGGGGTCTGCGCTTAGCTTTGCACAAGGGGATACATGCAACTAAGGCAAGGCGTGTACAAAAGGGTGGCTGCCGGGTAGGGCTCGACAGCTGCGCTTTATTGAATGCCATCTCCGGTCTCCAAACAGACTGCGCCAGGTCTAGTGACTCGAACTACCCGATAGGGGCCTTCCCACTTCAGCGTCAACTTGTTTGTACACTTGGTGGACTTAATGTGCCTAAGGACAAAGTCGCCTTCCTCTAAACACCGGGCATGAACAATGCGGCTATGATAGCGACGCAGGGCTTGCTGAAAGCATGCAACACAGGTAGCAGCCCGGAGATGATTCTCCTCAAGAAGCACAGCGTCGTCACGTTGGCGCTGATCCCATGCTACTTCATCATAGGCAAGCACTCGAGGGGACCCGTAAATGAGTTCCGTGGGGATAACTGCTTCTGCGCCATAAACAATGGAGAAGGCAGTCTGCCCGGTAGCTCGATTTGGTGACATTCTGAGGGACCAGAGAACTACCGGCAGCTCATCAATCCACCGCCTGCCGTGCTTCTGCAGCATATCAAAGGTTATCATCTTGACTCCTCGCAAGACTTCAGCGTTCGCCCTCTCAGTTTGTCCATTGCTTTTGGGATGTGCGACAGAGATGAATGAGACTTTGCTTTTGAGGGCATGAACATATTGCATGAAGGCGTGGCTCGTGAATTGGGTGCCGTTGTCGGTAATGACCCTTGCCGCAACTCCAAAATGGCACACCAATTCTTTCAAGAACTTGATAGCTGACTGAGCAATCGCCTTTTCTCACGGCAGCTACTTTCGGCCACTTTGTAAACTTGTCGATAGCAACGAACTAGAATTCAAAGCCCCCGGCAGCTCGGGGAAAAGGGTCGAGGATATCGAGCCCCCAGACCAGAAATGGCCATAACAAAGGGATTGTCTGAAGAGCTTGTGTAGGTAGGTGGATGTTTTTGTAATGGAACTAGAAGGCTTCACACTTGGTGACTAGCTCGACCGCATCTTGGAGGGCTGTGGGCCAATAGAATCCTTGTCGGAATGCTTTCCCAACTAATGCCCTTGATCCAATGTGGGTGCCGCACATGCCTTTGTGTATTTCAGCCAATAATTCCTTTCCTTCTCCCCGGCAGATGCACTTCAATTTCACACTGTTGGGCCTCCTCCTGTACAGAGTGTCATCGACAAACTGATACATAGTGGCCCTTCGGGCTACTCTTTCAGCTTCGTCTTGCTCATCGGGAAGTTCTCCAGTTTGGAGGAAATGAACTATGTTCCTTGCCCAAGTTGGATCCTGAGGCTCGGCAACAAGGACCAGAAGCACCTCCTCATTTGCAGGGGCATGTTCCTCATTCGCAGGGTCCATTGGCCAGGCTGAGGCTGCGGTCCGGCAAGTGATGAGGAGTTGTTTCCGGCAGTGTCCGTGCTAGGAGCCCAGGGAGGCTCTACCTGGAGAGGCTTACCGGAGTCCATATTCCTCCTTTTCCGGGCCATTGTTGTTGGGGACACGGAGGGCTGAGTAAGGTGGAGAACAAAAGTCCCTTATTCCACAGGAAGCTTTTGCACATCACACTTTGGCAGATGATCAGCTATGTTGTTTTCTGCATGGGGTACATGCTCTATTTGCAATTCGTCAAATTGTTCCTCCAATATTCTCACTTCCTCAATGTATGCCTCCATCAATGGACTTTGGTAATTTTCGGTGTCAAAACCGGCGGATCTCGGGTAGGGGATCCCGAACTGTGCGTCTAAGGCGGATGGTAACAGGAGGCAGGGGACATGATGTTTACCTAGGTTCGGGCCCTCTTGATGGAGGTGAAACCCTACGTCCTGCTTGATTGTTCTTGATGATATGAGTATTACAAGAGTTGATCTACCACCAGATCAGAGAGGCTAAACCCTAGAAGCTAGCCTATGGTATGATTGTATGTTGTCCTACGGACTAAAACCCTCTGTTTTATATAGACACCGGAGGGGGCTAGGTTTACACAAGGTCGGCTACAAAGGAGGAGATATACATATCCGTATTGCCTAGCTTGCCTTCTACGCGATGTAAAGTCCCATCCGGACACGAGACGAAGTCTTGAATCTTGTATCTTCATAGTCCAACAGTCCGGCCAAAGGATATAGTCCGGCTATCCGGAGACACCCTAATCCAGGACTCCCTCAGTAGCCCCCGAACCAGGCTTCAATGACGTCAAGTCCGACATGCAGTATTGTCTTCGGCATTGCAAGGCGGGTTCTTCTCCAAATTTTGAATGTTTGTCAAGTAGTGTCCGGCCCCATAAATGTGGGACTTCTTGGCTTCTGAGCCCAATAAGGGCTATCTTCCACGCGTCAAATGAATACGAGGAGCCAGGGTGTTTTTACATTCGCCCCCCTAGCTAGATAAATAAATTGTCTATTAAAGGGATGGGGATTCTTAGATCCAATCCATACCATCCTCCCACAGCGAGAATCCATCGTAGTGCGCTTTGGAAACATCCCCTCCAACATGGCCGACCACCGCAGCTCCTCCTCTCGCCCCCATAGCCCTAAGCCCGGTGATTGGGAGAGGTGTGCTTTCCCACACAGTCGATTAGTTGAACTGCAGACTCAGGAATTTCTCCCTCCAGCATATATGGTTCCATCCGAGCCGGGCTCGCCACCTACAATGGCAGGGAGCAAGCGGAGAGCTTCCCCAGCCCCTCTACGGGGGAGCGGGTGTGCCTCGTTCCTTACTTATTAAGGGGACTCGGATTTCCAATTCATCCGTTCCTCCGCGGGCTCCTGGAGTTTTACGGCCTGCAACTGCATAATTTCACCCCTGCTTTCATATTACACATCGCCGACTATGTTGCCCTTTGCGAGTTATTCCTGGGCTGCGAGGCTCATTTCGAGCTGTCGAAAAGGTTATTTTGCCTCGTCCCCCGAACACAGAAGGGGTCACTTTATCAAGTGGGCGGAGCCGAAATGTGGCGCATCGCCAAAACCGGATACCTGTCCGGTACTCCGAAGAAGACGTCTGAAGACTGGCCTTCGGAATGGTTTTATATGGAGGACGTCCCCCTTCCGGAACCTGTTCGGTGGGGTCTTCCTGAGTTCAACAATGCTCCTCTGAAGAAACGCTGAAGCTGGCGCCCACGGAGCCCCTAGGAGGAAGACAACGGAGAAGTCCTTTACCTGATGAACCGGATTAAAGCGCTCGCTAAATCAGGATTGACAGTAATCGAGGTTATGTCAATATGCATAATGCGGGGAGTTCAGCCACTTCAATATCAAGGGCACCCCATGTGGTGCTTTAACGAGGAAGATGATGCCACCCGTTGCGGACGTAAGGGACCGGAGTTCGCTGCTGCTTTAGAAAAAATTCTGTCTGAGTTGTTCAAGGAAGAGGAAGAGGAGTTCATCCGCATCAAGCCGCGAGATGGATTCTCCATGTACAACCCTCCAAGTTGGGTGAGTTATATCTCCTTACTCCCATTCTTCCCACATTCTTTGTCGTAGGTACTCACCTTGCCATTTTACGGCAGGAACTATGAAAAGTTGTAAGGGAGGTCAACAGCTCATCTGCACAACTAGAGGACCCTGACCGGGCCCTCGGTCCCGGACTCGAAGAAGATCTGGACATATTCGTGGAGCTGATAGACAGGCAGTTCTATCAATTGAGCTGTGATGACGCCATGGTGGCCATTACGGCCGACTATCCCGGAGTGCTCGCTGTGTCGCACGTAAGAAAAAACAAAATCCCAACTCCAAAAACTAGGATCCCCTTTTAGACACTTCACCTACCATATACATATGATGTTTTACAGGGAAGGCATTCGGGACACCGTGCCGAACCTGCAGCAACTCGCCAACAAGATGCACCAAGGCCGGGTAGGCCAAAAAGGAAGGCGGTCAGGATGGAGACGCCGGCGCAGAGGTAAGACAAAAAAACCCCGCTCCGTGGTTTTCGTCTTTCTCAAAATGTCATGGCGTCCATGTTTCTTTAATAGAAAAAACGCTCGCCGGAATATGTCCGGAGAGGCTGCCGATCACGCTTCCACCAGTCGGGCTCCAGGGCCGGACATAGAGGCAGAAGCCGACATGGGCCGGACGCCAGATACTCCTCCTACAAAGGATGCGGATAGACTGTTCGCTACAAATTCAGAAGTGGAGAGTGCCATGAATCATAGGCGTCGCCGGGCCGTACTCCGTGACGCTTGCTTCTCACCAGAGGCATTTGATGCCTTCAATTCTGGAGATGCGTACCTCCGTGCTATTCAAAATGGTCTAGCTAGAGCCATGGACCAGTATGTAAGGGATGTACAGGTAAGCAAATCTGACAATTATATGTATCAGTAGCCCCTGAGACTTGAAACAGTTGACGCAACTGATTTAAGGATCATTATTTGTGCAGGTTCTTACAGAGAAGAATTCCCAACTGTCTCAAGAGCTGGACGAATTCAACGCCCAGCTGGCAGCTGCTATTTCCGCATTGAAGGAGTCCAAAAAGGGTAGCCTGGTAACTCTTTTGTCTATTGCAAAGAATATCAGTACCAGGTAGTATGCGGCGTATATGCACACCTAACAATAGATGTTTCAAGTGGCCCCGTAGTGAATCCGGAGGCCGTGGAGGCGGATACGGCATGTGATGATCGACAACGAAATGCTGGTGAGTGCGTGTTGACGCGAGTCAGGCAGGAGAAAAATGATCTCCGAGATGCCAATATCCGGCTGGGCGTGGAACTGAAGGATGTCCGAGCCCAGCTTGCGGACTCCGTGAAAGAGAATAAATGGCTTCAACGCGGCATTTTTAGTAAGTGCTTGAACGAACTTTTTAAAGGAGTTCGACGGAGAAGCCTACTAACAGCGTTATGTCTACAGGTATGCTGACGGGTCGTCACACGGAGGAGATGCCCGGGTCCTCGAGTGATCTTCTGCCAGAGCTCTCACAACTGTAGGAACAAGTTTGGCAGGTGATGCAGAGCACTGCCCAAGCCTTGTGGCCGTCCGTGTCCTCGCCAGGAGGCATGGGGGAGCTTATAGAGAAGCTTAAGGAAGCGCGGCAGCACTTCCGATTATGGAAGATATCAGCCTGCCGACAAGGTGCGTGGGAAGCCTGGGCTATGGTGAAGACACGATATACCAAGGCTGACCCAAACCACATGGACGAGGTCGGACCTGTGGGGCCCGATGGGAAAGAGATCCCCGTCAGTTCAGTGAATGATCAAGTAGAATTAGTCGTAAAGTATTCCCAATAGGATTGTAGGCTAGACAGCCTATTGGATGGTATAGAAGAAGAATTTAATCAGTCTTAGTGATTGTGTACTTCAAGTGACATATGTAATGTCCCTAGCCGGATTGTAAATCATTTGTCATGGTGGACCTTTTCGCTTCGACCTCTGGACCCGATAGTCCGGAGTGTATCCGAATACCCACTTGGTTATATAAAAACTGGGGTAGCTATGTTATATTACATGGATAGTAAGAAACATCTTCCAGGGAGAATAGTTCCGTTAAGGGTTCCTTTCCCTGGGTACGCATGCCCTAATGTGCATGTACGAACTGCGATACGCAGGCTAAAAACATCTGGGGGCATGTAGTAATTTAAATGAAAGTCATCTTTTATTCACCGACCGAATATTCCCTTAAGAACACTAGCTTTCGACTTCACCCAGTCTGAGGTACACATCTGGCTGACCCGGCAGTAACAATCGCAGAGGTGCTCCCCTTATGCCCTAGCCGAATTAACGGGAACGTAGGGCATAAACACAAGAGCCAGGCAACCAAGCTTGGCCAAAACTTAATTCATATCGATGCATATAATGGCGAAAAAAGGTACATGCGGAAGAATAACACATGTGCAGGGAATGATGCCTGGAAAAATAATTAGATTAAGCTTCTGTATAGGAAGCCCCCAGGTATATTGAGCGCGGTTAGCGTGTCAATATTGTGTAACCAAGACACATGTTTAGCCCTTTAGGGCTTTGAAGAGAAAAGAGACAAAGAAAGAGAGAAAAAAATAGATGTGCAAAAAATTCATGGAGGTAAGCAGACGAACATAGAGTCCGGTGCTAGGCGTAGAATCTTCGCAGTCTGGTTGCGTTCCATGGGTTTGGCCCGAGTCAATTATTCGATGCATCCGCAGATGGTACGCTCCACCGGTCAGAACCTGGTCGATAATGAAGGGACCTTCCCATTTGGGCTTGCGCATGTTCTTTTTCTTCTCCGGCAGGCACAGAACTAGTTCACCAACGTTATATGTTTTGGCCTGCACTTCTCTGCTTTGATACCTTCGAGCCTATTGTTGATAGAATGCGGAATGGGCTTTTGCCACATCACGCTCCTCCAGGGCATCCAAACTGTCCTGCCGATCGAGCTCGGCCTCTCTTTCGTCGTACATGCGCACTCGAGGTGAGTCATGAATTATGTCGCAAGGCAGCACCGCCTCAGCGCCGTACACCATAAAAACGGTGTGTATCCGGTAGTGCGATTCGGCATGGTCCGTAGGCCCCATAGTACAGAGTCGAGCTCCTCTACCCAATGGGTGTGTGATTCCTTTAAGTACCAGACTAATCTGGTTTTAATACCACTCATGAGAAGACCATTTGCTTGTTCGACTAGACCGTTAGTTTGCGGATGATAGACAGAAGCATAATCGAGCTTGATGCCCATGTTGTTGCACCAAAGTTTCACCTCGTCAGCTGTAAAGTTCGTGCCGTTGTCAGTGATGATGCTGTGGGGGACGCCATAACGGTGTACAACCCCGGATATGAAGTCTATCACCGGTCCGGATTTAACCGTTTTGACAGGTTTGACTTCTATCCATTTGGTGAATTTGTCCACCATGACTAGTAAGTATTTTCTCTTATGGGTTCTCCCTTTGAGGGGTCAGGCCATATCGAGCCCCCAGACCGCAAAGGTCCTAGTAATGGGGATTGTTTGGAGGGCGGTAGGTGGCATGTCGCTTTGGTTTGCAAAAAGCTGGCAACCAACACAATGCTGAACCAAATGTTGTGCATCTGCCCGGGCCGTCAGCCAATAAAAACCTATACGGAAGGCCTTACTTACAAGGGCCCGGCCTACTGCATGGTGGCCGCCGAGTCCAGCATGGATTTCTGCCAAAAGCTACCGCCCTTCCTCTTCGGAGATGCACCTTTGAAGGACTCCGGTTGTGCTTTTCTTATAAAGCTCTACCTCATGGACCTTGCAGGCTTTAGATCGCCGCACTATGCAGTGAGCCTCATTTTGGTCCTCGGGTAATTCCTGTCTAGTTAGGTAGGCCAGGAATGGTTCTGTCCACGGGGCGATGACAACCAATATCACGTGGGCTGAAGGTGTTATTTCAGTGTCAGAGCCTCCGATTGTGTCAGAGTATTCGGTATTTTTGCCATTGTCCCCTTCCCATACCACGGAAGGTTTAAACAGTCTTTCCAGGAAGATATTTGGTGGGACAGGGTCACGTTTAGCGCCGATACGTGCTAGGATGTCCACTGCCTGGTTGTTTTCCCGAGCCACATGGTGGAATTCCAGCCCCTCGAACCGGGCTGACATTTGAGGATGGCGTTGCGATATGCCACCATTTTCGGATCCTTGGCATCGAAGTCTCCATTTATTTGGGATATTGCGAGGTTCGAGTCCCCATGCACCTCTAGGCGTTGGATGCCCATGGAGACTGCCATCCGGAGGCCGTGTAATAGGGTCTTGTATTCGGCTGCGTTATTGGACTCCGTATATAGTATTTGGAGCACGTGTTGCACTGTGTCTGCTGTGGGGGACGTCAGGACGATGCCAGCCCCTAGACTAGCCAGCATTTTAGAGCCGTCGAACTGCATGATCCAATGGGAGTATGCGTCGTACTCTTTAGGGAGTTCGGCTTCTGTCCATTCGGCTACGAAATCAGCCAGTACTTGCGACTTAATGGCTCATCGTGGCTTATGTGTTATGTCGAACGGGAGGAGCTCGATGGCCCATTTGGCAATCCGGCCCGTGGCATCACGGTTGTTTACTATGTCATTGAGTGGTACTTCGGATGCCACCGTAATCAAACACTCTTGAAAGTAGTGTCGTAATTTCCGGGATGCCATAAATACCATGTATGCTATCTTTTGGTAATGTGGGTACCGTAATTTGCATGGAGTGAGGATGGTGGATACATAATATACCGGCTTTTGAAGTGGGAACTTATGTCCGTCCATCTCTCGTTCAACAACGAGCACCGCGCTTACAACTTGGTGAGTTGCCACTATATATAATAGCATTGGTTCACCAACGGTTGGCGTGTCTAGCATTGGGTTGGCGGCTAGGATGGCTTTGATTTCTTCCAGTCCGGCCGTGGTTGCGTTCGTCCACTCGTAGTGTTCGGTGCGCCGAAGGAGGCGATAAAAGGGAAGTGCCTTTTCTCCTAATCGGGAGATAAAGCGGATTAAAGCCGCCACGCATCTAGTCAATCTCTGGATTTGCTTGAGCTCAGTTGGATAGCCAACTATGACAGAGCTCGGATTTTAGCCGGATTTGCTTCAATTCCTCTACTGGAGACGATGAAGCCCAGGAGCTTTCCGGCAGGAACGCCGAAAACACATTTTTCCGGATTGAGCTTAATGTCGTATGTTCGGAGATTGGTGAACATGAGTCTAAAGTCATCTATTAAAGAGTCGACGTGTCTGGTTTTAATGACCACATCGTCTACATATGCCTCCACAGTCTTACTGATCTGCTTTTCCAGACATGTCTGGATCATGCGCTGATATGTTGCGCCAGCGTTTTTGAGCCCAAAGGGCATTGTGTTAAAGCAGAAGGGGCCGTATGGTGTTATAAATGCCGTTGTGGCTTGATCAGACTCCGCCATCTTAATCTGGTGGTAACCAGAGTATGCGTCGAGGAAGCACAATGATTCGTGTCCTGCGGTAGCGTCGATGATTTGATCGATGCGAGGGAATGGGAAGGGATCCTTTGGGCAAGCCTTGTTAAGGTCTTTGAAGTCGACACATAGGCGCCAGGATTTGTCCTTCTTTGGTACCATCACTAGGTTTGCTAGCCAATCTGGATGTTTTATTTCTTTAATGAATCCGGATTCCAGTAGCTTGGCCAGCTCCTCTCCCATGGCTTGTCGCTTAGGTTCAGAGAAATGCCGAAGAGTCTGCTTGACCGGCTTGAATCCTTTTAGAATATTAAGGCTATGCTCGGCAAATCTGCGTGGGATTCCTGGCATGTCTGAAGGATGCCAGGCGAATATATCCCAATTCTCGCATAGAAACTCTTGTAGTGCCGCGTCTACAATGGGGTCTAACTGTGCCCCAATGGATGTTGTTTTTGTAGGGTCCGTTGGATGGACTTGGAATTTAACTATTTCGTCCGCTGGTTTAAAGGAGGTGGACTTGGATCTTTTGTCTAGTATCACGTCGTCCCTGTCCACCGTGGAGCGCAGCGCGGTTAACTCCTCCGCCACAAGGGCTTCAGATAATGCCTCGAGGGCTAGTGCGGCTGTTTTGTTCTCGGCGCGGAGTGCTATGTCTGGATCACTAGATAGAGTGATAATTCCCTTGGGTCCAGGCATTTTGAGCTTCATGTACCCGTAATGGGGTATGGCTTGAAAAATCATGAATGCCTCCCACCCTAGAAGGGCGTGGTATCCGCTATTGAACGGGGCCACATGGAATGTAATTTCTTTAGACATGTAATTCTATGCTGTGCCAAATACCACATAAACTGTGATTTTCCCAGCGCAACGTGCCTCCCGACTAGGGATGATTCCTCGGAAGGTTGTACTGCTTTGCTCAATACGGTTGTTGTCTATGTCCATTTTTTGGAGAGTTTCCTCATAGATGAGGTTTAATCTGCTGCCGCCATCCATGAGCACCTTAGTGAGCCGAAAGCCGTCCACAATTGGACTGAGGACCAAAGCGGCTAGTGCTCGGGCTGTTCGGAATTTAGGTTCGTCACTGGCGTTGAAGGTGATAGCCGTGTCGCTCCATGGATTTATTGCTGCCACGTGGCAGACTTCGGCAGGGCCGCGGAGTGCTCGCTTACGCCTATTATTTGAGGCAAAGGTCTCGAAGACCGTTAATACTGTGTTTTTATCCGTGGGAAGGTGCTCGGAGGTATTTTGGGTGAGAAGATCCTCACCCCTTTTGGCCACCTGTCGAAGTACCCAACATGCTCTAAGGATGTGTGTTGATATGGTATCCGCTATACTATGGATTTTGCAGGACCAGTTGAGCCATCCCTCCAATACGGTTCCACGCCCTGTAGTGGGCTTTTGCTTCTTTGTAATTGAGTCGGGTGACTTATGAGAGTGCGCCCTTTTAGTTCGGACTGGGAGTTTTGTCAGAGCCGGATTATCCCAAAATTGTGTTTGGGTTTTCCAGGCACTCTCCATCGCACAGTATTTCCGTACTATGTCCGCCAAGTCAGCGAAGTGTGCTACGTCGTGGCGACTTATGGCGTTGAGGACTTTCTTGTCCATGCAATTGTTGCAAAAAAACGAAATTGCATCTTCCTCGCGGCAGTCCTTGACCTTGTTCATTACAAGGAGGAATCTGGCCCAATAGTGATGTACTGTCTCTTGGGGCGCTTGCCTAATGTGGGAAAGATAGTTTGTATCTGGGTGGGTGGGTGGATTTAAGTCCAGACCTTGACCCAATCTGTGATCGCGGGGCAGGGGAGTTTTCGATCTTGGAAGTTCAGGCTCCGGGATGTTGCCTTGCGGGTTCGGTATGCGGCCTGATTCTGGATTCAGGGTTAGGGCAGCATCCTCCCGTGAGCGAATATCCTGTTCGGAGAGCTCGGGAATCCGGACATAGTTCGTCCTCAGGATAGAGGGAGAATCGCCGCATTTCTCCTCCACCACCGCTATCTGATGGGTGACCGGCGGGGAGTTAATCTCCCTTTGGTCGGGTTTAAGCCCGATCCGATCGTAGTCCGTAGTGACTCCCAGAGCGGCAATGCGATCCAAGAGCTCGTTCAAAGAGGAGAGCTGCATTGGATCCATCTGCTAGGCAAATTTTGAGCCGATGTGGAGGCTATTTTTGATGACCCGAGAGGTCATCGTTGGCACAGCGGCCGAGCGGGCGGTCATGACGAAGCCGCCTAGTCGGAGAGTTTGGCCTAGAGTTAGGGCTCCCCCAGAGGTGATGTTGTCCTTGACAACGAGGCGAGCCATCTTCCTTATGATGACGCCACGGTGGAACTCTCAAAGAAAGCACCAATATCGGTGTCAAAACCGGCGGATCTCGGGTAGGGGGTCCCGAACTATGCGTCTAAGGCGGATGGTAATAGGAGGCAGGGGACACGATGTTTACCCAGGTTCGGGCCCTCTTAATGGAAGTAAAACCCTACGTCATGCTTGATTGTTCTTGATGATATGAGTATTACAAGAGTTGATCTACCACGAGATCAGAGAGGCTAAACCCTAGAAGCTAGCCTATGGTATGGTTGTATGTTGTTCTACGGACTAAAACCCTCTGATTTATATAGAGACCGGAGGGGGATAAGGTTACACAAGGTCGGTTACAAAGGAGGAGATATACATATCCGTATTGCCTAGCTTGCCTTCTATGCCAAGTAAAGTCCCATCCGGACACAAGACAAAGTCTTCAATCTTGTATCTTCATAGTCCAACAGTCCGGCCAAAGTATATAGTCCGGCTGTCCGGAGACCCCCTGACCCAGGACCTCCTCAGTAATCCTTATTGACTTGTCTCACCACAATCTATGAATCTCCTCGACTGATCAGCTTCCTTATTCCCAATTTTGTTGCAATCCTGAGCCAGGCAAGGAGCCCTTCATACTCATCTGTATTGTTGGTTGCCTCCTCCTGTGGAAAGTGCATCTAGATGATGTACTTCAACTGCTCCCCTATGGGGCAATGAGAAGCACGCCAGCCCCTGCACCTTGTAGGGAAAAGGCACCATCAAAATACATGATCTACTCTTGGGACGCTTCCTTGCCGGGGATAACTGTTTCTGGTACTTCCTTGTCAGGGGTTGGCGTCCATTCTGCAATCAACTCTGCCAATGCCCTACTTTGAATTGTTGATGTGCTCTCAAACTTCAGGCCAAAGCTAGATAACACCAAAGCCCACTCCACTATTCTTCCGGTAGCCTCAGGGTTTTGGAGTATCCTTTGCAACGTTAAGCGAGTGATAACCATGATCTCATGGGCTTGGAAGTTGTGGTGCAGTTTCCTTGAGGCCATGATGAGGCCAAAAATAATTTTTTGCACACCGGAGTACCTCGATCTAGCCCCCTGCAGCAGGGAACTGACGAAGTACACTAGGCGCTGCGCCACTTTGTTCCTTGCCGCGTCCTTGGGGTTGCCCTTTCTGTCGTGCTCTTGTCTGTCCTGATCTTCATCTAGTCTTGCCGAGCTTTGCTCACTCTCCGCTTCCTCTACTTCCCGCTGTGCCACTAGGGCTGCACTAACCACCTGATTAGTTGCCGCTAAGTACAGCAGCAATGGCTCTTGGAGTTTAGGGGCAACCAAAGTGGGCACAGAGGACAAGTATGCCTTCTACTCTTGCAAAGTTGCATCTACTCCTGGGGTCCACTTCATGGGCCCTGCCTTCTTCAAAATTTTGAAGAACGGTAGGGCGCACTCGGCAGACTTGGAGATGAATCTGCTAAGCGTGTCAATGCACCCTGTCAGACGTCTCACATCCTAACAGTCCTGGGTGCATGTATCTGCTCGATAGCATTGATCTTGTTAGGGTTGGCATCGATCCCTCGATGGGATACGAAGAATCCAAGTAGCTTTCCAAAGGGAACACTGAATACACACTTCTTCGGGTTTAGCTTCAGGTTTATCTTACGCAGATTGGCAAATGTTTCCTCTAAATCCTGGATGAGGGTTGATCTGTCCTTGGTTTTGACCATGATGTCATCCATATAAGTCTCAACGTTTTTGTGCAACCGTGGATCAAAACCAATCTGGACTGCTCTTGCAAAAGTGGACCCAACACTCTTTAACCCGAAAGGCATGCGCACAAAGAAATACGTACCACATGGGGTGATGAATGAGGTCTTCTATTTGTCTTCCTTAGACACGAACATCTGATGATATCCAGAGTATGCATCCAAGATGGAGAGAAAATCACATCCTGAAGTGGAGTCCACAATCTGGTCGATGCACGGCAAGGAAAATGGGTCCTTCGGGCAAGCCTTGTTGAGATCTGTGAAATCTATGCAAAGCCTACATTTCTCGTTAGCCTTGCGCACTACCATTGGGTTTGCTAACCATGTCGAATGCAGTACTTTCAACGTCCTGGGAACGGGGGTACCCAGACTTGCCTACTTGTGGCCCAGGGCGTGTCTCCACAAATGGCCTGGTACGGCCCATCTTCATGAGCAACCACTCAAGTTCCTCGCGAGGGGCCAAGCCTCGCTAGCTTGACGACACCAAGACCTCCTCTGGGTGGTCTCGCTAGGCTGGCTCCCGAGGAGCGGAGATATCTATGCAAGGGGCACCTCGCGAGCTCCGCGTGATGCGAGCCATGACGACAAAGGCCAGGCAGGCGCAAGCAGGCGCAGGGTGCCAGTTTCCTCTTTGGTGCTAAAGGGGAAGGCACAGGCGAGGAGTCCCGAGGCATCGGGAAGAGGTTGCCATATCAGTGCAACAAGACCAAGACCAGCAAGACGGCAGGACGGAGGTCACCGCGGAGCCCACGAAGGCATCACCGCGGAGCCCACGGAGGATGTGGAGAAGACGGCCTTCTTAAACCCATGTGGGGTATACTAATACACCTGCATGCCGTTCGGACTGCGCAACGCTGGGGCAACCTTCCAGCGGCTGCACATCGCCCTGGGCCAGCAGCTCAGGAGGAACGATGAGGCCCACGTCGACGACATCGTGGTAAAATCTCAGGATGCAAGGACCCTCATACAAGAGTTGGGGGAGACTTTCGCCAGCCTGCGCCAGGTGGACCCGTGGCTCAATCCTGAGAATTGCGTGTTCGGCGTCCCTTCGGGCAAGATGCTGGGATCGAGGCAAACCCAAAGAAGGTCAAGGCGATAGAGGACATGAGCCCGCCCCAAATTCTCGAGGAAATGCAGAAGCTTGCAGGCTGCATGACCTCGTTGTGGTGCTTCATCTCCAAGCTGGGAGAACGCGCCCTGCCATTTTTTAAGCTGATGAAGAAGAAGGGCCCGTTCGAGTGGACCCCAGAGGCCGACCTGGCGTTTCAAGACAACAAGAGATATTTGACCAGCCCTCCGGTGATGGTCGCGCCTCGCCCCTCGAGCCCCTGGTGCTCTACCTGGCCGCCACGCCCCACTCAGCCAGCGCGGCGTTGGTGGCTATCCGGAAGGAGCGCCAGGCCAAGGAAGCGCCGCGTAATGCCATACCTTCAGCACGGACGGTGAGGTGCCAACACGACACCACTAAAGGAACGACGACGCCCGCGGACAATCAGACCCCACAAGACGGCATCTCTGGGCCTGCGGAAGCCATGGTGGGCAGCCGAGCTCCTGAGGTCCCCCTGCCTCGGGAGGCGCCACAACCTCTAGAGGCCACAGGCTCCACCGACACTCCCGCCCTCGTTGAGCACCCGGTCAACTTCGTCAGCATGGTACTACGGGACGTAAGGGCACGATACCCCATGCCGCAGAAGCTCCTGCTCACGGACCTGGTGGCCTCATGCAAGCTGTGTCATTATTTCCAAGGCCACCCAATTAAGGTCGTCTTAGCCTACCCACTCGAGAGGGTGCTTCGGAGCCCCAACGCAGCGGGAAGAGTCGCCGAGTGGAACATCGAGCTACACGTGTCTTAGCTGGAGTTCAGCACATCCAGGGTCATCAAGGGGGCTGCCCTCGCGGACTTCATGGCAGAATGGACCGACGCTCCAGAACCAAAAGCAGGCGAGAACCGGTCCCTCTCGCCAGGAAGTGAAGCGCCAGATGGCTGGGTCATGTAATTCGATGGCACTTTCACACGCCAAAGTGTAGGGGTAGGAGTCGTGCTCATCTCTCCCACCCAAGACAAACTCTAGTACGCGATACAACTCTGCTTCCAGCGGCGCGAGAAGGTCTTCAACAACATCAAAGAGTATGAAGGTTTGATCGCCGGCCTTGAGGCCGCGGCGGCCTTGGGGGTGAAGCGCCTCACCATCAAGGGCGACTCCCAGCTCTTCATCAACTTCTCCAACAAGGTGTATGAACCAAAGGACGAGCACATGGAGGCATATCTCGCGGCGCTATGCAAACTGGAGAAGCAATTCTTGGGCCTAGAACTGCAGCATGTGCCCTACGGCACAAACAAGGAAGTGGATGATATCGCCAAGAGGGCGTCAAGGCGACAACCCTAGGAGCCTGGCGTCTTCGAGAAAAGCTCTATAAGCCATCAGCGGCCCCTCCAGCTGCAGAGAAAACGCCGCCTCAGGACGAGCTCCCCCCAGCACCAACCTTAGGAGCACCCCTGCTCCTTGCTCTTGAGACTCAGGAGGGGTGTTGGACTGAAGAATTCAAGGCGTACCTGTTGCGGGGGATGCTTCCGGAGAACGAGGATGTAACACCCACAACGTGGCTATATCTCCCACGTGTCGGGGCACGACTTAGAGGCATAGCCGCATGGTAGGTTCCTCGCAAGAGGGGTAATCTTCACACAATCCCATGTACTAATAAGAAAGGGATAAAGAGTTGGCTTACAATCGCCACTTCACACAAATACAAGTTAAACATACATCATCCAGAGTACAATCAAAGGTCCGACTACGGAACCAAAATAAAGGAAGAAACCCCCAAATGCTAGATCCCTGATCGTCCCAACTGGGCTCCACTACTGATCAACATGAAATGAGACAAAACAACGATCAAGATCTTCATCGAGCTCCCACATGAGCTCGATTTGCGTCACCTGCACTAGTATCATCGGCACCTGCAACTGTTTGAAGTATCTGTGAGCCACGAGGACTCATCACTCTCACACCCACGAGATCAAGACTATTTAAGCTTATGGGTAGGGGAAGGTAGTGAGGTGGAGCTTCAGCAAGCACTAAGCATATATGTTGGCTAACATACGGAAATAAGAGCGAGAAGAGAAGCAACACACGGTCAAGAAGCTAGAAGTGATCCTGAAAGCTACTTACGTTCAAGCATAACACAAGAACCGTGTTCACTCCCCGGACTCCACCGAAAAGAGACCATCTCGGTTACAAACGCGGTTGATGAATTTTAAATTAAGTCAAGTGTCAAGTTCTCTACAACCGGACATTAACAAATTCCCGTTTGCCACATAACCACGGGCACGGCTTTCAAATGTTCAAACCCTACAGGGGTGTCCCAACTTAGCCCATCACAAGATCTCACGGTCAACGAAGGATATTCCTTCTCCCGGAAAGACCCGATCAGTCTCGGAATCCCATTACAAGACATTTCAACAATGGTAAAATAAGACCAGCAAAGCCGCCCGATGTGCCGACAATCCCGATAGGAGATGCACATATCTCGTTCTCAGGGCAACACCGAATGAGACATCCTACGAGTAAAACCACACCTCAAGTTTCCCCGAGGTGGCCCCGCAGTCTACTCGGTTCGGACCAACACTTAGAGAAGCACTGGCACGGGGGGTTAAATAAAGATGACCCTCGGTCTCGCGAAAACCCATGGGAAGGTTATAGGTTGTTAGGCAAATGTAAAACCAAGGTTGGGCCTTGCTGGACGAGTTTTATTCAAAGCGAACTGTCAAGGGGTTCCCATAACACCCAACCGCGTAAGGAACGCAAAATCAAGGAACATAACACCGGTATGACGGAAAGCAGGGCGGCAAGAGTGGAACAAAACACCAGGCATAAGGCCGAGCCTTCCACCCTTTACCAAGTATATAGATGCATTAATTAAAATAAGAGATATTATGATATCCCAACATATCCATGTTCCAACATGGAACAAACTTCAGCTTCACCTACAACTAACAATGCTACAAGAGGGGCTGAGCAAAAGCGGTAACATAGCCAAACAATGGTTTTCTAGGAAGGTGGGTTAGAGGGTTGACATGGCAACATGGGAGGCATGATATAACAAGTGGTATGTAGTGCGACATAGCGATAGGGCGAACAACTAGCAAGCAAAGATAGAAGTGATTTCGAGGGTATGGTCATCTTGCCTGAGATCTCGCAAGGAAGAAGAACGATTCCATGAAGAAGACAAATGGACAGAGTCGAACGAATCCTCACAATTCTTCTTGCATGTCCGGTTTAATGAGGCATGGCATGGAAAAGTGCAACAAACAATATTACAAATTAAGTGGAGTTCAATATGCAACGAGTTGCATATTGACGAAACAACACATGACTTATTTATTTCTCTCTCGGTTATGTACTCAACAATATTAAATGTTGGTCAACATGGCAAGGGGTGAAGCATAAGTAAACTAACTATTGAGGCAAGTTTAAATGAGGCCGGAAACAAAAACAACAAGTCCGGAAAAACCCTCATGTGCATATTTTAGATTTGGTACTGTTCTTCCCTAAACACAATTTTAGAGTTGTTAAACATGCAAGAAGAGTGCACCATGTTAAACTAGGCATTTTCCAGCCCATTTACATATAAATTTTATTAATTTTGGAGCTACAGTTATTAAGTTATGAAATAAAGCATTTTTACATGGCATATGAGAAAATTTAATCAAACAACATTTTAAACATTTTACACATGGATGAAAGTTGCATATTATGAAACTAGACAAAAATCTAAGCTTTTTACATATATAATTTGTTTAATTACGATGCATGGGTAAGAAGTTATTAGATGCATGATGTATCAGGGGTTTTCTGAAAAACTACCGTTCTCTGGATAAATAGACAAATTCACAGAACAGGGAAAAACTATACTGGGCTGAAACTGCTGGGTGCCAGATACTAAGCTACGCTCAGGGCATCAAATAGGCAGAAGGGGGGTTGCTCACCCATGGGCCAAGGCCAAGGTTGCGAGGAGGGAGGTCGAGACCGGCTGGCTTTGACTGGGCCTTGAGGCGCTGCAGCCAAGCGACGACAAGTCAACGCGAGCGCTAACAGGGGAAGGAGCGGGCCAGCAGGCACCTCATCATGTGCTCGTTAGGAAGCAGAGCAGCGGCAGTGACATAGCGATGCAGGGCATGGCAGCAGGAACGGCAAAGCAGGGGTCGCGGGCATGGCGGCGGCTACCAGCGAGTAGGCGATGACGAGGTCGATCCTCCTAGATCGGCACAACAAGGAGGAAGACAGGAAGCGGCGCGAGGAGGGACTTAGCGCGGGGCGGCGGTTTCTATGGCATCAGAGGCCGGCAGACAGCGGGGAAATGGGCGGAGACAGCGGAGCTTGGCGCGGATCCATCTTGGCGGCCCCGAGCTTGGGAGGAGTCCGTCGACCACGGCGTGGAGATCCTCCGTTCGCGGCGCTCGTGCGCAAGCAGGCGTGAGAGAGGCCGTCAAGCGCGTTCGGCTTCGAACGAGCGGGCGAAACAGGGAACTTGGCGAGGAGTGGGAAGGGGATGGCGGAAATGGGGCAGCGATGAGGTGGAGGCGAGGGGAGCTCGAGGCAGCTCGGGTGGTTGGGCAGGTTCGGGCGCGGTGCCAGAGACGGCAAGGGAACGAGGTCGCTCGGGGCCTGGTGCAGCTCGGGCGCAGAGCAGCTCGACGCGGCTGCAGACTGGAGGTAGCGCTCGATCCACGAGCGCTCGGGCTGGCTGCGCGACAGTCCTGGCATTCCTGTGCTCGGGAGAGAGAGAGATGTGAGCGAGAGATAGGGGAAAGAAGAAGCAGGGGAAGAACCAAAGGAGAGGGACGCGACGGTCCTGCTAGTTGCCGGCGAGGAGTGCCTTGGAGGCCTCGAGCACGAGGAAATCGGCGAGCGGTGCCGGTTGGTTGGCTGCAGAACACGAGGTGGATTAGATCGGAAGGAATCCCGAGGGAGATGATAGAGAGTGGCGGCGGCGGAGGGAGGATCCCTAGAGATTAGGGATTTGTCTGATGATTGCACTGCTTAAATAGGTAGGTGGGTTAGGAGGGGCAAGTTTTTGGCCCTCTGATCATAATCGTGCGGTCGAGAAAAATAGGGTAGGGAGTCCAAATAAGAAAACGATGATGTTTTATAGATGTTTGGGGATGATCCGGACCCAACGGTAACGATAGTCCGGTTTGGGTTCGGGGATATTTTGGACACGGGCGAGGGGTCGATGCACTGTGCAAAGAGGGGTTAGGTGAACGAGGTCAAGTGTGTGGTTGGACTGAGAAGAGAGAGGAGGAATGCAACCCGGCAACCGTTTCCGGAGAAAGGAAACGACCGACGATAGACGGGCTATAATGCCGCTACAGTTATCCGTTGGGGCATCAAACGAACTCCGAATGCTATGAAACTTGGCAGGCGACCTACTCAGAACACAACAACACCGCATGCCAACTTTCAACCCATTCCGAGAACATTTTCTGGCCAGTACTAAAATAATATTTTGGACGTGCCGCGGGCGCGTGCAAGTGTGTCTGGGCTCAGAACGGACAACGGAAGGAACGGGGAGGCCGAGACGAATGCAAGTTTTAAAAAAATGATGATGCAATGCACATGATGACATGTCAAGATGCAACACGCAAGCGAATAACAAGGCAACAATAGCGAAAACTGGAAGACACTTGGCGCAACGGTCTCGGGGCGTTACAACACTCCACCAGTACAAGAGGATCTCATACCGACATCTAGGATGGCACCGGAGGGAAACTGAAGGGGAAAAGAAGAGGTAAAACTAAGTTGTTTCTTGTACAAACGAGTGAAACCAACGAACCTTGAGAGGTTAAACAACATTTGAGAAAAGAATACAACGGAGATGGACAAAGTTGAAAAACACTCTGTTAGATGAGAGGAACAAGGAACATTACGACAACCTTGTGGGTAGAGAGACATGAATGAAGAGCTCCAGTGACAAGGAGGGAAAAGTAACCACTTTGGTTCAAACAAGGTAGCGAAGGAATAAGATTGATATAATTTGGACAACACTCTGACTGTAAATGGAAGGAAATTGTTGTAGGGTAGAAACCCTAGGGGCTGATCTTTGACGAAAGGAGCGGATCCCGCGAAGAACACAAAGAACACGAGGAGTGAACGAGGGGAAAATCAGAAGGGGAACACAAGAGAACACTCAAACCAAGATGAATAAGTCACACATGTGCTAGATCCTTGGATACATAGAATGATACACGGTCCACGGACAACTACGGACGATACAAGGGTAGCCGGTATTCTCCGTGAGGAGGTCTTGATGTTCTTCCCTAAAAGGGGTCTTGAATCCGCTTGGGGGATCTTCTCCGAGGAGGCTCGAATCTCCGAGGAGAAGGTAACCAAGTGGATGAGCAAAGCTCTCACACGAAATATGAGCTAATCCTTTGCTGACCCTAGAAAGGAGGTGGGAGAGATCTATTTATAGTCTAAGTAAAAATGGGGGCGAAAGTAGGGGTACATGGGCCTCGGGCCCGAATCTGCACGCAGCCAGGTACCGAACGCCCCCTGGTGGCCGGTCGTCCGACGTCTCAGGAGCGGCCGGTCGTCCGGCGTCCTCCAGACGTCTGCTGGTTCTGCTCTATGATGGGGTGCCGGACGTCCGGAAACGTCGGACTTCCGCTGATGTGTGCTCGGATGCTGTCGCGCCGGTCATCCGGTCGGGGCCGGACGTCCGCTCTTTTGCCTCGGGTGCATGGGCACTGGTCGTACGGTCTGCACCGGACGTCAGCTCGTTTGGCTCGGATGCAGGTGCGCTGGTCGTCCGGTCTGGACCGGACGTCAACTGATGCTTCTGGCTCCGGACGTCCGTTCCCGACCGGTCGTCCGGTGGCTGGAACTTTTCCTGCAGCTCCTCTTCTTCTTCTCCGTCTTCACATCCATCTTCCTCTACTTCTTGTCCTTGCTCCTTAGCTTCTCCATGATACCTGAGCATGCACAATGTGTCCATATGAGGTAGTAGCCATGTCTCGTGTGCATCCAAGTGGAATTGTGAGAGGAGAGATGTCACCTCGGTTTCAAGAGCTCTTGCACGTGCTCGTGTCATCGGTCCAAGAGGTGTCGTAGGAGCCATGGACTTGGGATGCTCCGCATCATCTCCTCCCTTGGGGAAGATCCGTCATCAGATCAAATTCTTCATTACCATGGAAGGGAGAGAGATCTTTGACGTTGAAGATGTCGCTCACGTTGTACTTGTCGCGCGGGAGGTCGATCTTGTAAGCGTTGTCGTTGTAGCGTGCGAGCACCTTGAAGGGTCAATCCGCTCGTGGTCGAAGTTTGGACTTGCGTTCTTGTGTAAAGCGATCCTTGCATAGGTGTAGCCACAAGAGATCACCAATGTTGAATACCATAGGGCGCTTGTTCTAGTTGTGCTTGGACGCATGGCATTGAACTTGGCGCTCGATGGTGTTCCTTGTGTCTTCATGCACCTTCTTGAGATGTGTCGCTCTTGCGCTGGCGTCCAAAATGATGCGCTCTTGGAGTGATAGAGGGAGAATGTCCAATGGTGACAAAGGGTTGAACTCGTAGACGACCTCGAATGGGGACTTGCCGGTTGTTGAGTGTCTTGCTCGGTTGTAGGCGAACTCGGTGATAGGTAGGCACTCCTCCCACTCCTTGATGTTCTTCTTGATGAGTACTCGAAGTAGAGTGGAGAGTGTGTGGTTAGTAACTTCCGTTTGGCCATCGGTTTGTGGACTATATGCCGTGGAGAAAAGTAGCTTGATTACGGGCTTGGCGCATAGGGTCTTCCAAAAGTAGCTAAGGAACTTGACGTCACGGTCCAAGACGATCGTCTTTGGCACTCCTTGTGGACGCAATATTTCCCTACAAAAGGGATTAGCAACATGTGAAGCCTCGCCTATCTTGTTGCAAGGAATAAAATGTGCCATTTTCGAGAAACGATCCACAACGACAAATACTGAATCTTTCCCATTTTGAGTCCTAGGCAAACCAAGTACAAAGTCCATGCTAATGTCGACATGTAGAGCATCAGTTGGTGAAGGCATATAAAGGCCATGGGATTGAGCTTTGGACTTAGCTTTGCGACATGTAGAGCATCAGTTGGTGAAGCGGTTGACGTCGCGAAACATCTTGGGCCGAAAGTAGTTCTTCAAGAGCGTGGCCAACGTCTTGTCGCGTCCAAAATGTCCTATTAAGCCTTCTCCATGAGTGTCGGTGTCAAAACCGGCGGATCTCGGATAGGGGGTCCCGAACTGTGCGTCTAGGCGGATGGTAACAGGAGACAAGGGACACGATGTTTTTACCCAGGTTCGGGCCCTCTCGATGGAGGTAGAACTCTACTCCTGATTGATTAATATTGATGATATGGGTAGTACAAGAGTAGATCTACCACGAGATCAAGGAGGCTAAACCCTAGAAGCTAGCCTATGGTATGATTGTTGTATTATGAAGTTGTCCTACGGACTAGAACCCTCTGGTTTATATAGACACCGGATAGGGTTAGGTTTACACAGAGTCGGTTACAATGGTAGGAGATCTTGAATATCCGCATCGCCAAGCTTGCCTTCCACACCAAGGAAAGTCCCATCCGGACACGGGACGAAGTCTTCAATCTTGTATCTTCATAGTCCTGGAGTCCGGCTGAAGGTATAGTCTGGCTACCCGAACACCCCCTAATCCAGGACTCCCTCAGTTGCCCCTGAACTAGGCTTCAATGATGACGAGTCCGGCGCGCAGATTGTCTTCGGCATTGCAAGGCGGGTTCCTCCTCCAAGTTCTTCAAGAAGATTTTAAACACCAAGGATAGTGTCCGGCTCGGCAAAATAAGTTTCCCCATATTGCCATAGAGAGAATAATATCAACACACTACAGCCAAGTCCTTTACTCGAATCGTTTTTACTTTTCCACCTCAGCACGTTTAGCGAGGCGGTTTCCTTGGCACGTCTTGTCAAAGCAGAGATCGTGTGCCCCCTTTTATGGGATTCTCATCAATACGGACGTGGGTAACCCAACTGTGCCATTTATCATGGCGCTTGGGAGGCAAGCGAGTTTTACTAGGCTGGTGGGGACGCACAACCGCATCCGCCCATATAAGGGGATAAGGATCCACCTTTTTACCTACGCCTTCTTCCTCCTTTGCCTATCCATCTCCTGCGCACTCGAGCTCCAGCGCCCAAGCCCACGCTTCCTACCTCAACCTCCTCCAGCAATGTCTGGAGCGAGAGGCAAGTGGATGGTCTCCTCCATCACGGAGGGCCATGTCAAAAAGCTAAGGAAGGCCGGATACATGTCCAAGCACATCGCGCACCGGCTTCCCGAGGAAGGGCAGCTTCGACCCACCCCAAGGCCCCATGAGAGGGTAGTATTCCTTCCCCACTTCCTCCACGGACTGGGTTTCCCACTCCACCCATTTGTCCGGGGGCTCATGTTCTACTATGGCCTGGATTTCCACGATCTGGCCCCGAACTTCGTCCTCAACATCTCGGCGTTTATCGTCGTGTGTGCGGCTTTCCTCTGCATCCGCCCCCATTTCGGCCTCTGGCTCAAGACCTTCAACGTCAAGCCCAAGGTGGTGCGCGGCAGCTAGGCGGAGTGCGGAGGCGCCATGGCGGGCAAGATGGCCAATGTCCTATGGCTCGAGGGCTCCTTTGTGGTGACTCTGAAGGGGTGGCAATCATGGTGGTTTTACATCACCGAGCCGCGCGATCCCCCGAGTTCCGATCCGGACCCCCCACGCGGCTTATGTCCTGGAAAGAGACGGGCCTGTCATGGGGCGACGAAAAAGAGGTGACCGGATTGCAGACATGCATCTAGTCCCTGGTGAGCAAGCCGATCAAGCTTCTCAATGTAGTCCAGGTCATGCTCGTCCGCCGGATCCTCCCGTGTCAACAACGGGACTTTACTCTGTGGGAGTTCGACCTGGCGCAGCACCAAACCCTTAACAGGCTCTTCGACACGACGTATGAAGACGTCTGGAAGGTGCTACCCAAAGGCGCCGAGGCTCCCACATCTGCTTCCGAGGACCGCGGATACAGCTCGCAGCGGCACGCTAGCGAGGCAAGCTATTTTCACCTTTTACAGGATGTTAAGTTTTTCCATAGTTTGACTCTATGCGGGATCTAAACTCCCTCACCTTTGACAGGCTTGGCAGGTGCAGTCCGGATCGATTAACTGTCTGGCTCCCTTGCCCGAAGACCCAGCCCCTGCTCTCCTAGTGAAGCTGCTGGTTCCGGCGCCTTATGTGGTGCCGGAGAAGAAGGCCAAGAAGAAGAAGGCCACGGGGACTCGAAAGAGTGCCCGTAATGTGGTGGTGTCGGACTCGTCATCCGACGAGTCCGAGACGCTCTCCTCCCGTGAGAACGAGGAGGAGGAAGAAGAACTCTCTCCCCCTCCAGCGGGGGTAGGAAAGAAAAGGAAGGCCGCCCCAACAGGGGAGGCCGAAGGGTCCAGGAAGAGGAAGACCCCTCCGCCGAACTACTCCCCCAACGCCGAAGAGTACCAAGAGGAGTGGCCAGATAGGGCCAAGCGTCCGGCGAAATCGTAAGTATTCGGATATCAGAGTAACTCATGACGTTCCTTTGTTGCACAGCCTTCCCTAATGTCGAACATAATTATGCAGCCCGCCCTGGGCCGAACTCAACGAGTTGTCGAGCGGCTCCCTGGATTCATCAGACGTGAACTCAGTTCCGCCCGCTGTCTCCCCCCGCACTACGGACGACACCGAAGTGGCTTCGCAATGAGCTCCGGGGCAGGAGGAGGTGGTCCTGGAGGAGCCGCAAGGCGACCTCCCGGACTCCAGGAGTAAAGGGGACAAGACCCCCCAGGGCTCCAAGTCCGGCTTTGTGCCGGACACCGCGCCAGAATCTTCAACAATCCCGGACCATGGTAGGCAAACTCCTTCCAAGAGGAGCAAGCCTTCTGAGCCGGCGGCCTCCGTCCAACCGGAGGTGCCGGACAATCTGCTGGAGGTGCTTGACAGCGCCTGCATCGACGAGGAGCACCGTACTATTATGAGTATGGTGATCCAGAAGGTTCAGTCCGCCAAGAGCGGACTGAGTGAAGCTTGCGCTAGCCTTCTAACAGGCTTCGAGGTAAGTAAAAAATAGGTAAGAATATAACCGCATAGACAGTAGCCCCTGATGCTTTGTTTGGCGTTCGGAAAGAAAAGCCGAATAGAGGATCTACTAAATTTCGCAGGAGTCTAACAACAAAGAATCAATATGCGTATGCAGGCATCGCTGCTAGCCACCGCCGCACTGACTGCGGAGGTGGGTGCCCTAAAACAGGGCCTCGAGCGGACCGAGCAAGAGCTCGGCCTTGCCAAGCGGCAGCTCAAGGAGAAAGAAGGTAAGAAAATACCTTACAGAAAAAGTGCCTATAAAAAGACGTGCTTGCAAAAAATAATAGGATTGTACTGCTTATTGTAGGGGCCACGACTGAGGTGGCGACCCTCAAGCAGGCGCTGTCCGAGGCCGAAAAGAAAGCGGCCGCGGAGCGCACCGAGCGAGACAAACTTGAGGCCCAGGTCGGCGAGGTGCAGCAAGAGCTTCAGGCTCTCATGAAAAAACATGAGAGTTTGGAGCTTGACTCAAAGACGCAAGCGTTCGAGCTCACGGCGGCCCTTGAGACTGCCAAGTCTGCCAAGGCCGAACCCCAAAAGGCCCTCCAAGAGTTGGAGGAGATGAAAAAGATAGCAGCGGGTAAGGCATTCTTTATGCAAAGCAGAAATATTAAAGTGAACTACTTGTTACTTACCCGAATCCGGAGCTCTCTAGGGGCATTCGCAGATCTTCCCCGCAACGTAACCGACGCCGCCGCATTCTACCGAGCTGAAGAGGGCAGCTTGACGGAGAAGGTGTTCTGGTCTCCGTACGCTGAGGCTAGACACCCTGTGCCCTTGAGCGACCAGCTGAAGCAGCTGGTCGAGCTCCACAAGGTGGCCGAACAGGCCCTGAAGGGCTTCATAGTTCGGCTGTGGCCCGGGGAGGCCCTACCTGGGAGCTACTTCGAGCTGGTGCGACGGCTGGTGGAGGCCTGTCCAAGGCTCGATGTCATCAAGCGCTCCGTCTGCATCGAAGGTGGCCGTAGGGCCCTTGCCCGTGCAAAGGTGCACTGGGGTAAGCTGGACAGTGAGAAGCTTGTGAGGGACAGGCCGCCGCCAGGGAAGGAGCATCGCAAGCCCGAGAACTACTATAAGGATGTTCTTTTGGGTGCCCGCCTTGTGGCGGATGAGTGTACCAAGGATGTAATTTTTGAATGAACTCGCTCGTGTTTATCCTGTGCGCTGAAAACTTGTTCATATGCGCTAAGCAATGCTTGTTGAATTTAAAATATTACTTTCTGTGCGGACGTTTATCAAAAAATTGAGAGATGGCCAGTCATCGGCTTCTGCCCCCATGCCACTAGTGCTGGGGTGTTCGGGATAAACCTGAGCGCTCTTTTTCCCATAGTTGGGTCCTTCGAGGGAGGCGCTCAGCACAACGAACCAGGCAATTGGACTATAATGCCTGAACACTCTCACCTAG
This sequence comes from Triticum urartu, assembly GCF_003073215.2. Classification (NCBI taxonomy): domain Eukaryota; kingdom Viridiplantae; phylum Streptophyta; class Magnoliopsida; order Poales; family Poaceae; genus Triticum; species Triticum urartu. The sequence continues at coordinate 335,413,714 of NC_053023.1, read as the reverse complement.
CCATAGAACTCTATTATTTTAAATTTCGGTGAAGCCCCTAGTTCGGAAGACCGAGTTCGGGGCGCTATCCACACCTTGGCCGGACAAAGCCGGCTCCTCGCTCGAAGCGGCATAAGTATTTAGGGACTCGAAAAACCTCTCGAACAGCGACCGGTCTCTCGCCTCATCATGACAGTCAGTTTTAGCTTTCTCCACTGAGGTGCTTAACCCAGCTCAACTGGGGCACAATCGCAGTGGTTCTCCTAGTGCTACCTTAGCCGATATAGCGGAACGTAAGGCACCAAAACATAGGAGCCGGGCAAACCCAACTATTGACCCATATCATGATTCGGAGCCGATGCATATAGTGCTATAAGTTCGGGGTGCCGCACTTGTGAAAGTGTACGGGCTTCTCACACCATATTGAGGGGTACTGAAGCCCCTGGCGTGTTTGCCGTACCATGGTGTACGGGTGCAACATGTCATTTTATAAACATATATATGAAAGGAGGATAATGCAAAAAATAGACAAAAAGCTATGCATTGTTTATAGAAAGGCTGCTATCAAAGCAGAACGATACAAGTAGTGCGATAAGCAAAAGATATTGGGCTATTTAACATGTCCTGGCTAGGAGCAGGCCGCGGAATTGTATGCCAAAACAGGTATACTGCTCATAATAGAGACCACCTGGGAGTTCCATAATGCGGCATGGCTTGTCTGATTCCCTGGATCTTGCATCGTTTGTGCGGCAGTTGAATTGCCGAACAGGTCGTCCGAAGTATGGAGTCTTGAAAGTAAGAGAAAATTAAAAAAATAATTCGGCAGCCCCTAGTACGTTCTAAGCCGTATTTTGGGTTTGTCGTTATTGTGCCCCTTCCCCTGCGCCCATGGTATTTCTAGAGCGTAGTTATGTACTCGAGGCACTGGTTTCGCTATGTCACGAGGGCTGGGGTTGGGGCCGCATTGCTACGCCTGCTCAGAATGTGCCAGGCGGTCTTGTTGTAGGTTACTCCGGGCGCGCTTGGCAGTGTCTGGCTTTTTAACGGCCGGACTGGAGAATTGCCTAAGAAGGCTGCTTTGTACTTTCATTGCGAGGGCCGCCGTGTGCTCCTCCGTACGGAGGGAGCATTCGGTGTTTCCGTTGACCGTGATTACTCCTCGAGGTCCTGGCATCTTGAGCTTGAGATATGCGTAGTGCGGCACCGCATTGAACTTTGCAAATGCGGTTCGCTCGAGCAAGGCGTGATAGCCACTGCGAAACGGGACTATATCGAAGATTAACTCTTCGCTTTGGAAATTGTTCGGAGACCCAAAGACCACTTCAAGTGTTACTAAGCCTGTACCGTTGGCCTCTACACCTGGTATAACGCCTTTAAAGGTCGTTTTTGTGGGCTTAATCCTCGAGGGATCTATGCCCATTTTCCGCACTGTATCCTGGTAAAGCAGGTTCAGGCTACTTCCGCCGTCCATGAGGACTCTTGTGAGATGAAATCCGTCGATAATTGGGTCGAGAACCAATGCGGAGAAGCCGCCGTGACGGATGCTAGTGGGGTGGTCCCTTCGATCAAAAGTGATCGGGCAGGAGGACCATGGGTTGAACTTTGGGGCGACTGGCTCCATCGCGTATACGTCCCGTAGCGCACGCTTCCGCTCCCTCTTGGGAATGTGGGTTGCGTATATCATGTTCACCGTCCGCACTTGTCGGGGAAAACCCTTCTGTCCACTGTTGTTCGGCGGCCTGGGCTCCTCCTCGTCATCGCTATGCAGCCCCTTGTCTTTATTTTCGGCTCTTAGCTTGCCTGCCTGCTTGAACACCCAACAATCCCTGTTGGTGTGATTGGCTGGCCTTTCGGGGGTGCCATGTATCTGGCACAAGCGGTCGAGTATTTGGTCCAAACTGGACGGGCCCTGAGTATTCTTTTTGAATGGCTTTTTCCGCTGACCAGATTTATAGCCTCTGAATCCGGCATTAACTGCCGTGTCTTCGTTGTTGTCCCTGCTAACGCGGCGCTTTTGCTTATTCCGACGTGTCCTGCCACTTTTGTCCTTGGTATTCGAATTACCAGGGTTCTTTGCCAAGTTGTTACTGCGAGCTAGCCAGCTGTCTTCTCCCGCGCAAAAGCGGGTCATGAGTGTCGTGAGGGCTGCCATGGACTTCGGCTTTTCCTGTCCCAGGTGCCGGGCAAGCCACTCGTCGCGGATATTATGCTTGAAGGCTGCTAGGGCCTCTGCGTCCGGACAGTCGACTATCTGGTTTTTCTTTGTTAGGAACCATGTCCAGAATTGCCTGGCTGATTCCTCTGGCTGCTGAATTACGTGGCTTAAGTCATCGGCATCCGGTGGTCGCACATAAGTGCCCTGGAAGTTGTCGAGGAATGCGGCTTCCAGGTCCTCCCAAGAACCGATTGAGTCTGCTGGCAAGCTGTGAAGCCAATGCCGGGCCGGTCCCTTAAGTTTGAGCGGGAGGTATTTAATGGCGTGTAGATCATCGCCGCGGGCCATGTGGATGTGTAGGAGATAATCCTCAATCCATACCGCAGGATCTGTTGTTCCATCATATGATTCGATGTTTACGGGTTTGAAACCCTCTGGGATTTTATGATCCATTACTTCGTCTATGAAGCATAATGGGTGTGCGGCGCCTTTATACTGGGCTATATCACGACGCAGCTCGCAGGAGCTATGTCTGTTGTGTTCGGCCCAGCCGGATTTGTTGTATCAGGAATGAAGATCACCGTCACGTGCCGTGGGGCGCCTACGCGATCCGTAGATCGATCTTGTTTGTCTTGCCATGTCCTCCAGTATGTCTCGCAGGTCTGGCGCATTTTCCCGTGCCTTGGTTGAACGGCGCCGGGACATGGCTTGGGTGGAGGGCCGAGAGGCCTCTCTGTCGCGGCTGCGAGGTGGCCGGTCGGCCATGTCATGCGCTGGTGATGTAGGTGCTTCCTCCTCTGATCGGGGTAGCGGCCTACGCTTTGGGTAACTCTTGGAGGGGCGTTCAAGTTCATACTCTTCGGCTGCAAGGACTTCGGTCCATCTGTCAGCTAGCAAATCTTGATCAGCTCTAAGCTGTTGCTGCTTTTTCTTGAGGCTGCTTGCCGTGGCTAAAAGCCTGCGTTTGAAACGCTCTTGTTCGGAGGGGTCCGATGGTACGACGAATTCGTCGTCGTCGAGGCTTGCCTCGTCTTCGGAGGGAGGCATATAGTTATCATCCTCAACCTCCCAGTCTGCCGCTCTCTCATGAGGGCTGGCTTCTCCATCTTCCTGTGCCGAATCTTGCTGTAGGGGGTGTTCTTCGGCGCTATTCGGGGTAGTATTATCTCCCGTGCCGGAATCACCGTTTTTGCTTTGGCGGGATTTAGAGCGGCGCCCCTGACGCCAACGCTTTGGATGTTTCTTGGAGGTGTCATCCTCCGCTGTTCCATCGCCATCTCCATCTTTTGGAGTATCCACCATGTATATATCATATGACGAGGTGGCCTTCCAGCGCCCTACAGGTGCTGGTTCCTGTTCGTCTCCAGCATCGTCGTCCATACCGTCGATGTCTTCGGAGTCGAAGTCAAGCATGTCGGTTAAATCGTCAACAGTGGCTACAAAGTGGGTGGTGGGTGGGCTTCGAATTTCTTCGTCGTCCACATCCCATCCTTGCTGACCGTAGTCCGGCCATGCCTCTCCTGATAAAGAGAGAGACTTTAGTGAGTTCAGGATGTCGCCGAAGGGCGAGTGCTGAAAGATGTCCGCTGCGGTGAACTCCATTATCGGCGCCCAATCGGATTCGATCGGTAGGGGCGCGGGGGGTTCGGAGTCCGGAGAGGAATCCGGATCCTCGAAGTCACGGGTCACGCAGAACGCGGGATGGACGTTCGGCTCGATCGCCTTTGAGATCGTAGCCCCTGAGGTGACGTCCAGCCGCTCATCCTCGATTGGTGCAATAGGCTCCGGATTAAGGGTAGGAACCGGTACGCGTGCGGCCTCCAGGGCATTGTTCGGCGGCAGAGCAAGATCATGCCTCTCAAAACAGTGCAGCGCGCTTGGCTGTGGCTCGAATCCGTCGAAGATCAAATCCCCGTGGATGTATGCCATGTAGTTTAAGCTTCCAAACCTGACCTGATCGCCAGGGGCGTAGCTTTCGATCTGCTCCAAGTGGCCAAGCGAATTGGCCTGCAGTGCGAAGCCGCCGAAGACGAAGATCTGTCCGGGGAGAAAAGTCTCACCCTGGACCGCATCGTCGTTGATGATCAAAGGAGCCATCGGGCCTAAAAGTGATGACACAGAGGAACTCTCAATGAAAGCACCAATGTCGGTGTCAAAACCGGCGGATCTCGGGTAGGGGGTCCCGAACTGTGCGTCTAGGCGGATGGTAACAGGAGACAAGGGACACGATGTTTTTACCCAGGTTCGGGCCCTCTCGATGGAGGTAAAACCCTACTCCTTCTTGATTAATATTGATGATATGGGTAGTACAAGAGTAGATCTACCACGAGATCAAGGAGGCTAAACCCTAGAAGCTAGCCTATGGTATGATTGTTGTATGATGAAGTTGTCCTACAGACTAGATCCCTCCGGCTTATATAGACACCGGATAGGGTTAGGGTTACACAGAGTCGGTTACAATGGTAGGAGATCTTGAATATACGCATCGCCAAGCTTGCCTTCCACGCCAAGGAAAGTCCCATCCGGACACGGGACGAAGTCTTCAATCTTGTATCTTCATAGTCTTGGAGTCCGGCTGAAGGTATAGTCCAGCTACCCGAACACCCCCTAATCCAGGACTCCCTCAATGAGATTCCTGCAAAAGCAACAAACGAAGAGAAGACTTTGGGACGCCAAGTTTTTTAGCTCTCATAAGATATCCATCTTTGATGTAATAGCGTTCCCAAGAAGTTTGCGTCAAACACTTGGCATAAGGAGTAGCAAAGGTAGGATCGTGCTCATACAAGTCTTTCATATGCTCAAAGCCAATGACATCCAAATCAAGTTGATTAACAAGTATGCATATGCGGGAAAGGGCATCCGCTACAAAATTTTCCTTACATTTGATGTACTTGATGACATAAGGAAAAGACTCAATAAATTCACTCCATTTAGCATGGCACTTGTTCAACTTGGTTTGGCCCTTAGGATACTTGAGAGTCTCATGATCGGTATGAATGATAAACTCATGGGGACGAAGGTAATGTTCCCATTCATGCAAGACTCGCACTAAAGCATATAGCTCTTTGTCATAGATGGGGTAATTGAGTTGCACTCCAGAAAGTTTCTCACTAAAGCATCGCAATGAATCTCAAAAGGCTTGTCAAAGTTGGGTAAAGCAAGCATGGGAGCATGAGTAAGCAAATTCTTACGCTCATTGAATGCGGTATCTTGGGATGGTCCCCAAACAAAAGGCGCACTCTTCTTTCTCAAAGCATGCAAAGGCGAACCAATGGTGCTAAAATCCTTCACAAAGCTACGATAGAAACCCGCAAGGCCAAGAAAGCTACGCACTTGTTGCAAATTTGTTTGTTGTGGCCAAGTCTTAATAGCATTGATCTTGGACTCATCAACATGAACACCCTTATAGCAAACAACAAAACCCAAGAAAACGAGATTGTCAATGCCAAAAAGGCATTTCTCCATATTAGCATAGAGATTCTCTTTTCGAAGAGTTTGCAAAACAGTTCGAACATGGGTGACATGATCTTTAAGAGATTTGCTATAAACAAGGATATCATCAAAGTAGACCACAACAAATATACCAATGTAAGGGCGAAAGGCATGATTCATAATACGCATAAAAGTGCCCGGTGCTTCCGATAGACCCATAGGCATGACTAACCACTCATACAAGCCAAACTTAGTTTTCAAAGCGGTTTTCCGTTCATCACCCTCGTGTATGCGGATTTGATAGTAACCATTCTTAAGATCAATTTTGGAAAAGATAGTGGCACCGCTAGGCTCATCAAGCATATCATCAAGGCGTGGAATGGGATACCTATATCGAATGGTGATAGAATTGATATGTCTACAATCGGAGCACATGCGAAAGCTACCATCTCGTTTTGGCACAAGAATGTCCGGAATGGCACAAGGGCTCAAAACTTTCACACACATGTCCATGGTCTATGAGATGTTTTACTTGCCTTTGTATTTCTTTGGTTTCTTCGGGGTTGATGCGGTAGGGAGCTTTGTTCGAAAGCGGCACTCCGGGGATGAGGTCGATGCGGTGCTCAATGCCTAGTAGTGGAGGTATTCCCGAAGGTAGCTCGTCGGGGAAAACATCGTGAAATTCCTACAAAAGAGAAGACAACACTAGAGGAAGAGTGTGAGAAGTGTTAGTTTGTGGTGCATTATCCTTGCACAGAAGGACGTAGTGTAGGACACTAGATGGGTTCTCACACACTCCTCTTATCTCACTTTTGGTGGCAAATAGGACTAAGTTCTTCTTTTCACTCATCGTGGAGGTGTTCGATTTGGGCTTTTGGCGCTCACTCTCTTTTTGGTGGCTCGCTCTCTCACTATGATCTCCACAATGGGTGGCTTGCTTGTCGGCTATCACTTGGCTTTGTGACATTGGACGAAGGACGTACTCCTTGCCCTTCATCTTCAAGATGTAGTGGTTCGTTCAGCCGTTGTGGATGACTCTTCTATCAAATTGCCATGGTTGTCCAAGGAGAAGATGGCAAACGGTCATTGGAACGACGTCGCACTCCAAGGTGTCTTCGTAGGCGCCAATTTTGAAGGAGACTTGTACTCGATGCTTGACTTGGATAGTGCCGGATTCGCTAAGCTATTGAACTTTGTACGGATGTGGATGCTTCGTCTTGGGTAATTGGAGCTTGGAGCAAAGTTCTTCACTTGCGAGGTTATGACAACTCCCTCCATCGATGATGACCTTGACGGATCGTCCATTGATGCCGGCCTTGGTGTGGAATATGTGGCATCTTTGGTCTTCTTGTTGGTGATGTTGGAGCGTCAAGACTTTGGAGACGACAAGGGCGGGACCTGAATCTTCATCGCAAAAGACTTGTTCTTCTTCGTCGTTCACTTGGCGGTGCATAGTGACTTGCTCAAGGGCTTCCAGTTCTCCTTCACTCATCGAGTCGTATGTGCCATCGTCGTTGAGGATCATTGTCCGCTTGTTGGTGCAGTCATAGGACTTGTGGCCTTAGCCTACGCAAGTGAAACAGTTGAAGGAACTCATCTTGACAGTCTCATCGGTTGGGGTTGATGATGATGAAGCTCTTGGCTTGAAGTTGCTCATAGTAGGATGACTTGGAGT